>NW_012115466.1:924242-939689 GCF_000951035.1 Colobus angolensis palliatus
GGTGCGATCTCGGCTCACTGCAACCTCTGCCTCAGCCTCCAGAGTAGCTGGGATTACAGGCGCGTGCCACCACGCCTGGATAATTTTTGTATTTTTAGAAGAGATGAGGTTTTACCATGTTGGTCCGGGTGGTCTTGATCTCTTGACCTCATGATCCGCCCGCCTCGGCCTCCCAAAGTCTGGGATTACAGCTGTGAGCCACTGAGCCTGGCCCTCTTTTACTTAATAACTAGAAATTTGGCCGGGTGCTTCCTAGCATCTGGAGGCTGCTAGAGACTCTGCTGACGTCAAGGGCTGCCCATCACGAGCAACAAGGGAAAAAGCCAATGGTGGTTGCCATCTCTCTTCTGCCTTCCAAATCTCTCACCAGTATATCTGATTGGCAGAACTCAAGCTATGTCTGAAACTGTGCTGGCAAGGGAGTATGAGAAATGCTCCCAGGTTTCCAGCCCCTGCAAAACAGGGGAGATAGAAGAGTGTAAAATGTGCCAGATACCTATAGACAATATCTGGTTCACTTGTATATTAACAAATCAATAAGAGTAGCTCTGTTTGACTACAATAGAAACATTAAATATGTATAAAGAAGACTGATTATTGGTTAAAGAGAGTTGGAGAAAGGGGGAAGGAAGGGAGAGAGAGAAAGCTAAACCTATAGATGGAATAGATTAATAGGTAATTACTAGAGATCTATTATGACCTTAAAGCAGGAAAATTACAACATTAAAAGCAGTCCTTTAGGACAGTGAAATAATAGATTTTGTGTTTGTGTGATGTTGGAATGGAAATAAAGAGGAAGTAGAGATGAAGTAGAGAAATCTTTTAAGAGACAATTTTAGGAATCCACCAGTGAGAGGCTACTAAGATTAGCGTAAAAGTGGTAAAGTTGGGCGCAGTGGCTCACGCCTGTAATCCCAACACTTTGGGAGGCTGAGGTGGGCAGATCACAACATCAGGAGTTCGAGACCAGCCTGGCCAACATAGTGAAATCCTGTCTGTACTAAAAATGTAAAAATTAGCCAGGCATGGTGGCGGACGCCTGTAATCCCAGCTACTCGGGAGGCTGAGGCAGGAGAATCGCTTGAACCCGGGAGGCAGAGGTTGCAGTGAGCCAAGATCAAACCATTTTACTCCAGCCCGGGTGGCAGAGTGAGACTCCATCTCAAAACAAAGTGCTAAGAGTGGAGACCAATGGGCATATGTGAGAGATACGGCCCCTAGATCCAGAAAAAGAAACTTGTCCCTAGAATATTCTAGTGTCTATCATCAGTAGCCACATTCTCTGACTGATCTGTGGCTCCAACTTCAGTCTCCTGGGGAGCAGCAAGCCAGCTATGCAGAGCTGGCCCAATCACATCTCACAGCCTCTCCAATCAGCTCCAACAGCAAATCATCCTTTCCTGATAAAGAGCCCGGGTCTGCTTCTGCATTTTTATCTCCTTTCCAACTTCTTTGGAGTAATTACACTAACTATGGAAATGAGGTAAGGTGACCCTAGGAATTCATCAGGTTCCCCTCTTGCCCATTGCCTAAAGTAAAGCGACAAACTCCTTTGTCGCACTCCAATATTCTTACAATGAACTCCATCTTCTACTCCAACCCAACTGGAACACGACTTCAGTCATGCTGATCTTACCATTTCCTGCATTCACTCATTCATTCATTCACATGCTCTTCAATCAACAAATACTTATTGAGGAGCTACTCTGCACCAGGCCCTGCTGAGGATTTTTAGAAGTTAAACAGCAAAACGATAACAAAAAATCCCTGCATTATGGAGCTTACCTTCTAGTATAGAGTGTGTTAGGAGGTTAAGTGCAGAGCTTGAGTCTAGGAGTTTGAGACAAACCTGGGAAAATAGTGAGACACTGTCTCAAAAAAAAAAAAAATTAGTGGGATATGATGGCACATGCCTATAGTCCTACCTACTTGGGAGGCTGAGGTGGGAGGGTCGCTTGAGCCCAGGAGTTCAAGGTTACAGTGAGCTATGATTGTACCACCACACTCCAACTTAGTGACAGTGAGATCTTGTCTCTAAAAAAAAAAAGAAGAAAAAGAAGGTAAGTGCAGGGAAGAAAAATGCTATAATGCCATCTTCATCTTCATGGAGTTACTTCTCTCTCTGTTTTTTTTTCCTTTGGTTGTTGTTCTTGTTAGCTTCCAAACCCAATCTTCTTCTCAACATTCAGAGCATATTTTCTTTGTATTCTGTGCCTTGCGTAACCCCTTCGGCACAACAACCCATCCAGTTCAATGCCTCTTATTGTCTGTCATATCTCTGTGTGCTATTCATGACACAACACTCCCCTCTTCCAAAAAGGGTTGTATAGAATCAATGTGGTCACATGTAAACATAGGAGCTTGAGAATTTTTCTTGTAAATGTTCAGTGAGATCATGACTTCTGTAGCAAGATGATAATGTTTTATAAGAATCTAATTGATGTATCTGAAGTAATAAAGTAAAACTTGGAAACAAAAGATAAAGTGACTAATATTAGAAATTCAGGGTTAGGACGGGAGGCAGAGGTTGCAGTGAGTCAAAATCATGCCACTGCACTCCAGCCTGGGCAACACAGCGAGACTCTTGTCAAAGAAGGAAAGGAAAGGAAAGGAAGGGAAGGGAAGGGAAGGGGAAGGGGAAGGGAAAGGAAGGGAAGGGAAGGGAAAGGAAGAAGGAAGGAAGGAAAGGAAGGAAGGAAAGAAAGAAAGAGAGGGTTAGGAAAGTGAAGAGATAGGGTCAAAGCCGAATTGGGACAGATTTATAAGAGATGAAGAGGCCTTTTTAATGAAACCATAGAGACAGGAGAAAAAAGTGACAGAGGGATTTATCTGGAGTAGAATATTTTGAGAGCAACATTGTGAGTGGAATACTTAAAAGAAAGAACATGAGGATGTAGACAGGGAAGAGGTGGAGCAACATCTGAAGGAAAAGAAAACACAGTTCTGTTTATAATAGTGTCCCATGGGTCACTTGAGGTCAGGAGTTCAAGACCAGCCTGGCCAACATAGTGAAACCCCGTCCCTACTAAAAATACAAAAATTAGCCAAGTGTGGTGGCATGCATCTATAATCCCAGCTACTCAAGAGGCTGAGGCATAAGAATCGCTTGAACCAGGGATGCAAAGGTTGCGGTGAGCCAAAATCGTGCCACTGCACTCCAGCCTGGGTGACACAGCAATACTTTGTCTCAAGAAAAAATAATAATAATAATGGCATCCTAAGGAGCTGAATATTTATGACCAGGGCAAAGCTAATCAGAGACATCCTTTGGACCAATTCTCAGATTTGGTTGATGAGAAAAATCCACTGGTGTGTTTTTAGGAAACAAACTCCTACCTCTACCTCTAAACCAACTAAACCTCCCAGGAGGAAAATGTAAGGAATTTATGTTTTTATTTAATACTTATTCTAAGTGATTCTTTTTTTTCTTGAGATGGAGTCTCGCTCTGTTGCTCTGGTGCGATCTCGGCTCACTGCAGGTTCCGCCTCCTGGGTTCACGCCATTCTCCTGCCTCAGCCTCCCAAGTAGCTGGGACTACAGGCGCCCGCCACCACGCCCGGCTAGTTTTTTGTATTCTTTAGTAGAGACGGGGTTTCACCGTGTTAGCCAGGATGGTCTCGATCTCCTGACCTCATGATCCGCCTGTCTAAGTGATTCTTTTGATTGGCAAACATGGCTTAACAAAGCGTATGGCATTGGGTATCAGATTTCACTATCTTTTTTTTTTGGAGACAGAGTCTTGCTCTGTCACCTATGCTGGAGTACAGTGGCACGATCTCGGCTCACTGCAGCCTCCATCTCCCAGGTTCAAGCAGTTCTCCTGCCTTAGCCTCCCGAGTGGCTGGGATTACAGTGATACACCACCATGCCTGGCTAATTTTTGTATTTTCACTAGAGACAGGTTTTCACCATGTTGGCCAGGCTGGTCTTGAACTCCTGTCCTCAAGTGATTCGTCCATCTCGGCCTTCCAAAGTGCTAGGATTACAGGCAGGAGCCACCATACTCAGTCAGATTCTAGTGTCAAGTCCCTGCCAGTTTATACAATGGACCCTCAAATAACACAGGTTTGAACTGCCCTGGCTCACTTATATGTATTTTTTTCAATCAAGCATCAATTAAAAATACAGTATTCCCAGGATGTGAAACCCACGTATATAGAGAGCCAGCTCCCTGGCGTATACCAAGGGATGACTGTATTTGGAAGTTGTGGTTGATGCTATTGGTTGACTGACCCAACACTCATTTAAAACTCCCTTGCCATTTTCACGATCCAGTCTGGATTAGCCAAATACTCACTTTCCCAGATACCTTTGCTGCTAGGCATGTCCATGTGACACACATTTGTCAATTAGAGGTAAGTTGAAGTTTCCTGGAGGCTTCTGGGAATGCTTGTGTTTTCTTGGTGTAACAGAGTGATGAAGGCCGAATGCAGTCGTTCATGCCTTTAATTCCAGCACTTAGGGAGGCTGAGGCAGAAGGATCTCTTGAGGTCAGGAGTTCGAGACCAGCCTGACCAACAGGTGAAGCCCTATCTCTATTAAAAATACAAAATTGGCCGGGTGCGGTGGCTCAAGCCTGTAATCCCAGCACTTTGGGAGGCCGAGACGGGCGAATCATGAGGTCAGGAGATCGAGACCATCCTGGCTAACACAGTGAAACCCCGTCTCTACTAAAAAATACAAAAAACTAGCCAGGTGTGGTGGCGGGCGCCTGTAGTCCCAGCTACTCGGGAGGCTGAGGCAGGAGAATGGCGTGAACCCGGGAGGCGGAGCTTGCAGTGAGCTGAGATCCGGCCACTGCACTCCAGCCTGGGCGACAGAGCAAGACTCCATCTCAAAAAAAACAAAAACAAAAACAAAATAGCCAGGCGTGGTACGCACACCTGTAATCCCAGCTACTGGCGGGGCTGAGGCAGGAGAATTGCCTGAACGCAGGAGGCGGAGGTTGCAGTGAGCCAATATTGTGCCACTGTATTACAGCCTGGTTGACAGAGAGAGACTCTTTCAAAACAAAAACAAAAACCTAGTGATTTGGGACGCTGACACAGGTAGATCACCTGAGGTCAGGAGTTTGAGACCAGCCTGGCCAACATGGTGAAACCCCGTCTCAACTAAAAATACAAAAACTAGCCGGGCAGATTGGCAGGTGCCTGTAGTCGCAGCTACTCAGGAGGCTTAGGTGGGAAAATCGCTTGAACCTGGGAGGCGGAGAGTGCAGTGAGCTGAGATCACACCATTGCACTCCAGCCTGGGCAACCAGAGCGAGACTCCATCTCAAAAAAAAAAAAAGAGTGATGTGACTGGCAGCACCCTATGCCTTATTCCTGGCTTGAAGGTAGGTATAGCGCCTCTCTAACCGCAGCAACGAGGTAAGAGTGAAAGAAACAGTACAAAGGAAGAGTCAAGAAAGACATTACCCTAATATTGTGAATATAGATTGCTAGAAGTAGGAGTAGGAGTAAGAGGAGGAGGAAGAAGAGCAACAACAACTCTATTTTTTAAAGTCATTTAAAAAATTGGTTTTCCGGCCGGGCGTGCTGGCTCACACCTGTAATCCCAGCACTTTGGGAGGCCGAGGCGGGCAGATCACCTGAGGTGTGAAGTTTGAGACCATCCTGACCAACATGGAGAAACCCCGTCTCTACTAAAAATACGAAATTAGCTGGGTGTGGTGGCCTGTAAACCTAGCTGCTCTGGAGGCTAAGCCAGGAGAACTGCTTGAACCCAGGAGGCGGAGGTTGCGGTGAGGTGGAGGTTGCGGTGAGCCGGAGATCGCGCCATTGCACTCCAGCCCGGGCAACAACAGCGAAACTCCATCTCAAAAAAAAAAAAAAAAAAGATTTTGTGCTAGCCACTGATGTCAACTGTGCTTTTAGACACCAGGAAATTAGATTTTAAGAAGTTGAAGGGGAAGGGCGCGGTGGCTCACACCTATAATCACAGTAATTTTGGAAGACTGAGGTGGATGGGTTACCTGAGGTCAGGAGTTGGAGACCAGCATGGCCAACATGGTGAAACCCCATCTCTACTAAAAATACAAAAATTACCCGGGCATGGTGGCGTGCACCTGTAATCCCAACAACTCGGAAGGCTAAAACAGGAGAATTGCCTAAACCCTGGAGGAGGAGGTTGCAGTGAGCCGAGATTGTGCCATTGTACTGCAGCCTGGGTGACAGCAAGACTCCAACTCAAAACATAAATAAATAAATAAATAAAATTGAAAGGAAAAATAAGTCAGATGCAAAGGTCTAAAATTCTACAGGAAAGATTATCTTAAAAGCCTTTAAAAAGCGACATTTTCAGATCAACAAATATTTATTGATCACTACTACCAGGGGCTATAATTCTCACAAGGTACAATCTGTGGAGGGTGGAAAAGGAGATGAGCACTCAGGTACCCAGCTACCATTTATTGAACATCTACTGTGAGAAACAATATGATTCATAATGTATTATAATATTTATAATATTTACAAATACTCTGCAAGGAATGTATTACCTTCAGTTAACAAACAAAGAGATTAAATGTTTAGACTGGTTAAGTAAATTGCTCAAAGACTCACAGCTCATGAGGAAATCAGAGCTCCAGCCCCATTCTTCTTTCATTATTGAATCTGCCTGGTAAGGCAAAAAGGGAACTTTGCTCTGTTCTGCTTCTCCCATATGTACTCAAGAACACCAAAAGTTCATTTGTATCTATTTGTCCCCTAAAACAGGCAACTATTAACAGCTGACTGCAAAGGAATAAAATTGGTTTCATCTTTGAAACTGAGAATATCTGCTAAACTTTGTAGGAGAACCAATTAATTGAATGAAAGGCTTACCATCATCATCCCTTCTATATTTAAAATCTCCCGAACTGTCAGGAACTTTAAAAAATTGTCACTTAAAATACAACTGTTTAATGACAGGATGTGTAAAAATAATTGTATCTTACCATCCTAAGAGAAGTTATATATTTAAAAAAATAGATCAATTCTTTAATGTTGAAAATAACTTAGTTGTACAATGTGTTTAGAAGCTTAAAACGTTGGCTGGGCGCGGGGGCTTATGCCTATGCTCCCAGCACTTTGGGAGGCCGAGGTGGGTGGATCACAAGGTCAGGAGTTCGAGACCAGCCTGGCCAACATGGTGAAACCCTGTCTCTACTAAAAATACAAAAATAAGCCGGGCATGGTGGCGTGAGCCTGTAACCCCAGCTACTTGGGAGGCTGAGGCAGGAGAATTGCTTGAACCCAGGAGGCGGAGTTTGTGGTGAGGCGACATTGTGCCACTGCACTTCAGCGTGGGCGACAGAGCAAGACTCTGTCTCAAAAAAAGAAGCTTAAAATGTTTTTTGATTTTTGTTATGTTTTGTTTTTGAGACAGGGTCTTGCTGTCGCCCAGTCTGGAGTGCAGTGGCTCAATTCTCCCACCTAAATAGCTGGAACTACAGGAGCACATCACCATGCCCAGCTAATTTTTTAATTTTTTGTAGAGACAGGGGTCTCCCTAAGTTGCTCAGGCTGGTGTCAAACTCCTGGGTTCAAGCGATCCTCCAGTTTTGGCCTCCCAAAATGCTGAGCTTACAGACATGAGCCACTGTGCCTGCCCTAGTAGTTTAAAATGTTAAGTAGATACAATTATAATCTAAGAGTTTTTCTTTAAACATTTAATAAGTTATACAAGGCCGGGCGCGGTGGCTCAAGCCTGTAATCCCAGCACTTTGGGAGGCCGAGACGGGCGGATCACGAGGTCAGGAGATCGAGACCATCCTGGCTAACACGGTGAAACCCCGTCTCTACTAAAAATACAAAAAACTAGCCGGGCGAGGTGGCGGCGCCTGTAGTCCCAGCTACTCGGGAGGCTGAGGCAGGAGAATGGCGTAAACCCGGGAGGCGGAGCTTGCAGTGAGCTGAGATCGGGCCACTGCACTCCAGTCCGGGCGACAGAGCAAGACTCCACCTCAAAAAAAAAAAAAAAAAAAAAATAAGTTATACAATAGATTAAAATGGTTATTTAAAACTAAATAAAACTGAAGACCTTATCAATTATATACTGATTAGTTTTGGCATATACATAAACATATGAATACATATATATTTGAGTGAATATATGTTAAGCATATGTATTTATATATGTTAAACATCTGCTTTCTTCTCTATAGTAAATTCTTTTTTGTTTTTTTTTTTTTGAGACAGAGTCTTGCTCTGTCACCCAGGCTGGAGTGCAGTGGCACGATCTGAGCTCACTGCAACCTCCACCTACTGGATTCAAGCCATTCTCCCGGCTCAGCCTCCCGAATAGCTGGGATTACAGGTATGCACTACTGCGCCCAGTTAATTTTTGTATTTTTAGCAGAGACAGGGTTTCACCATGTTGGCCAGACTGGTATTGAACTCCTGACCTTGTGATCTGCCCACCTCAGCCTCCCAAAATGCTGGGATAACAGGCATGAGCCACCATGCCTGGCCTGTTAGTTAATTCTTGACTGAATTATTGGAATATTAAATTTCAAATCCACATTTACCTATCTAAATTCAACTCACATGTTTTAGTTAAAAATAATAAAATCAATGAGGTCACAAGATGGGAGTGGTCTAGGAATTAAGTCTTCAGAAATTCACCGCCTCTGGTACTTCAGGTAGCAGCACAGGAGGTAGTTTTAGTCAAAGAAGTTCATTGCACTGAAAGAACCACATAGTTAACCACACCCTATTTCCTGTATATTTCTAGATGGTGGAAATATCCAATAAATTGAACATGAAGGTTATATTATAACAACTTTTATTGTATACAACACTTGCTTTCCTGAAAGTTGTCCTTGCTTTCCTGAAAGTTATCCATACTTTCCTTTCAGTGGCAAACAAAACAAAACAAAACAAAACAAGACTATGTTTAGAAGTAAATAATGGTGAAATTTGGTCCATTCACATCTCTCCTTACACGGAAAATTTTGAGAAACTCATAACACATCTTTAATCAGTTATTTGCTTTGTACAGAGACACATGTATATAGAATTCTTCAAAATTCTCTTGTTACCTACAGGGCTGCCTTGCTGTTGGGGTGGACCCAGAACAAGCAGTGTGATGAAGGTTGCAATGGGGCTGGGATCCAGCTGGCTCCCTCTGGCCAAGCCCTGATTTCTGGTCCAAGAGGAGGAAGGTGTACTTGGTTCTAATCAGTCCACATAGAGTGGGCACAAAGGACCTGGCTGTGTTGCCTGAGGTTCTCTAGGGCCCTGCTCTCGTGAATAAGGACGAAGGAGGTCGCCTACAAAAAGACTTTCTTACAGGGGCATGGGGTTATGGGCTTTATACATTTTTTTTTGAGACGGAGTCTCACTCTGTTGCCCAGGCTGGAGTGCAGTGGCCGGATCTCAGCTCACTGCAACCTCCGCCTCCTGGGTTCAAGCAATTATCTCCCTCAGCCTCCCAAGTAGCTGGGATTATAGGTGCCCACCACTATGCCCGGCTGATTTTTTTTGTATTAGAGATGGGGTTTCACCATCTTGGCCAGACTGGTCTTGAACTCCTGACCTCATGATCCACCTGCCTCAGGCTCCAAAAGTGCTGGGATTACAGGCGTGAGCCACCTTGCTCAGCCTAGTACATTCTTTTTTTGAGACGGAGTCTTGCTCTGTCACCTGGGCTAGAGTGCAGTGGCACAATCTCGACTCACTGAAACCTTTACCTCCTGAGTTCAAGCAATCCTCCTGCCTCAGCCTCCAAAGTAGCTGGGATTACAGGCATGCAGTACCACACCCAGCTATTTTTTGTATTTTTAGGGTTTCATCATGTAGGTCAGGCTGGTCTTGAACTCCTGACTGCAGGTGATCCACCTGCCTCGGCCTCCCAAAGGGCTGGGACTACAGGTGTGAGTTGCCGCGCCCAGCTTCTGTACATTCTTTTTTTTTTTTTTTGAGAGGGAGTTTCACTCTTGTTGCCCAGGTTGGAGCACAATGGTACGATCTCAGCTCACCACAACCTCCACCTCCCACGTTCAAGCGATTCTCCTGCCTCAGCCTCCTGAATAGCTGGGATTATAGGCATGTGCCACCATGCCCGGTTAATTTTGTATTCTTAGAAAAGAGGAGGTTTCTCCATGTTGGTCAGGCTGGTCTCGAACTCCCGACCTCAGGTGATCTACCCATCTCAGCCTCCCAAAGGACTGTGATTACAGGCATGAGCCACCACACCCAGCCCTTTTGTACATTCTTGAACGCACAGATCTAAGACTACAGAGAGCAGGGCCGTAGCATGTGTGTTTTGCTAAAGAGAGTGGGATGGAGTGTCATCAAGTACTAGCTATGCTTGCACACTTCTCAGCCAGTGAGCACTGATACAATTCTGCTGGCCCTCAAAGAACATAACCTTATTTGTCAATCAAAAATCTGGCCTCGGCAGGGCGCGGTGGCTCACACCTGTAATCCTAGCATTTTGGGAGGCCAAGGCAGGCAGAAAACCTGAAGTAGGGGAAGTCGAGACCAGCCTGACCAACATGGAGAAACTTTGTCTCAACTAAAAATACAAAATTAGCTGGGTGTGGTGGTTCATGCCTGTAATCCCCGCTACTCTGGAGGCTGAGACAGGAGAATTGCTTGAACCCGGGAGGTGGAGGGTGTGAGTGGAGATTGTGCCATTGTTGGCCGGGCGCGGTGGCTCAAGCCTGTAATCCCAGCACTTTGGGAGGCCGAGACGGGCGGATCACAGGTCAGGAGATCGAGACCATCCTGGCTAACACGGTGAAACCCCGTCTCTACTAAAAAATCCCCCCCCCCAAAAAAAAACTAGCCGGGCGAGGTGGTGGGCGCCTGTAGTCCCAGCTACTCCGGAGGCCGAGGCAGGAGAACGGCGTAAACCCAGGAGGCGGAGCTTGCAGTGAGCTGAGATCGGGCCACTGCACTCCAGCCTGGGCGACAGAGCAAGACTCCGTCTCAAAAAAAAGAGATTGTGCCACTGCACTCCAGCCTGGGCAACAAGAGCAAAGCTCCATCTCAAGAAAAAAAAAAAAGAAAAAAGAAAAAAGAAAAAAGATCTGGCCTCAAATAGAACCCTGGCCAATAATATTTTATGGCTCTGATGGGAAAAATATTTAATAGTTTGTACTCTTCACACCTCCTTATAATCCCTCTTGACCCTAATTACTGCCTGAACTAGAATCCCAGGGTGTGAAAAAGTGAAGGATCCTTTGAGATCAAGCCCATCAGCCTCTCGCCTTCTGCATGACAGAACTGAGGCCACTTTGTGCTTTCTTCCCCACTTAATTCTTCTGATATCTGTTCACATTTCGCATCATTCACAACCTCCTGAGCAAGAAAATATGAGCAAGAAAATCTTGTTCACTGAAGATCTTGCTCTGCATAGCTCCCAGCCCAAACTAAAGAGTATAAGAGAAAGAAAATAAGAAAACTACACGCTTTGAGAACTGAAAGTACTGTTGTCATTCATTATATATTATTTGTACACCACACAAACCTTTTGTTTCATTAGTAAAAAGTATTTCTTTGAGAGTAGGGGTTGTGTTTTTAAAATTATCTTTTAATATACATGGAAAGTAGTACAGTATCATGAACGCCCAGGAGTTTAATAAATTATTTGTTGGTGATGAGCAGGTCTATTCCCTGGCCTACCAGGAATATTCCACATAATCATCCCAGACATATGAGAATCCATCCTTGCTGTTAAAGATCTCTAGGGAGTGAGAATCTAAACCTTCTTCCATAACTCATTTCAGTGTCTAATAAGCCTTAGTGTCTGCTGGAAGATTCTTCCCAAGAAGGTGGCATTTAGGAATGCTACATAGTAAACGCTAGAAGACACTGGAGCCAGTCACTTGGATTACTACTAGGAACTACCCTGGGAGGAGGGAGAAGTGTGGGAGCCTAGGTGGGTGCTGCTGGGGAAGGCAGTCAGATGAGGAAGGAAAAGGGCAGAGAGTAGGTTTCTTTCCTGCTCAGAGGAAATGGCATCATACACACTTAGTAGTAGAGTTGTCCAGTGTTAATAGGATTTGAGATGGGTAGTAGTCAGAAAGCTGTAGAGTTGGGAGAGCTCTATAATGGTGGAAGGCAAGTCTGCCATTGGCTCCCCAGCTTTTTATACCCCTCCCTGAAGCAGTCTCCCTATGAAGATAAAATTGCTGTTACTATTCCCCATTATTATTCCATGGACACCAGGGTTTTCTGTTAATAGAAAAGGAATCCACAGGCCAGACGAGGTGGCTCACGCCTGTAATCCCAGCACTTTGGGAGGCCAAGTTGGGTTGAACTCCTGAGATCAGGAGTTCAAGATCAGCCTGACCAACATGGTGAAACCCTATCTCTACTAAAAATACAAAAAAACGAGCCGGGTGTGGTGGCGGGTGCCTGTAATCCCAGCTACTCAGGAGGTTGAGGTAGGAGAATCTCTTGAACCCGGGAGGCGGAGGTTGGAGTGAGCTGAGATCATGCTATTGCACTCCAGCCTGGGCAAGAGCAAAACTTTGTCTTGGGCGGGGGGTGGTGGGGGGAAGGAATCTGCATAGCCTAGCTGTGCAAAAAAAGTGATCTGAATACTTCCTCTGCAAGGATGCATGTCCAGGAGTGTGCATGCACACACACGTGTGTGAAGAAGCTTGGCTGGCGTGCGCCCCCACACCCAGTTAATTTTTGCTAGTTAGAGTGACAGGAGGTGAATGAAGGAAGCGTTAGTAGGAAACTTGCAACATCTCTGGTCAAAGCAGACACAGACAAGGGATTCTGATTAGGGCTGAAAATCAGACCTGAGGTTCAAACAGAGGAACTGCAAATTCAGTGAAAGCCTAGAAGAGGAAGAGGGAAGGCCAAGTGCAGGGAGAATAAGTGAGGAAGTACAGGCCAGAGAAAGTAGGACTGTTCATATATCTGCACTGGAAGAGGTGACACGAAGTTCTGTCTCCAGGAAAATAGGCTGGCAAGATCCAGTTCAGAGGTAGGCTTCAGCCCTCTGGTTAGGATATAGGACAGGGCTTCCAACCACTCTCTGTCCACGTGCTTCCTGGACTGTAGGAAGGGCAACAGGAATGCTGTGATCAGGGAATCTAGGTAGAAGGAAGGCAAGGGAGGTGGTCCAGCCTCCCTACTGGGGGCTTAGGATGAAATGTAACTGGATGGAGCAAGTACTGCTGGATAGATTTGAGGAAATATTTAGATTGGGAACAACCAAAACAAGTTTCAAATTCTGTTAGGCCCTGACGGTTTGGAGGAGAAAACACAGCCTGCAACAGGCTAGAAGCTTGCTTTGAGGTAGCTGAGAGCAGGGGAAGAGTGGGCACATAAGGCCAGCAGAAGGGATTGGTACCTCAGTGACCACCAAGAAATTAGTCACTTAGGAGAACTAGGTCATTTTGGGTGAAGAATGACCTGGTTCATCATACCTTAGTGTATCTTTCTCGAGATCCCCACAAAATCAGAGAGCATTTGATTTGAGAAGGGTGGGAAGCAGTGGATTTCAAAAACTAGGATAAAACAACAAGCCCTAGTGATGTGAAGAACGTGGAGAGGAAGTGTAGGTGGAAGCAAGTGAGTCATAAACAGTGGTTTGTGAACCTTCTAAAGACTGTCGACCACTTGGAATAGAACAAAGGCTGCGTACTGTTTCAACCCTTATTTCATATTGGCCCCCGCAAATCATATTCTATAGCTCTGCAGGAACCTGATGTTATTTTGCCCAAATTGTAAATGATTTATTTTATGAATGCTGAATCACAAAACTATGGTTGAAGAAAAGAACCTCCACATAAAAGAAATGAATCCCGGCCGGGCATGGTGGCTCACGCCTATAATCCTAGCACTTTGGGAGGCCGAGGCGGGTGGATCACAAGGTCAGGAGATCGAGACCATTCTGGCTAACACAGTGAAACCCTGTCTCTACTAAAAATACAAAAAATTAGCCGGGCGTGGTGGCGGGCACCTGTAGTCCCAGCTACTCGGGAGGCTGAGGCAGGAGAATGGCGTGAACCCGGCCGGTGGAGCTTGCAGTGAGCTGAGATCACGCCACTGCACTCCAGTCTGGGAGACACAGTGAGACTCCATCTCAAAAAAAAAAAGAAAAGAAATGAATCCCTAATCTGTACCCTACATTTTTATTTTTCTCCCTCTTGTGTGTACCTGTGTGTGTGTGTGTGTGTGTGTGTGTGTGTACTGTTGATTAGGATCTATTCCAGATATCAGCATTTTCTTTAAAACACAAGGGTTTTTTGTTTGTTTGTTTGTTTTTTTGAGACGGAGTGTCCCTCTGTCGTCCAGGCTGGAGTTCAGTTGGCATGATTTCAAGTCACTGCAACCTCTGCATCCCAGGCACTTCTCCCGCCTCAGCTTCCCGTGTAGCTGGGATTACAAGCACCCACCACCGTGCCCAGCTAAGTTTTGTATTTTTAGCAGAGATGAGGTTTTACCATGTTGGCCAGGCTAATCTCAAACTCCTGACCTCAGGTGATCTACCCACCTTGGCCTCCCAAAGTGCTGGGATTACAGGCGTGAGCCACCATGCCCGGCAAAACACAAGTTTTGAGAAACCTTTAGGTCAAAAACTTGAATTCAAATCCAAAGCCAGCCAGAGCCCAAAATACCATTCCTACTTTTCTTGGCAAAGAAATTTTCAAATTTCTCTGGCATATTTCTGTGAAAAGTAATACAATACAATTTATTAAACTTTTTGGTTATAGTGGACCTTTTGTTAACATCTGCTTATATGCTATTATGTGCCTTGTTTAGATCAAATCAAGCTCATTTGAGGTGTTTATCAAATGCAAGCCTGACCTGTCTCTGCCAATACAGTATTGAACTTTCCTTAACACTTAACTAGCTCAAGTATTTCCTCTATAAATCCAGAATATAGGTATATAGATTTTTAAGTCAAGACTAGTCACTGTAGAAAACAATGTTTTGACGAGGTACAGTGGCTCATACCTGTAATTCCAACACTTTGGAAGGCCAAGGCAGGAAGATCACTTGAGCTCAGGAGTTTGAGACCAGCCATGGCAACATGGAGAAACTCCGCCTCTACAAAAAAAAAAATAAATTAGCCAGGTTTGGTGGCATGTACCTGTAGTCCCGGCTATTTGAGAGGCTGAGATTGGGGGATCACCTGAGCCTGGGGAGGTGGAGGCTGCAGTGAGCCATGATTGCGCCTCCGCACTCCAGCCTGAGGGACACAGTGAGATTCTGTCTCAAGAAAAAAAAGGCAAAAAAGAAAGAAAAGAAAACAATGCTTTACCAAGTGTTAATTTAGGCTAAAGAAATTGCTAGGGTACGGAGATGGATCTTACTCATTACTAATATTCTAATCTCACATTAAAAAAAAACCTGGGCCGGGCGCGGTGGCTCAAGCCTGTAATCCCAGCACTGTGGGAGGCCGAGACGGGCGGATCACGAGGTCAGGAGATGGAGACCATCCTGGCTAACACAGTGAAACCCCGTCTCTACTAAAAAAATACAAAAAACTAG
>NW_012115466.1:942020-953839 GCF_000951035.1 Colobus angolensis palliatus
TTTGATTTGTTTCTCGCTCTGTCACCCAGGCTGGAGTGCAGTGGCATGATCTCAGCTCACTGCAACCTCTGCCTCCCGGGTTCAAGGGATTCTCCAGCCTCAGCCTCCCAAGTAGCTGAGGCTGCAGGCATGCGCCAACATGCCCGGCTAATTTTTGTATTTTTAGTAGAGACAGAATTTCACCACGTTGGTCAGGCTGGTTTCGAACTCCTGACATCGTGATCCACCCACCTTGGCCTCCCAAAGTGCTGGAATTAAGGTGTGAGCCACCGGACCTGGCCTAATTTTTGAATTTTTTATAGAGTTGGGGTTTCACCATGTTGCTCAGGCTGGTCTCAAAATCCTAGAGTCAAAAGATCTGCCCATCTCGGCCTCCCAAAGTGCTGGGATTACAGGCATGAGTCACCCTGCCTGGCAAGGCATTGGAGGTTGTTTGTTTGTTTTTTCTGAGATGGATTCTTGCTCTTGTTGCTGAGGCTGGAGTGCAGTGGTGTGATCTTGGCTCACTGCAACCTCCGCCTCTGGGGTTCAAGCAATTCTCCTGCCTAAGCCTCCCAAGTAGCTGGGATTACAGGTGCCCGTCACCATGCCCAGCTAATTTTTTTTTTGTAATTTTAGTAGATAGGGTTTCACCATATTGGCCAGGCTGGTCTCGAACTCCTTACCTCAGGTGATCCACCTGCCTTGACCTCCCAAAGTGCTGGGATTACAGGCATGAGCCACTGTGCCTGGCTGGCATTGGAAGTTTCTAAAAGTTGTTTTGTGCAAATGTTTTGGAGAAAAGACAGCAAGTAGGTAGGAGAGTAGTTAGGAGGTTTTGGAGATGACAGATACCATTGCTAGATCTAATTTGCAAATATGCATATTTTAATCAATTCATAGAATTTAAAAAGATCTCTAAGATGAAATTCATGTCAAAGCTTCCAGGTATTTATTTACCTAGACTACTAAAAGTAGAAAATTATTTATAATTTACAACCTCCACAGAACATAATCCTAAAATTTTTTGTGGGACAACTCTTACTTCCATTTGAAGTCACATACCTTGTTTGACACAGGAGCCCTTACCAGGGAGATCTCCTTGAGCTTCCCCAAGAAAGGGCCAGTGTAATGAGCTCAGTGGGTGCTTCCCCAAGATGCCTTCAGGCAGGCTTTGGGCAATTGTGAAACAGGTGAAATCTTTTCCAAGCCCTTTCTGCCTGGCCAGTGGCTCACTTCAGGCCTCTAGGTCATCGGGGCCAAAGCTTCCCCACTTGCTGCTTTTCTCAACCCCTCACCCCTCTTAGTTTTTCTTCCCAAATGTCATGTTCCTGTTGAAAACTCTTTTGTCCACCGGGCGCGGTGGGTCATGCCTGTAATCCCAGCACTTTGGGAGGCCGAGGCAGGCGGATCACCTGAGGTTGGGAGTTCGAGACCAGCCTGACCAACATGGAGAAACCTTGTCTCTACTAAAAATACAAAATTAGCCCGGTGCGGTGGCGGGTGCCTGTAATCCCAGCTACTCAGGAGGCTGAGGCAGGAGAATCGCTTGAACCTGGGAGGCGGAAGTTGCAGTGAGCCAAAATCACGCCATTGTACTCCAGCCTGGGCAATAAGAGTGAAACTCCGTCTCAAAAAAAAAGAAAAAAAAGAAAAAAGAAAACTCTTTTTGTCCTTTGCCTTACACCAATAACCTTCCCCTGTATTCTATTACAAGTGGCCTCTCTGACACGTTAACTCACATTAAATATATTGTAAAGTTCTGTAATGGCACAATCTCGGCTCACTGCAATCTCCGCCTCCCGGGTTCAAGTGATTCTCCTGCCTCAGCCTCCCAAGTAGCTGGGATTACAGGCGTGTGCCACCATGCTGGGCTAATTTTTGTATTTTTAG
Organism: Colobus angolensis palliatus; assembly: GCF_000951035.1. Lineage (NCBI taxonomy): Eukaryota > Metazoa > Chordata > Mammalia > Primates > Cercopithecidae > Colobus > Colobus angolensis. Next base: position 943,893 of record NW_012115466.1, read on the forward strand.
TAGAGACAGGATATCTCCATGTTGGTCAGGCTGGCCTTGAACTCCTGACCTCAGGTGATCCACCCACCTCAGCCTCCCAAAGTGCTGGGATTACAGGCGTGAACCACTGCACTCGGCCTTAATGTATTGTAAAGTTCTAATAAGTATTTGGAAGTCATGGCTTTCTGTCAATTCTCAGGTAAAGAAGTGTTTTATAAGTTCCCTCCCCTCCTCTCACCTCCTGGCCTTAAAGCCATTTCTTTTTGTTATTTAAGAATAGCTTTAGTGCTTAGTAACTCAAATTTAAGGTGGGAAGAGAAGACTTTGGCCAGGCTGGTCTTGAACTCCTGACCTCAGATGATTTGCCCGCCTGACCTCCAAAAGTACTGGGATTACAGGCATGAGCCACCACACCCGGTTTTACAACTATGTATTCTTATTGCAAAGCCAGGCTCTGTAAAGATGGCATTTTATCTGAGAGTCAGGTTTACCAACAGGTAAAATTCTTCTTACTGAGGGGAAGCTCTTCCCAAAGACATTGAGATAATCCATTTTTGGCTACTAAGAGAGAGGTTGCTACTCCATTTTCCCTGGAATAGAGTAATGCTGGGTTTCATTGCTCTTCAATATTGTCTTGGGCATCAGTTCCCAAATGGAATGTGGCATGAAACATAATTCTTGCAGAGCTGCTCATGCATGCAGCTATGTGTGGCATAAAAATCCCCAGAGCAAGCCTTCAGGTCGCCAAATAGTGTTAGTCCTAAAGTACCTCAGTGGAACATACCTCAAATTTCATGAAGCATCACCACAGTCAGAACTTAATGCCCCTTTCCTCATCTGACTGCCTCTCTCATTGCTTGGGAGGCCCTACTTCAAGTTAAATGGCCAGCACTACAAGGGAGGGCAGGATTAGACTCAGGTAAAATGGGGAGGTTTACAGATTATTTCTTTAGGGCAGAAATCAGCAACTCTAACCCATAGGCCAAATCCAATGGGAGCTGGAGCGCCGAATAATGTATATGTTTTTAAATGGATGGGGGAGGGGGAAGAGGGAGACAACAGAGAACGTGGCCTGCAGAGCTTCACATAGTTACCATCTGGCCCTTTACAGTAAAAGTTTGCTGGCCCCAGCTTCTGAGCCCTCACACCTCCCTTTCTCTGCCTCACGCCTGTTTAACCCCTCTTCATGTTCTCTAGAAAGGAGTCCCGCCCCAGCCCTCAGCTCCTGATTTATTTACTCCACAATTAGAGGGAATCCTCCTACCCAAAGGCAAACCCATTGAACCTGTTGACAGCCTTTTCCCAGCTAGAGGGAGGGGCCGCTGTTCTGGTTCTTCTCCTTTTCCCCTGCTCACTTTCCCCTGACTATGGGGCCATGGAACAGAGCTGCCCTTCCCCAGGCACCCAGGCAGTGGGTATTGAAGTTCTCAGTGCCTGGGGGAAGGGGTTCCCATCAGCCAGGGGCTTCTGGAGACTCTTGTGTACCCTCTGCAAAAACATTGGAGAGCTCTGCTCCTTGGGTTAACCCCTTTGGGTTATGACACCTGTGGTTCTAAGAGAGCATTTATAAGAACTCTGGGCTCACCTTCGTGACCCATAATGCTCTCTGGATGGCAGCCCTTCAACGGTTTTCTTTCTCCCTTGCCAGGTTTGGATCTGTTTGTAGTATAGAGTGGTAGTTAAAGGCATGACCTCATCTACCTAGAAAAAAATCCACCTCTGACATTTACTAGCTAAGGAACCTTTGTCTTTTAATCCATGTGGGTTGGGTTTCCTCATCTGTGGAGAGGAGATAATAGTAGTCCCTACTTCATGGCCGGGTGTGGTGGTTTACACCTGTAATCCCTGCACGTTGGGAGGCCAAGGCGGGCAAATCACCTGAGGTCAAGAGTTCAAGACCAGCCGGACTAAAAATACAAAATTAGCTGGGGGTGGTAGTGCATGCCTGTAATCCCAGCTACTCGGGAGGCTGAGGCAGGAGAATAGCTTGCACCTGGGGGGCAGAGGTTGTGGTGAGCTGAGATCTTGTCATTGTACTCCAGCCTGGGCAACAACAGCAAACTCTGTCTCAAAAAAAAAAAAAAAAAAGTCCCTGCTTCAGGCTGCTGTGAGGTTTACATGAGTTAATCTGCATGAAAGTGTTTTGAACAAGGCCTAACACATAGTAAGTACTCAAGAAAGTGCTAGCTCTCACTATTGTTTGGGGTTTTGAGGTTAAGCTGTGTCCTGGCTGGTCTTGGCCCAGTTCTCCATATCCTTAGGCTATTATATAGCTCAAGGGGAGGTGAGCTCTCAAACTGAAGCCAGGTCACCCAATAAGGTAGGCAGAACTGTGAAACCGGTGAAATGTTAGGAGAGGCTTCCACTTCCCCTACTCTTTGTGTCTTCCTACAGAGAATAATGACAAAAAACACCTTGCTTTTGTACGGAGGTTATGATCTGCTTTCACAAACATTTAATTTGACACATGCAACAGCCCCAGTACATAGACGTTACACGGCAGGCAACTGCAAATGTTGACTGAGTGAGGGAAATGAACTGTGGGCTGCCAATTTGCTGTATGATTGGGTGTGGTGTACCCTCTGCTCTCTGTTCTGATTGGTTGCATGGCATACAGAACTGGTCAGTAAGTATTTTGACGATCCACTCTAGAAATATGTTGTTAATGTTGTGCCTATTTTATCAATGAGGAAACTGTGTTTCTCAGCCATTTGATGCCTAAGAACACACAACAGTGAAGGTAGTGTGTCTAAAACCCAGTTTCTCTGGCCTATAATCTATCCCTGTGGCTGTTACACCTATTGCTAAATATGCACAAAATCAAGTTTGTTTTGTTCAGTGGCAATAATTAACTCAGTACTGGCATGCACTGTCTTCCTAGTTTGTTGCTCAATGAAGACTCACAATATTAGAAGGCTGTCTATAAAGGGGAGTGTCTTTGTTTTGTGTTGCTGTAACAGAACACCAGAAACTGGGTAATTTATAAAGAAAAGAGGTTAATTTAGCTCAGGATTCTGCAGGCTGGGAAATTCAAGAAGCATGGTGCCAGCATCTGCTGTTGAGGGCTTTCATGCTGCATCATAACGTGGAGAAAGGTCAAAGGGAAGTGGACACGGGGGAAGAAGTAAAGCCCCGATGGGCATCTTTCTTTATAAAAACCTGTTCTTGAGAGAACTACTCCATTCCTCTAGAGAGAGAGAGCAAAAACTCACTCACTGCCCATAGAACAACGCAGAGCCATTCATCAGGAATCTACCCCCAAGAGCCAAGCACCTCCCACTAGACACCACGTTCCAACACAACTCATTGTGGATCAAATTTATAAACATGAGTTCTGGTGTGGACAAACCATATTCAAACCATAGCAAAGAGAAAGCTCTTATGCCCAGGAAGAGCTCTCTGCAGTCTTTGCGGGTTCCCCCTTTCCTCAGAGAACAAGTGATTTATAAGATTATAGGAAGGACGTGAGTGAGTACAAGTGCTCAGCAACTTTCCCTCTCTTTTTGAAGGAGCCTTGCCTCAGGACACATACTTTCTCTTGCCCTCTGCCCCTAGATAAGCAGTTTCCCTGGGAGGGAAGGGCTGCCTATGGCTAGGTAGGACAAGTTTAGTGGGAGGGAACTACCAGAAAGTTTAGCTGGGCATGGTGGCTCATGCCTGTAATTCCAGCGCTTTAAGGGGCTGAGGTGGGCAGATCGTTTGAGCAGGAGTTCGAGACCAGCCTGGGCAACAAAGCAAGATCCTGTCTCTACAAAAAAATACAAAAATTAGATGGGTGTGGTGGTGCATGCCTGTAGTCCCACCTACTTGGGAGGCTGAGGTGGGAGAGTTGCTTGAGCCCAGAAGGCAGAGGTTGCAGTGAGCCGAGATCATGGCACTGAATTCCATCCTGAGTTACAGAATGAGACCCTTTCTCCAAACCAGAAAAAAAAAAAAGTCCATTTGGTTGCATATCCAAACTTTGATCTTAAAAAAAATTAAACACAAAAGATCAAGCAATAAAAACATTTTACCAAATAGAGACACAATTTACCAAACTGTGTTCCACAGAATGCAATCTTTGCATGATCTTGAAAGGTATGTCTTTAAGAAGTGTTCAATAGGCTCATAAGATTTTTATTTATTTTTATTTTTTTGAGACGGAGTTTCACTCTTGTTGCCCAGGCTGGACTGCAATGGCGTGATCTCAGCTCACCGCAACCTCCACCTCCAGAGTTCAAGGATTCTCCTGTCTTAGCTTTGTGGCTGATAAGAATTTTACAAAGCAAGATTTATCAGTCTTTTATATGCTAAAAAGCAGTGCAGACTTCTAGAAGGTGAATTTAACATTTATTAGCAGGATGTGGTGGTGCACAATCCCTGGGTGTTGTGGCCTGTAATCTCAGCTATGCAGGAGGCTGAGGCAGGAGAATTGCTTGAACCCAGGAGGTGGAGGTTGCAGTGAGCCAAGATTGCACCACTGCACTCCAGCCTGGGCGACAAGAGGGAAACTTTGTCTTCAAAAACAACAACAACAAGGAAAATAAAAACATGTGACATTTCCCAAACATCCTTAATGTTGGAACCCTTTACTTCCAGAGGCACAGACTATGTGCCCATTATGAGTGGAACACAGTTTGGGAAATGCTGACATAAGAAAAATGATAGTTGTCAGAATGGCTGTTACCTGACCAACAGATATTTGGGACAATCTCAGAAAGCGCATTTGGCTGACTTTCTAGAAGCTATAATAATATTGGGGGTGGGGTGGGGGTGGTTGGAACTGCAGAGCCAGCCACAGACATGAGCAATATACAGTTAATCTCTGTAAGAACTGAAGCACCATCAGGAGGAAAACAATACAAAGATTCAGGATAAAATGGAGTACTATACAAGCTGAGCTCAGTCATGTGTCTCAGCAATCTGGTAGGAGGGGTTCAAGTTCGTAACATTTCCAAGCGGTGCAACCTGAATCTGTGGGCCTGAATTGTGGCAAGACCATCCCATTTGAAGGCAGGACCTTAGTGTTCCCACTGGCTGGCATAAGGAGGGTTCAGCACATCTAAGCAGCTTTGAGAAAAACTGCCCTGATGTCTGCATTTCCAGCCAGAACCACTTAGGTCAATAAGCTACTCAGTCCACTGGAAAGGTGTCTGCTATAATCTGAATGTGTATAGCCTCCCATAATCCATATGTTGAAATACTAATCCCCAAGGTGATGATATTAAGACTTGGAGCTCTTTTGGGAGCTCTCATGAATGGGATTAGTGCCTTTACAAAAGAGGCACGAGGGAGTTTGTTTGCCCCTTTTATCATGTGAGGACACAGCAGAAAGGTGCCATCTATTAACCAGGAAATAGGCCCTGACTAGACACCGAATCTGCCAGTGCCTTGATCTTTGACCTCACAGCCTCCAGAACTAGAAGAAATAAATTTCTGTTATGTAGAAGTCACCTAGTTTATGTGTTTTGTGATAGCACTCCCAACAGACTAAGACAGCAACTCAGCTCACCCGGGCCAGTAGAATTATTTATTTAAGGCATTAGGATTTTTTTTTTAGCCTTAGGAGAGCATAAAGTCAAAGAGATAAAACAAATCAAACCCATCATCTTACTGTATTTACTTATTTGTTTGTTTATTTGTAAGACAGGGTCTCGGCCAGGCGCGGTGGCTCAAGCCTGGAATCCCAGCACTTTGGGAGGCCGAGACGGGCGGATCACGAGGTCAGGAGATCGAGACCATCCTGGCTAAAGCGGTGAAACCCGTCTCTACTAAAAATACGAAGAAAAACTAGCCAGGCGAGGCGGCGGGCGCCTGTAGTCCCAGCTACACGGGAGGCTGAGGCAGGAGAATGGCGTGAACCCGGGAGGCGGAGCTTGCCGTGAGCTGAGATCCGGCCACTGCACTCCAGCCTGGGCGACAGAGCGAGACTCCGTCTCAAAAAAATAAAAAAGACAGGGTCTCTTTGCACCCAGGCTGGAGTGTAGTGGCGCAAACATGGCTCACTATAACCTCGACCTCCCGGCTCCAGCGATCCTCCCACCTCAGGCTCCCCAGTAGCTGGGACTACAGGCATGCACCACCACAGCCAGCTAATTTTAGTATTTTTCTGTAGAGATGGGATTTCGCCATGTTGCCCAGGCTGGTCTTGAACTCCCGGGCTCAAGTGATCTGCCCGCCTCGGCCTCTCAAAGTGCTGAGATTACAGGTGTAAGCCACTGTGTATGGCCACTACTGTTTTTATTTATGTTTAGAAATACTTGTGCATATTTGTATTTGGTATTTTAACTATTTGTAATCTTTTACATAATTTGACATTTTGGGATTTCTAACAAGTTATCCTTATGAAACCGGTTTAAAACACCTAAGTGAGAACTGTAATTTAGATTTGTGATTTTATGTGAAAATATATGAGAATTTTATGAAATCTGTAAACATTTTTGTAATGTTCAAGAGAACTTGATTCATAATATTTTATAATTTATCATATTTATGAGCATTACTTAACTACTTGTGATTCTTTTGTTTGTTGAGCAACTGAAATATTTTAAAAAGACTGAATACATTACATGAATTAATGTAGTTTAATAATTCAAGGAAATTTAATTAACCAAATTGCAAACATTCTCTTAAAAAAGAGAGATTTGTATCCTGAATTTCAAAGCTCAAAGGAAAACTAAGTTTTCAAATTTGTAATAAATGAAATGGAATTACTACATATTGTCTTCTTTGCCCACAAAACCTGTCTTCAAGAATACCCTATACTGGCTGGGTGCAGTGGCTCAAACCTGTAATCCCAGCACTTTGGGAGGCCGAGGTTGGTCGATCACCTGAGCTCAGGAGTTCAAGACCAGCCTGGCCCACACGGTGAAATCCTGTTTCTACCAAAAATACAAAAAAGTTAGCCGGCCGTGGTGGTGTGTGCCTGTAGTCCCAGCTACTCAGGAGGCTGAGGCAGGAGAATCGTTTGAACCCAGAAGGTTGAAGGTGCAGTGACCCGAGATCATGCCACTGTACTCCAGCCTTGGCGACAGAGTGAGACTCTCTCCGGCCCCCACCCCCCCACACGCAGAATACCCTATACCTGGGCTGGGCATGGTGGCTCACACCTGTAATCCCAGCATATTGGGAGGCTGAGGCAGACAGATCACCTGAGGTCAGGAGTTTGAGACCAGCCTGGCCAACATGGTGAAAACTCGTCTCTACTAAAAATGCAAAAATTAGCTGGGTGTGGTGGCGGGCACCTGTAATCTCAGCTACTCGGGAGGCTGAGGCAGGAGACTTGCTTGGACCAGAGGGGGCGGAGGTTGCAGTGAGCCGAGATTATGCCACTGCACTCCAGCCTGGGCAACAAGAGCGAAACTCCATCTCACACACAAAAAAGTATACCCTATACCTAAACTGCCATGAGGCAGCAGGGGTAGTGATGGTGAGAGGGGTAGGGAGTGAGTGAGACAAAAGTCTTCCTTTTGTAATCAGTAGATGCACTAATAGTATCAAAGCATGCAACAGATGGAATCCAACAGATTGATTGTAACTATGCCTGCATTCAGCAAACATTTTTCTAGATTCTAGCTTAAGATATGTGGATCATATAAATGTGATTAAGATGTGGTTCTTCTCCTCAAACAGTTTCTCCTTTATTCCATTTTGCATTTCTCTGCTCTTCTCATTCATTGAAGTACTTTTTAGCAAACACTTGAATTTTCCTGCCTTGATCTGCTTATTTTTATTCATTGGAAAAGCAGATACTACACTTGGCCTTGAGTTCAGATCCTTGTTTTGCCATTTGCAGCATGACCTTAGACAAACCATGTGTTCTTATTACTTCAGTTTCTTCATCAATCAAATAAAGATAATAATATTATTTACCCATTATGGACTACATGTTTGTGCTTCTCCAGAATTCATATATGGAAACACTAGCCCCAAATGGTATGGTATTAGGAGGCGGGGCCTTCAGAAGGTAATTCGATCACAGCCTACATGATGGGATTAGTAATCTTGTAAGAAGAGACATGAGAGAGTTTGCTTCCTGTCTTTCTGTTTTACGCCACTTACACACAGCAAGAAAATGGTCAGCAGCACCCAGGAAGAGGCCCTCACCATAACTTGATCATGCTGGCATTTCGCTATCAGACTTCCCAATTTCCAGAACTGTGAGAAATAAATGTGTGTTTTTTTGTTTTGTTTTTGTTTGTTTGTTTTTTTGAGATGGAGTTTTGCTCTTGTTGCCCAGGCTAGAGTGCAATGGCGCGATCTCAGCTCACTGCAACCTCCGCCTCCCGGGTTCAAGCAATTCTCCTGCCTCAGCCTCCCACATAGCTGGGATTACGGGCATGCGCCACCATGCCCAGCTAATTTTTGTATTTTTAGTAGAGATGGGGTTTCGCTATGTTGGCCGGCTGGTCTCAAACTCCTGACCTCAGGTGATCCGTCTGCCTGGGCCTCCCAAAGTGCTGGGATTACAGGTGTGAGCCACTGCGCCCGGTCAAGTGTTTGTTCTTTAAGCCACCAAGTCTATGGTATTTTTGTTACAGCAATCCAAATTGACTGAGGCATTACCTTTTCAGGTTGTTGAGAAAATTAGAGACAATTACATATTAATGTGCTTTGAAAAGGGCTGACAACATGCTTAATAAATGGTAGCAAATAACATTATGTGGTGGCTCACGCCTGTAATCCCAGCACTTTGGGAGGCCGAGGCGGGCGGATCACGAGGTCAGGAGATTGAGACCATCCTGGCTAACACGGTGAAACACCATCTTTACTAAAAATACAAAAAATTAGCTGGGCATGGTGGCGGGTGCCTGTAGACCCAGCTACTTGGGAGGCTGAGGGTGGAGAATGGCGGGAACCCGGGAAGCAGAGCTTGCAGTGAGCCAAGATGGTGCCGCTGCACTCCAGCCTGGGAGACAGAGCAAGACTCCATCTCAAAACAAAACAAAACAAAACAAAACAAAAGCATTATCTATGGTTTCCATCAATGTCCTTATGGTTAGAAAGTCAGCTAATGCTGACCCATGATTTCATATGTTTAGGCTTTTCACTACATCAAGAGCAGAAGAGCACTGGAAAGAAAACATTTGAGGTAGGAGTCAACTGAGGTGACAGAGAACTCAATGCTTTTTTACTTATATTCACTCTCTAAGTGATTGCATCCAGGTCCATGATTTCAAATATCATTGCTTTACTAATGAGTCTCAAAGTTTTATCTCCTGTTCCAATAGCACCTCTGAACATCTGGCTACCTATTTAACATCATCATGAGGATGTACAATAGGCGCACCAAACGCTAAAACAAAACTGTATAATAGGCGCACCAAACGCTAAAACAAAACTCTTGATAGTCGCCTCATAAACTAGGTCTTCTTCTAGCCTTTCCTACCTCAGTAAATGGCAATTCCATTCTTCTACTTGTTTGGTCTAAAATCTTGGAATAATTTTGTTGTTGTTCTTTGTTTTGAGATGGAGTTTCGCTCTTGTCACGCAGGCTGGAGTGCAATGGCGCGATCTTGGCTCATTGCAACCTCTGCCTCCCAGGTTCCCGCCATTCTCCAGCCTCAGCCTCCTGAGTAGCTGGGGTTACAAACGTGTGCCATGACACCTGGCTAATTTTTTTGTATTATTAGTAGAGATGGGGTTTCACCATGTTGACCAGGCTGGTCTCGAACTCCTGACCTCAGGTGATCCACCTGCCTTAGCCTCCCAAAGTGCTGGGATTATTACTTGTGTGAGCCACTGTGCACGGTCCCCACTTAAGCTTTTTAAAGTGTTGGGATTACAGGCGTCAGCCACCACACCCAGCCTCAGTTGGTCCTTTAAAATGAAAGGTGGTTCAAGTCACTTCTTTGCTCAAAGCCTCCCAGTGGCTTTCTATGACTTGAGAAGAAAAAGGCATCTTACTCCAGAATGCCAGTCACATAAGATAATACACTTTTGGCCGGGCGCGGTGGCTCAAGCCTGTAATCCCAGCACTTTGGGAGGCC
>NW_012115466.1:954484-958483 GCF_000951035.1 Colobus angolensis palliatus
TTTACAGCGGTCAAACAATAGCCTAATACAGACATATTTTTTGAAAGTCTGTTTGTGCTCCCAACCCTCACCCAATGTGGGACTGGAATGTAAGCCTTATGAAGAGTAGGGGCTGTTTTTGGTTCACTGAAACAGTGCCTGGCACACTACACATTCAATCAACACTGAATGATTGAGGAGCAAAACCATCAACATAATACTAGGCCTTGAGTGCTTCCCTGAGGAAGTATGTGGCTGGTCAGTATAAGTAAGTGATTATACAGTAACATGCTGTGTGTGTGGTTGGTTTTCTGTTTTGACTGAATCACAATCGCAGGATACAACCTGCTATTTTCATTATCTGAGAGACATAAATACTTGTAAGATAGTTGTATGTTTCTTTTGTAATTGAAATGAAGACTCTCAAGTAAAGTTTATTGTTGTCATAGAAGCATGGAAAACTGTGACAAGGTTCACACTGATGAGGAAAGGTCACAAGCAACATGCTATGCATTGAAGGAGAAAAGCAGCTTGTGTACTGAGATCTCGAGATGTGTGGTTGGCATGTGCCTCATCTCGGAAGAACCACAAAGAATTGCACAAGGTAAGTCAAAATGAAACATCACAGGGTATCAGCAAGACGCCTGGGGGTAAACGCTACAGATGTAAAGCCATTGAATTCCAGGGTGAGTAAAGAATATAAAATGAGTTACAGCACTAGGAGAATATTTTGGGTATCAAATGTCTTTTTTATACAGTTAAGTTTGTTTTAAATACTTTATGTAGATGAGCTAATGTAAACAATTTGAAACATCATGATGATTTAAAAATACATATAGTAATGAGACCCTGTAGTCCTGGGATTGAACCAGCTTAACTTTAAAATGTTTCATGTCTTGAGCGATGAAAGTTGCAAAGGTGTAGGCTATCTTGCCATGCCACACCCCTTTGGGAAAATATTACTGAAATAAAACAAGTCAGGATTTGTTTAGCCATTTTATAATACATATGTAACTTCTGATAACAGTTACTGGTATGAAATTTCTCTTCATTGAGTAATTAGCTAGAAAGTTCAAGAGATAAGTTTTTTGTTTTTTTTTTTGAGTCAGAGTCTCGCTCTGTCTCCCAGGCTGGAGTGCAGTGGCGCGATCTCGGTTCACTGCAACCTCCCCCTCCAGGGTTCAAGTGATTCTCCTGCCTCAGCCTCCCAAGTGGCTGGGATTATAGGCACCTGCCACCACGCCCGACTAACATTTTGCATTTTTAGTACAGACAAGGTTTCATCATGTTGGCCAGGCTGGTCTTGAACTCCTGACCTCAAGTGATCTGCCGGCCTCAGCCTCCCAAAGTGCTAGGATTACAGGTGTGAGCCACAGCACCTAGTAGAGAACTTCTTAATGTGTTCCTTTGCTTTGCAATTTGTTAGTAACACAGTAATCTCTCCTTTCTAGAAACACATTAACATTTAATTCAAAGTGTAATGGGAGTTTTAGATTAGGACACAGTATTGAATATTAGTAACAACAGTTCCTTCTTTGTCCTTTCCTCACCCAGTGAGTCTAATCATTGCTTGTATTTTGGTGCAGCCCTGATCCTTTATGCTGGATATGTTGGGACAGCTAGAGGGTGATGGGACAATACATGTGACCGCTGAGTGATGGTTTGTTTCTCTGAGTATTTAATGTTGAAGCCATACTGTTGTTTCAGATAGTTTCCAGAATATAAAATCAAAGGGATCAAAATATGATGAGATTTAAAACCCCCTTTGCTGGAGGAATCAAGGCCTTTCTACATTTGGGTGCCCCCATTTTTTTTGTTTGTTTAAAAGCACTCCAGGTCGCCGGGCAAGGTGGCTCACACCTGCAATCCCAACACTGGGAGGCTGAGGCGGGTAGATCACCTGAGGTTAGGAGTTTGAGACCAGCCTGACCAACATGGAGAAACCCCATCTCTGCTAAAAATACAAAATTAGCCGGGCATGGTGGCACACGCCTGTAATCCCAACTACTCAGGAGGCTGAGGCAGGAGAATCACTTGAACCCGGGAGGCGGAGGTTGCAGTGAGCCGAGATTCCGCCATTGCACTCCAACCTGGGCGACAAGAGCGAAACGCCGTCTTAAAAAAAGAAAAAGGATTCCTGCTCTCTCTTCAATTAGCATGATCCAACAGTGGTGAGTAAAGTACATTTTACTGCAATGAATTTATAAGTCCCCAGACTTGATGATCTTCATGATACTCAAATGCAGTCATTTATGCACAGAAATGTCTTGTAAACTACAGGGATATAAACAAATGCATGGATTATTATCATTGTTAGGAGGCTCAGCTAACGCTGAACAACTTTAGGAGGCAGCTTGGTGTAGGGTATAAGAACTTCAGGCTGGAAGGCCTGATCCTATGAACCTGAAGGAGGGTGTCTCCTCCCTTGTGGAATAAGGGATAGAGGTCATTTAGGGGAAGGAGAAAGCGTAGGGTAGGCAGCTTTGAATATGACGCTTAAGAACTGGTATGGTTGAGAAGTCCTCATTCACTGAAAGTGGGGTTTGATTTTAGGGTCACTGCTGTATGGAGAAGACCTGCCCGTGGTGGCACAATATGAAACTTAAAAAATAATCTAAGCCAGTAGATATGTTTCATTGAGTGGCTCCACCGAGATAGTTTATTTATTGAAGACAAGGTATGTTTAGTGATATCTATGCCATTAATCAACTCAAAAAAAAAAAGGTTACTATGCTCTTTTCAATTCTGAAATAAAGTCTTCTGAAAGGTGTTAGTTCTGAGGTAAACAAGCCTCAGCTTTAGAATCCTATTGAAATGCAAAACTTGCTTTGTGCGGTTTCCCTGTACACTCTGCATAGTGTTTTGGAAACCTGCAGTTATCTAAATTCCCATCGGGTGACATTGTTTAATCCAACATTCCCACTTTCATACATGAAAATAGCTCTAAGGCCACACCACTGATATGCTTTGAACTCTCTTTCTGGTGGTTGGAAGGGAGTTTCCAATCCCACTCCCTTTCCTCTGATGGTTTTCCTGCTCCCTGCCCCACTAGGTCATTCAGGAAAGGCCTCTGGCAGCTCCCCCAAGCAAGGGCTCCCAGGGGAAAGAGACATTGACCTTAGCCAAGAAATCACCTGTCTAATCACTGAACTTTTTAGGCCACCAGGAGTCCACACCGGTGCAAGTTACAAGTTGTGTGTGTGTGTGTGTCGCAAAACTTCAGGCTTCTGATACTGAGAGAAAATGATGGTTGCTTTAAAGTGATCGCTACATCTATTTTCAAATATTGTGATGAGAGCAGGAAAACAGTACCCTTCACCTTTAAGAAAAAGCTGCAAATATTATTTTGCTTTGAAGGCAGTAATAACCGAAATAACAAAAAGGTTTCAAGTCGTATCTTAATTAAAAGGGTGGCTGCTTCTCCAGTCCTGAGCTTATACAGAGCTCTAAGAAGCGCCCCACCCCATCTTTTTGAAAGTCTTAGAAAGATTACCACCCCATTGCTTTAAAACCTGAGGTGCCTCCCTTCTTTAAAAACGACCCCCCTCAATCATACTGCCCACACTATCACTCATCAAAGGTACACTTTATAAACCGCCCTGCTGTGCTTCACACATGCAAAAAGTATACAAAGTGGATACACTTCTACTGTGGGTGCCACCGTGGAGGTATATGTTTAGTAAACATTTAGTTATTTTATTTTTGTGAAATAAGAACTGATCGACCAAACCTTTCAAACAGACCCACCAGATGATAAATACCACCATATGCTTGATTCACAGTACATTTAGGCATAAACACTTCAATTACAGCTTTGTGTTTAGTATCAATAATCTTCTTGTGTGCGCGTTTTCTCTCCAGATCCCGTGCTCTGGATCACATTTTGCAAGTCGCTTAATACAGATAAAGCACCTTTCCAGGTACGCTTCCGAGAACCATATGTAATTACGTACACAAAGGTGTGCACAGAGATTTTCACAAACAAATGTCCATATGATGCCGCGCCGCGCTCCCGCACAT
>NW_012115466.1:959498-959982 GCF_000951035.1 Colobus angolensis palliatus
CGAGTGGTACATGCATTTTTCAACTTGGCCCTTGGGGGAACTGGGCTTGCGTGGGGGGAGGGAAGGCAGGGAGGGCACTTGGGGCGCCCCCATCCCCCCGTTTTCCTCTCTCAGGGTTCTTTGAAGTGCTCACGTGCCTGCCCACCCCCTACCCTATCCTGGTCTCGGGGGATCCTCACCCTAATTATGTTGTCCCCGAAAATGTGCACCTCGGCCTTCTCCCCCTCTTCCTCCCTTCGTGCATTTACACCCCCTTTTTGTGCGTGTGTGTATGAGGGGGGGAGGCTTTCAGGAAAGGATTTGCAGCAAATTGAATCAAGGAGCCATCATGAGGCCGACTCCTTTATAGCCTATTTTTAGCAGAGGAGAAGGAGCTTTTCGGTGTATGCTATTTTGTGAAACCTCGGGCGGCAATGGAAATCTCCCCTCCCCGGGCGCGTCCCCGGCCCGGGCGCGGCGACCCCGGCCGGCGTGCTAGGGGCTG
>NW_012115466.1:960117-968257 GCF_000951035.1 Colobus angolensis palliatus
TTGCTCCGGGACGTGTTTATTTGTAACTTAGTGCTTTTTATCGTCTTAAGGAGGTATTTGGTGGAGATTCTTTGAAGTTGGGTTCAGGAGTGTAGAATTGGCAAAGTTATTGCCAGCTTCCTGGTAAGTTTTGGGTGGCACAGAGTCACGTTATTTTCTGACAGTGTAAAGGCCACGTTGTGAGGGTGGTTTCTCGGTAACTTCCTCTTTGCAACCGATTTAATTTTTTGAACAGAAGCAGACTTTTATTTAAGTGGAATATTAATCTTAAATGGCAGCTCGAGGGAAGCCATCCATGCGTTAACGTGTTCAGTATTTTTGGAAGTTCTTAATTTGCTGAAACAGGCATCACTTCGCAGTGGTAACCGGGATTAAATTTAGGTTGTGAAAATGGTGTGTTTCATGTAAAATTTGGGTTGTGGCTTTGAAAAAATGCTCTCTTTGTTGGATTGCCTAAGTGTCTCTAAGATAATTTGGTGATTACAAATGAGAAATGTTGGAAACTAGTTAGAAATTAGGTGTTCTCAATGTCTGGAGTTTACTTAAAATCTTGGACTGTGCAGGCACCGAGGGTGAAGAGTTTTAGTACCTATGTGATTTACAGTTGACTTAGGAAAGTTTACTGTTCACTTTCTTGTTTTCCAAACAGGAACCGTATCCTGATCTAAACAAGCTTGTTAATAAAATGTAGTGGGTGAAAATGACAGGTTATTTTTAGTCTGAATTTCAAGACTGAATGGTTTCTCCACCCCCCACCTCATGTAATTAAGTGATACTTCTTCCCCCTCCTTTTTTTCCTAAAGGCTCCTTCTCCAGTTTGGATAATAATAAGGCCCTCGTGGTGTCTTCATCCACTTACCTGAAACAACTTGGAATAAATAATTTAGATTACGCGTTGAAGATAACAATGAGTGTTTGGGTTTTCCAGTGTGATTCATTTTCATTTTTGTTAAAATGAAATGCTACATTGATGTGTTTTAGTAATGCTGACTTCCTGGGATTGTATGTTCTCACCATTTTAATAAGTTTATAGTCTGAGGCACCTTTGTCTCCCCGAAAACATGGTGTATGTTGGGTGGTGTCATGGGAGTTGATGGCAAGCTTCCCAAATTGTTGAGAGTTCTAGAAATAGTTAGCATTTACCTGTGGGGGAGGGGCTGCAGGAAGAAACTGTGCCTGAGAGCAGTTAGGCGTGTGATGTGTGATTAGGCTTCTTGCTCTTAAATCCAGGATTTCTTGTTTGGAATGTTTTTTTTTCAGCCCTATCCTGCACTGAGATGTACGTAATCACAATCATTAAATTCATAAGTAACTACTTTTTGACGTTTGAGTTGTTAGAATCAGACCTGCAGTACAAAAAAAAAAAAAAAAAACTGTATGTGGGATGAAAACTACGTGCCTGGGAAAAGTTTTTCCTAGTGTTAAGGAACTCAATAAAGTGACATGTTAATGGCATAAAAATTGTTGCAAAGCTCACCGTCAGTTTATAAGACATTTTTCTCTTAACATATACCAGCTTTAGGTATTAATGTGGGAGACACTGGTGGTAAATGGAGTGGCCCCTTGCAGAGATGATATTTTTGCATTGGTTGCTTCAAAGAAGTGTTAAGCATTTTAATACGTATGTCCAAGAATCTTTTTGATATTTGTATTCTCGACACCTAATTAAAGGTTTTGCATGATTGTCATGACACCAGTCTCCCGAAAGAACTAGAGGTAACTGCTTCCTGTGTTCTAGGAGCCTTTCAAGCTAACATGTAGAAAGGGCAGAAGATAATATGAACATAGGGGTTACTGATAAAAGGAAATATATTAATAGACCTTTTGAACATCAACCTGTTGATTAAATCCATCAGTGCAGTATACATACAACCTTGTCAGACGAGTAGGTGACAAAGGAATCTCCCTTGTTTGTACAGTTTGTAGCAGTACTGTTACAAAGAATTTCTGACTTGACACATTTTGATGAAGTTGGTTGAAATACTTTGTTGGGTTTGTTCAATTTTGGTGTCATTTATATAAAAAGAATAGAGAAGAATGAATGGTAGGAAGTCAGGGGAGAGGTATGGCAGAAACATTGGCATTGACTGGAACTTGTATTTTTCTAGTGCATGTGAATTGGACTCATTTCACAACATTTACAGTATAAGTCACTGAAATGCAAAAAAGGAAAGCAGCTAACATGAGACATTTATACTTTATGCTCAGACATTCTGGTAGTAGAGGAGGGCTAGGACCCTAGAGCTGTGTAGTAAAGAATTGTTGAGTGTTGTTCAGTTTAGGTACCACCAAGGTGGTATCTCCTGCTCTGCCACCAATAGAAACCTGAAGTTAAAAAGAAAGGACTCTGTGAGAGAGCTGATACTAGAGAGATTTGGCTGTTTACCCCTCTGGGATTGGATTCGGTAAGAGTGCAATTAATTGCCCTGTTACCATAGAGCCAGAGGAGAGGGACTAGGTGCTCGGGGCTGTGCTCTGGGAGGTGTGAGGTGCTTTCTATGCCGTTTATAACCCAGGCTGATCCTATGAGGTAAATAGTGTTGGGCTTTTTTTGTGGATGATGAAACAGAGGTGCAAAGAAGTTAATTCACTTGTTCAAGGCCACAAAATGATTAAATGAACACTAGGATTCAAGCCTGGGTCTGTCTTAGATGACTGAATCTGCGGAATTTTTCCCAGCTGTTTTGTTAGTCTTGATCTGTGTAGATATCCTTCCAAAACCTTGTGTTTCTAATGAAGTTTATGATCTATAGTTGAGCATCTGTACTAACTGGGTCAGGTGATTGCATGGTTAAATAAAATTCATAGAACTCATATCATTGTGTTGAACTCCCTAGCACTATTTAATAAGATGCAGTCCTGCTGGGCACAGTGGCTCACGCCTGTAATCCCAGCACTTTGGAAGGCTGAGGCGGGCGCATCACGAGGTCAAGAGATCGAGACCATCTTGGCCAACATGGTGAAACCCCGTCTTCTACGTCTCTACTAAAAATACAAAAATTAGCCGGGCATGGTGGCGGGTGCCAGTAGTCCCAGCTACTCGGGAGCCTGAGGTGGGAGAATCGCTTGAACCTGGGAGGTGGAGGTTGCGGTGAGCCAAGATCATGCCATTGCACTCCACCCTGGGCGATAGAGGGAGACACCCTCTCAAAAACAAACAAAAAACTAGTGTAGGAAAAATCATTGAAGTCTTTGTGTTGTAGCATAGTGGTTACAGTGAGTTCAAACTCAGGCTCTATCCCTTACTAGCTGTGATGTTGGGGTAGTAGCTCCTCATGCATTTTATTTATTTTTAAACTTTTTATTTTCTTTTATTTTTTTGAGATGGAGTTTCACTCTGTTGCCCAGGCTGGAGTGCAGTGGTGCGATCTCGGCTCATTGCAGCCTCCACCTCCAGAGTTCAGGTAATTCTCCTGCCTCAGCCTCCCGAGTAGCTGGGATTACAGGTGTCCGCCACCACTCCTGGCTAATCTTTGTATTTGTAGTAGAGGTGGAGTTTCACCATGTTGGCCAGGCTGGTCTCGAACTGCTGACCTTAGGTAATCTGCCCGCCTCGGCCTCCCAAAGTGCTGGGATTACAGGCATGAGCCACCGCGCCCGGGCTTCATGTGTTTTAGTTTCTTCATCTGTGTAAGGGGACAGTCAACTTCATAGAGTTGAGAAGATTGAGTTAATATGTGTGAGGTACTTAGACCTGTGGTTGACATTCTAAGAACAATGGTTGACATTCTGAGCATCCTGTAAGTTTAAGTTGCTCCTGATAGGTTTGATTTTTGAAGTTCGTTTGTATTACATTATATTTACTTGTTATTTATTTTAGTAGGGGCATAATGTCACAGGAAGGATTTGATAGCTCCATTTCCTGAGTTACCTATTTGAAGTAAACTTAGTTTTTTTACTCTTAAAGTTGTGGTTTAAGACTTACATATACTATGAATAATTTACGTGATTGGTGTAGGTACAGTGGTGGATCTTTTGCATGCCTTTGTTGCTACTCTGTCATCTGGGATGGACTTCTTAAGCCTACTTGCACCATTTGAAACATTTTTCAACTTTTTTTTTTTTTGAGACAAAGTCTCGCTTTGTTGCCCAGGCTGGAGTGCAATGGCGCCATCTCCTCTCACTACAACCTCCGCCTCCTTGGTTCAAGCGATTCTCCTGCCTCTGCCTCTTGAGTAGCTGGGATTATAGGCGTGCGCCACCATGCCCAGCTAATTTTTGTACTTTTAGTAGAGACAGGGTTTCACCATGTGGTCTCCATCTCTTGACCTTGTGATCTGCCCGCTTTGGCCTCCCAAAGTGCTGGGATTATAGGCGTGAGCCACCGCACCCAGCTTCAACTCTTTTTTTTGTGAGACAATCTGGCCCTGTCGCCCGAGCTGAAGTGCAATGGCGTGATCTTGGCTCACTGCAACTTCCACCTCCTGGGTTCAAGCGATTCCCCTGCCTCAGCCTCCCAGGTAGCTGGGATTATAGGTGTCCGCCACCATGCCTGGCTAATTTCTTGTATCTTTGGTAGAGATAGGGTTCCATGTTGGTCAGGCTGGTCTTGAACTCCTGACCTCGTGATCCACCTGCCTCGGCCTTCCAAAGTGCTGGGATTACAGTCGTGAGCCACCATGCCAGGCAAACTCTTTAAATAAAAAGGGAACTCTTTCAAGGCTTGGGTCCTGCAGAACCTAGGGTTTGCCTTTTAGGCTGTAGTGATTACTTTGAGTAGGTGGTTTTATTTTATTTTTCCTGACCTTTTTACCTGTGTATTCTTTTCCACATTGTCAGCTGCTGTCAAGATAGTTGTCCTTGGAAGTTCTGTTCCTCTATGAGCCTTGTCTTATGTTCACTTCCCATTTTTAACCATACTTAATTTAGCACTACTGTTTACTAATCGTCAAAGTTCTATGTATCAGGACTACACAGGTGCTTTGACAAGTACTGTGACAGTCTGAGTGCTGATGCCCTGAATTTAACAGTGAGAAAATTGAGGCTTAGGTAGTGGGGGACAGAGCAGGAATTTAGTCCCAGTTTGTGTGAATTCTAGGCCAGTGTTGTTACCTAGCAGTCTGTCTTCTCAATGAATGAATGGTTGTAGGTCTGGATTATTAAGTTTTTATTTGGTTGCCCTGAGCAACCTTTCTTATTCATTTTACTTCTGTAACTACTGACAGTGTAATTTATTTAAAGTTCTGGTTTCATCTTGTCAGTTCCCCTGCTGGAGAACCCATAATGGATTCTCCTTGCCAACTGGGCTGAATTTATATGCTTCAGTCTGGCTTTTAAGAAGGTTCCATTCTACCTATTCAGCTTTATTTCCCACTCTTCCCCAACTGGAATTCTTGCCGGCCTCTCAAATACTGTAGTTTTTGCCATAGTCACTACTTTGCTTTTGTGCATGCTGTTCTTCCCTTTGTCCTTCTTATAGCCTAGTTTCAGTCCCCCTTCTTCTGTGAATCCTTTTCTGGCCATCCTGACTCAGGATATTTCTTCTCTGATATTCCATTGCATTTAATGAAGATCACAAATCCCATAACTGTTTATTTTTTTGTTGCCCCAACTACAATGTTACGTTTCTTGAAGGAATGGACCTTTTTCCTTCTAGCATTTGGTAGAGTTCTTAATACCATTTTCATGTTAAAATGGATTATGAGGGCCTGTGTTAAAATGGGAGCAGCGACAGCCCTCTTCCGATGTCATGTGGCAGCATCTTCTTTTTGAGTTAGACCTTAAAGATTTAGGTGTACTATAGTCACATTTAACCGTTCATTTGAATTTAATGCTGCCAGAGTTGCAAAGGAAGAAAAACTTGTTAATTCTTAGAGTTAGATGAACATGAATGGTTTTGGCTGGGCACGGTGTCTCACGGCTGTAAACCCTGCACTTTGGGAGGCCCAGGCGGGTGGATCACCTGAGGTCAGGAGTTTGAGACCAGCCTGGCTAACACAAAACATGTCTTGGCCGGGCGCGGTGGCTCACGCCTGTAATCCCAGCACTTTGGGAGGCGGAGGTGGGCGGATCACCTGAGGTTGAGAGTTCGAGACCAGCCTGACCAACATGGAGAACCCCCATCTCTACTAAAAATACAAAATTAGCCGGGCATGGTGGCACACGCCTGTAATCCCAACTACTCAGGAGGCTGAGGCAGGAGAATCACTTGAACCCGGGAGGCGAGGTTGCAGTGAGCCGAGATCATGCAATTGCACTCTAGCCTGGGCAACAAGAGCAAAACTCGGTCTCAAAAAAGCAACTACAACAACAACAACAACAAAACACGTCTCTACTAAAAATACAAAAAATTAGCTGGGAGTGGTGGCGCACGCCTGTCATCCCAGCTACTCAGGAGGCTGAGGCAGGAGACTCACTTGAACCTGGGAGGCAGAAGTTGCAGTGAGCTGAGGTTGTGCCACTGCACTCCAGCCTGGGCAACAAGAACAATCTCAAAAAAAAAAAAAAAAAAAAAAAGGAAAATGGATGGTTTTGCCCTTTTAATTCTGGAATAGTAGCCACAGGATTGGGGGAAAACCTAGTCTAGTTAGGAATTGTGTCACAGTAAGTTGACTTTATCTGGTTATATATGTGTCAGGTATAATGATGCTTAAGATTTTGTACTTTTTTTTTTTTTGAGACACAATTCACTCTTGTTGCCCAGGTTGGAGCGCAAGGGCACATCCTTGGCTCACCGAAACCTCCACCTCCCAGGTTTAAGCGATTCTCCTGCCTCAGCCTCCTGAGTAGCTGGGATTACAGGCATCCGCTTACACGCCCAGCTAGTACTTTATTTTCTTAATCTGTTAGATTTTTTTCCTCCTTATTTCCTCGGTAGTGTACCTAAGTTAAGATAGTGTTTTTAAATCTCACTGTTTTACAGCATTCTGACCGCACTGGAGTTTCATTTGTACCATTACTATTAATTTATTAACATTTAGTGTAGGGTATATGTATTATACAATGTAAATGAGTTTAATTTACCAAAAGAATGTCTCTTAACTATCTCCTTTCAGTAAGTTTTTATGGTAAGACTGTGCTGTATTAGTTCCAGCCAACCAGGGTAATTGACTATAAAGGCAACTAATTTGGTGTTACATCCTTTTGAAGTTTTAATTTTGTTTTATTTTATTTTGAGATGAAGTCTTGCTGTGTCGCCCAGGCTGAATGCGATCTCGGCTCACTGCAGTCTCTGCCTCCCGGATTCAAGCAATTCTCCTGCCTCAGCCTCCCAAATAGCAGGGATTACAGGTGCCAGCCACCATGCCTGGCTAATTTTTTTGTAATTTTAGTAGAGATGAGGTTTTACTATGTTGGCTAGGCTGGTCTCGAACTCCTGACCTCAGGTAATCCACCCATCTCGGCCTCCCAAAGTGCTGGAACTATAGGCGTGTGCCACCATGCCCAGCTAATTTTTGTATTTTTAGTAGAGATGGGATATCACCTTGTTGGCCAGGCTGGTCTTAAACTCTGGGGCTTGTGATCTGCCCGCCTTGGCTTCCCAAAGTGCACCTGGCCTGAAATTGTTATTTTTTATTTTTTGAGACAAAGGCTCACTATGTTGCCTGGAGTGCAGTGGCATCATCTTGGCTCACTGCAACCTCCACCGCCTGGGTTCAAGTGATTCTACTGCCTTAGCCTCCTGAGTAGCTGGGACTACAGGAACGTGCCACTCATGCCTGGCTAATTTTTTTGTATTTTTAGTATAGATAGGGTTTCATTATGTTGACCAGGCTGGTCTCCAACCCCTGACCTGGTGATCCACCCACCTCGGCCTCCCCAAGTGCTGGGATTACAGGCATGAGCCACCACACCTGGCCAAAATTTTTAATATTTCTGTATGGAATGTAAGCTTTTCAGCATGATTTTCAATCAAACAAAATGAGTTAGATTGAAAGCTCTGCTATCTGAGAGCTTACTGGAAGGGTCACGCTGAAAGGTTAATACATTTTAGTAAACATAGAGTACCCAGATTCAGGAGATTTATATGAAATGAATAGGTTTGAAGGATGAGGGGGGAGGAATACCTGTTGAACATTTAAACTGGGAAGCTTGCCACCTATTTTCCCCTTTATCGAAGGTTTCAGGAGGTAGAATTTATAAACAGAAAGGGGGGACAAGAGTCAGAGATGGTCATTCCAGTATCTTAATAGAGTAATTT
>NW_012115466.1:968838-976126 GCF_000951035.1 Colobus angolensis palliatus
CTCGGCCTCCCAAAGTGCTGGGATTACAGGCTTGAGCCACTGTGCTCAGCCATTTCTTTCTTTTTTTGATGGAGGTTTGCTCTTGTTTCCCAGGCTGGAGTACAGTGGTGCAATTTCGGCTCACTGCAACCTCTGCCTTCCAGATTCAAGCAGTTCTCCTGCTTCAGCCTCCCGAGTAGCTGGGATTACAGGCATGTGCCACCATGCCCACCTAATTTTGTATTTTTAGTAGAGATGGAATTTCGCCACGTTGGCCAGGCTGGTTTGAACCTCTGACCTCAGGTGATCCACCTGCCTTGGCCTCCCAAAGTGCTGGTGGGATTACAGGCGTGAGCCACTGTGCCTGACCAGTAATTCTTTTTTATATGAAATTGTACTCTTGAGCTGGGAGCGGTGGCTCACGCCTGTAATCCCAGCACTTTGGGAGGCCGAGGTGGGCGGATCACGAGGTCAGGAGGAGTTCGGGACCAGCCTGACCAACATGGTGAAACCCCATCTCTACTAAAAATACAAAAATTAGCCGGGCGTGGTGGCTCGTGCCTGTAATCCCAAATACTCAGCAGGCTGTGGCAGGAGAATAGCCTGAACCCGGGAGGTGGAGGTTGCCATGAGCCGAGATCGTGCCACTGCATTCCTGCCTGGGCAATAAAGCATGAGACTCCCATCTGACACACAAAAAACAGAAATTGTACTCTGGAGTTTCAAGCTTTTTTTTTAAGTGTTTAAAATTTTTGATTACCTTAAAATGGTGGATTTTTTTTTTTTTAACTTTTTAACAAACTAAATATCAGTCTGTTTGAGATCTTCGGTATTTTGTCTGAGATCGGATATGGAATCAATAAGTGCTTTTTTTCCTGATACCTTTTGTGTTTCTCTTTTCATTGTGTCTTTTTCAGCATAGTGGAGAGCAGGACATTGTAAAGAGACAATCAGTGACTCAGTTTTTGAGTGGATGCTTTTGTTTTTTGTTCTTAGTTTGCATCTGCTTGAATGGGGTAGCATTTTAACATGGGTCTGATATTAAGCAAACAAGTAGTTTTAAACCAATTCTTTGTAAAGCTGTGGTTACATGAGTAAATCTAGCTTCTATAAATGTGTATTAAGACCATCAGATGAAATGTTACCTGACGTTCTCTTATTTGTGCGAATACTTGAGTGAGTATACTCGATACTTCAGTTTCTTTATTAAGATTCTAGGATTTTTTTTTTTTGAGATAGAGTCTTTCTGTTGTCCAGGCTGGAGTGCAATAGCACAGTCTTGGCTCACTTCAACCTCTGCCTCCCGGGTTCAAGCGATTCTCCCTGCCTCAGTCTCCTGAGCAGCTGGGATTACAGGTGCCCGCCACCACACCTGGCTAATTTTTGTATTTTTAGTAGAGATAGGGTTTTGCCATGTTGGCCAGGCTGGTCTCTAACTCCTGACTTTTTAAGTGATCTGCCAGCCTCAGCCTCCCAAAGTGCTGGGATTACAGGCGTGAGCTACTGTGCCTGGCCAGGATTTCAATTTCGTGAGTTTTCGGGGGATCTACGTGGAAAATTTTTTTAGAGTATTTAAGTACTAAAAATCTATAACCTTTCATAGAATAATAGTCTGGAAAGTATGTGATATGAGCATAAGCAAACACCTTGCCAGATGGGGTATAGTAATAGCGTATTTTGGTAGTTACCTTCAACTGAATAGAACACAGTTTACAGGTTAGGGAGAGGTGTTTTATTCTTTTCCTTTAATTTGAACAGGCTAATTGGGAAGAGTATACACTAATCTTGTTGTTACATTTTTGTTTAGTGGCTATCATATGTCATTAAACTCACAGTATAAGGCAGTTGACTCATCTGCTTTGGGTTTCTGAAATAAGGTAATGAGAATAGATAATGAATTTCTTTATCCTTTTTTTCCTTTTTTTGCAATTACCTTTTTATGGGGTAGAACTTATTAAAAATAAGGATTTTAGGATACTATTTATAGCTGTGGCAGTGTTCCTTGGTATTCATTCATATGAAAATGTAATATGATACGTGTTTAAGATTATTCCCCTAGTAAAATGATGGGTTTTCTTTAAATTACTGTTCTCTGTCCTCTTTAGTAACTAATACACATTCGTAAAATTATAGACTGGGGTCAGGAGTACAGTCTGTTATTGTGTTCTTGTGCCAGAAAACCCCAGGTGTATCATGGGAATACATCTTTGACTTTGGACTTTTGTGAGTCCTGCTAGCACGTCACTAGTGTTGACACCTGGTGAGAGATGTCTTTGTGTGAATTATTTATTTATTTATTTATTTATTTATTTATTTATTTATTTGAGGCAGGGTCTTGCTCTGTCACCTAGGCTGGAATGCAGTGGTGTGAACATGACTCACTTTAGCCTCCAACTCCTGGGCTTAAGCAGTTCTCCCACCTCAGCCTCCTGAGTAGCTAGGACTACAGACAAGCAGCACCATGCCCAGCCAATTTATTTATTTTTAATTTTTTGTAGAGACAGGATCTTACTATGTTGCTCAGGCTGGTCTCGAACTCCTGGGCTCAAGCAGTCCTCCTGCCTCCCAAAGTGTTGGGATTATTGGTGTAAGCTGCTGCACCCAGCCAATGCTTCTTTTATATATGTATTTAGATTTGGTGTTTGATTTTTTGCTAATATTTAAAGGACCTTCTCAAAGATACTTTTTTTTTTTTTTGAGACGGAGTCTCGCTCTGTCACCCGGGCTGGAGTGCTGTGGCCGGATCTCAGCTCACTGCAAGCTCCGCCCATTCTCCTGCCTCAGCCTCCCGGGTAGCTGGGACTACAGGCGCCGCTACCTCGCCCGGCTAGTTTTTTGTAGTTTTTAGTAGAGACGGGGTTTCACTGTGTTAGCCAGGATAGTCTCGATCTCCTGACCTCGTGATCCGCCTGTCTCGGCCTCCCAAAGTGCTGGGATTACAGGCTTGAGCCACCGCGCCCGGCCGATTTTTTTTTTTTAAGCCACAGTCTTGCTCTGTCTTATCCAGTCTGGAGTGCAGTGGTGCGATCTTGGCTTACTGCAGCCTCCGCCTCCAAGGTTCAAGTGATTCTCCTATCTCAGCCTCCCGAGTAGCTGAGACTACAGGTGTGCGCCACCAAACCTGGCTAATTTTGTATTTTTAGTGCAGACGGGATTTCACCATGTTGAACAAACTGGTCTTGAACTCCTGACCTAAGGTGATCCACTGGCCTTGGCCTCCCAAAGTGCTGAGATTACAGGCGTGAGCCGCTGCGCCTGGGAAACTGGTGAATTTTGAATCCTATCCAAGCCTGATATTTAGAAAATAATTTAGTGCAAACTTTTAGGAGATTTTGGTTATTTAGAAGTACATACATTTTGTTTTATTTCAAAGGTATTGCTTTGCCAAGGGTTTGGACATTAGGTGAATATTGGGGTTCTCAGTAGTTGATTTTAATAATTATAGTATTTGGCACAATGGAATTTGTGGAACTATGGCTTCTGATACTGCACAGATCCTCTCATGACTTACTTAGATGTATGTGTTATTGATGTCAAGGTGACAGATACATTCAATTTTGATGTTATTTTTGGTTGCAGTTGTGTGTTTGGTAATTGTGTCACTTGCAGCTCTTCATTGGCTATTTAGTTTACCAGTAAAGGGGCTTGCCTTCTAGTTGTGCTTATTTTCAACTTCAGCTGGAGCAACCTTAGAGAAAGGGAGCACCTGTTTTTGTGCACAGAACTCTGCTGCACTGTGACTTGACACTAGCCTTCCTTTGAGGGCAGTGGCGTGGCCCTCTTCTCAGCAGTAACAGGAGAATAGGTAGGAGAATCTTAGTCTCATTTTTGGCAGTGAACTCTCAGTATGTTACTGTGGTGAAGAGCTGGTCTCGAACTCCTGACTTCAGGTGAACCACTTGCCTCGGCCTCCCGAAGTGCTGGGATTACAGGCTTGAGCCACCGCTCCTGGCCTATTAGATGTTTCAAGAAAAAAAAAAAAAAAGAAAAAGATTTGTACCTTTCTTAAAAATAAAGTTTTTTGGCCGGGTGCAGTGGCTCATGCTTGTAATCCCAGCACTTTGGGAGGCTGAGTTGGGTGGATCACCTGAGGTCAGGAGTTTGAGAAAATTCACAGGGTGTGGTGGCGGGCACCTGTAATCCCAGCTATGGAGGCTTGAGGCAGGAGAATCACTTGAACCTGGGAGACAGGTTGCACTGAGCCAAGATGGTGCCACTGCATTCCAGTCTGGGTGAAAGAGTGAAACTCCGTCTCAAAAAAATTTTTGCTTTCTGGAGTGGAATCCCTACTTTTCTCCAGGCAACACTGCTTTGGTTGACAACTGATAACTGCTTTGATTAGTCACTTCAAATATATATGTTAAATTTTATACAAATGTTAACATGGATTCTCACTAAAAATCCATATGGCACAACACAGGGTATGTAGACATGCAAAAATAACTGAAAGGTTTTCAGGAACTTACGCACACATATTTTCTATACTCTTCATTTAAAAACATGCTTTTATAAACCTGAATGAATTTTATTACTTTTATTCAGTGAATTTAGAAAATACTCGTTCAAAGGAGTATAGAATTGTATTTTTCTACTTTTATGGATTTAGAGTCAGTACTCAATGAGAAACATCGATGTTATGAATGATAGAGCATGATGAGTTACATTTATTGGTGCTAATGTCTTTAGGTCGTATTCTGAAGCTGTATGAGGATTCTGAAGTTCTGGTGCCTCGATTTTGTAAGGCATACATAAGAAGTAAGATACAAATGATAAGGAATTTTGATTGCTCTTAAAGGTAAATTTAAGTGTTTTGGAGGGAAAAGTCTGAACAGCTGTGACTTAGGAATCCTGAATGCTTCTCATAAAGGACGGTAATTAGAGACAGAAGAATGACCATTATATAAAGTTTCTTACATCCCATTAGAGAAGAAGTTTGGATAATTACATTGTTTTAAAAAAATGTACATGCCGTAACATGTTGCCTGCATGAAGTTACACTATTTGATTGAAGATTAAGCATTAAGCCTCTTTCCGTGACAGTCTTAAAATTAATATCCTTGCCTGTGGTGACCACTAGTCATCTGTTTCTAGCACAGGCCTCTTCTTGATTGAGAGTTATTTGTTGCCTCATTTCACTAGGCAGATCCTTCCTTGAAGACAGGTGTCTGTCACCCATCTTGACCCTCAGCATCTGGTACAGTGCCTGGCACTCTTTATCCTTTCCCTTGTTGAGTTGAATCCCATGAGGCTCTGACTGAGGTATAGGTTTGCTAGTACAATAGACTCTTGTTGCTTTTGTGGGTGATTCACATATACAAAACTGGAAAGGAGATACATCCAGTTTCACAAATTAATTGTCCTTTGGACTTACTGTGTTCCTGCTGTCAGAGTTTTTTTCTTTTTTTTTTTTTTTTTTTGAGACGGAGTCTTGCTCTGTTGCCCAGGCTGGAGTGCAGTGATACGATCTCAGCTCACTACAAGCTCTGCCTCCTGGGTTCATGCCTTCCTCCTGCCTCAGCCTCCCAAGTAGCTGGGACTACAGGCGCCTGCCACCACGCCTGGCTAATTTTTTTGTATATTTAGTAGAGACAGGGTTTCACTGTGCTAGCCAGGGTTGTCTTGCACTCGTGACCTCGTGATCCACCCAGCTTGGCCTCCCAAAGTGCTGGAATTACAGGCGTGAGCCACCACGCCCAGCTGAATTTTTTTCTTTTTTTGAGACAGGATCTTACTCTGTCACCCAGGCTGGAGGGCAGTGACACAGTCATGGCTCACTGAAGTCCTGACCTCCCTGGGCTCAGGTGATCCTCTTACCTCAGCCTCCTGCCTGGGACTACAGGTACACGCCACCATTCCCGGCTCATTTTTGCGTGTTTTGGTAGCGACGGGGTCTCACTATGTTGTCCAGACTGGTCTTGAACTCCTGGGCTCAAGTGATCCACCTGCTGTGGCTTCCCAAACTGCTGGGATAACAGGCATGAGCCAGTGGGCTGGCTGTGCTGTAAGAATTTTGAGGGTCTACCCTGCTTTTTGGTTTTTGTCATCTGCAGAATCCTATTGGCTTGATAACAGTATAGTACTTGCTAGGAGAAACAAGGAATATACTCAAAATATGGGTAAAAGATTCAAAGACCTTTCTTGGCCTGACCGTAGCAGTTAAACCTGAATTGGGGTGTTGTTTGGACTTGCCCACTTCTTCCTGATATTTATGTATTCTGCAGTCTCTTTAGACCCTTCGTCATGTGTTCCCTTTGTTTTTTTCTCCTAACTTGAACCCTTACTTTTACCTGATACTGAAATATGATTCTTGCCTTTTTTTCTGATTCATGGTCTTGCATACCCAGTCCATACATCTACTGTTGCCCTTCTCTTTAACTGTGGTTTTCCCTCAGAGGTCAAAGGATGTGTACACTCTGTGCCCTTTGTCTCTTTAAACCAGTTGCACAAGTGATTCTGTGGCTCAGATTGGTTCTTTCAGACCTCCTTCTCTCCTGATCTGCTAGCATGGAATCTATCACGATCTAGTATGGGGACATCTTGTATTTTCCTATGTTTTCTACTGTTGAATCTAGGCTGGCAGGGGTGTTAGTTTTTTTTTTTTTTTTTTTTTTTAAGGCAAAGTTTGGCTCTGTCACTCAGGCTGGAGTGCGGTGGCGTGCTCTTGGCTCACTGTAACCTCCACCTCCCAAGTTCAGGCGATTCTCGTGCCTCAGCCTCCTGAGTTGCTGGCATTACAGGCGTATGCCACCATGCTTGGCTAATTTTTGTATTACTAGTAGGGATGAGGTTTCACCATGTTGGCCAGGCTGGTCTGGAACACCTGGCCTCAAGCGATCCACCCGCCTTGGTCTCCCAGAGTGCTGAGATTACATCTGTGCCAGTTCAGGTTTTCATTTAATGACAATGAGTTGTGACAATACCGAGTTGGAAAATATAGGAGGTTCAGTGTTGGAAGAAATAGGAGTAGGTGATGGCAACACTGAGTTGTCAGAGTGAGCTGGGGCAACATCCTCTACTTCTAGCTAACTGATGAAAATATCCAGGATAGCAGGTCTGGGGCCTGGTGCCATGGGTCACACCTCTAATCCTAGCACTTGGTTGGATCACCTGAGGTCAGGAGTTCAAGATGAGGCTGGCCAACATGTTGAAACCCTGTCTCTACTAAAAATACAAAAAAATGCCGGGCGCGGTGGCTCAAGCTTGTAATCCCAGCATTTTGGGAGGCCGAGATGGGCGGATCACGAGGTCAGGAGATCGAGACCATCCTGGCTAACACGATGAAACCCCGTCTCTACTAAAAAATACAGAA
>NW_012115466.1:976322-981353 GCF_000951035.1 Colobus angolensis palliatus
GTCTCAGAAAGAAAAAAAAAAAAAAAAAAATCCAGGGTAATCTGAGATCTTGGATATTTAGAGACATTTGGTTGCGATGAGGGATCTTGGTGGGTTTGATTCTGTTATCATTTGGAACTTTCCAGAGTAGAGGATGACGCCTTTGTCTTTGAGCCACTTTCTAGAAACCAGAATTTACTGTCAGAGAATATAGGATTTTATTTTTTAAAACTTTGAACTTAAAATGATTGCAACAATATTTTAGCGATATTCTAACAAATATTTAAAAATGTAAGTTTTAGAAATTTGTTAGCAGATGAAAAAAACTCCAAGGATAGTAACATTTAAATGAGTAACATTTTCGTTTTCTTCTGAATGTTGTTAAAACAGACAAGGTACTATTAAATGGGGGGGGTGATGAACGTATTATGGGCTTTTCTCTTTTTTACCGTTTATCTGCTTGTCTGTAGATTAAAGTAGGTATTTTAATCTTTTGTATCTCTGGGCTCTGTTTCTTGTAGTGGGTATGCTTTTTTTGTTGTTGTTTGTTTTGTTTTGAGACGGAGCAGGCTGGAGAACAGTGGAGCTCAGTCAATTCCCCTGCTCCAGTAGCTGGGATTACAGGCACGTGCCACCATGCCCGGCTAATTTTTTGTATTTTAGTAGAGATGGGGTTTCACCATGTTGGCCAGGATGGTCTCGAATTCCTGACCCTCGTGATCACCTACCTTGGGCTCCCAAAGTGCTGGGATTACAGACGTGAGCCACTGCGCCCAGCCTGTAGTGGGTGTGTTTTCTAATTCGTTCCTACTGTACTTGGTTTGTTCCCTTTTTTGTGTCAGCTATGCTGGTGAATCTGGCTGCCTTATTTATCCACCCTCATTTGCGTTTCTTCCAGATGACTCGTATATTTTGCTAGTAGATATATTGGTTGGTTGGCTCCTTTGTTCTGACAAATCAACATAGAAGTGACTTGTTACAGTGAGAACTGGTAATGACAGGAACCATAACAGCATACTAACGGTCTTTGATAAATATGGTGAATGCACATGGTAGAATAATTTAAAGGTCTTGGTTGGAAGCCCTCCCAAGAGTGGTTTGCAAGTTTGAGGTCGGGTTTAGGAATAACTTCTGCAACCTTTAGCTTCACTCCTGGGAGAAACTTTGGATACATTTTACTTGCCTTTCTTGAGCTTTAGTCCCCATATTTGCAAAATGCCATGACTTATCTCTTAAGAATTTAGTTAGAATAAAAGAGATACCGTAAGTTAAAAGAATACTTGGTTGTGCTCCAACGTGTGTCTGTATCCGGAATAGGCTCATATGTAATTGGTAAATAGGAGAATTATGTCAGTACAACAAGGAGATTGCTCTGGTTCATACGTGATTTTCCCCAACATATTCATGTTTTGCATCAGATAACAATAGTCGAGCTCAAAGTGCACTAAGAGCTGAATGAAACAAGCCATGGTGGCCACTTGTGAATTCTTCCTGTTGGCCTAATTTGGCCATGTTTTTAGTCTTTGAAGTTTTTGGAAGGGCTTGTTGTGTGATTCTCCCCCATCTCTTCGCAACTCCAAGGAATTTTTTTTTTTTTTTTTGTGAGGTGGAGTTTTGCTCTTATTGCCCAGGCTGGAGTGTAATGGCATGATCTCAGCTCACCACAATCTCCGCCTCCTAGGTTCAAGCGATTCTCCTGCCTCAGCCTCCCGAGTAGCTGGGATTACAGGCACCTGCCATCATGCTCAGCTAAGTTTTGTATTTTTAGTAGAGACGGGGTTTCACCGTGTTAGCCAGGATGGTCTCAATCTCCTGATCTCAGGTGATCCACCAGCCTCGGCCTCCCAAAGTGCTGGGGTTACAGGTGTGAGCCACTGCACCTGGCTGATAATCATGTTATAAAAGAAACCACAGCAGTTCCATGGGTGAAGAATATTTATACTGTACTCAATTTGATCCTGAAACCTTTTCAACAACTTGTCTTAAAATATTGACCCATCTCCTTTATTTTTCCAATTGACGGCTGGATTCCTGTATAATTAGGGGTTCTCCATGTTGGTCAAGCTGGTCTCAAACGCCTGACCTCAGGTGATCCGCCTGCCTTGGTCTCCCAAAGTGCCTGGATTACTCGCTTAGTAACTTTTCACCTGAAAGTTGTATCGTTATTAGGAACTTAATATTAAACATTTTGATTCACATTGCTTTTGTTAATATTTTGGTTTCAAAGTGGCATAGGGATGGTGTTCCTTTTTTTTTCTCATAAAGTGCCTGTTACTTTTAGCATGTGACCCTATAAAGTGAAGTTTACCAGGAATGCATATACTGTTTTATAGAATGCGCAGAAGAAACATTTATACTTATTTTAAAAATCTGGTACTACATTAGATGCCCAGTGTCATTTTTTTCTCTTTCCCCTTGCTTTAAGGGTTTTTAATCACACTCAGTATAAAGTTCAAACATCTTAGCCTATGAGGGTCCCTCCTCCCCAACCTCTGCCGTGTGATCTGGCCCTTGGCCACCTCACAAACCTTATCTTGTTTCACCTTGTTCACCATGCCCAGCTATTCCAGCTCCACACCCACTGAACAAGCTTATTCCTGTCTCGGCGTCTTAATTGCTTTGTTCTTTGCCTCATACTCTTCTGCCCTGAGATTGTTATATAGCTGATTTTTTTATGTCATTCACTCTCAGTTCCAGTGCCAACATCTGAGAGGTTACACTGAAATTACTGCCCACCTGCGGCAGTTTTCAGCCATAAGACCCTTATTCTCCACGTTGCAGTTTTGTCTTTCTGAAGTAACTTTGATCATTGTTTTTTTTTTTTTTTTTTAAACTTCCCTCCAGAATTAAACTGCATGAGAACAGGGATGGGCTCTACTTTGTGTGTCATTCTGTCTGCACCTACCTAGAACAGGACCTAGCAGGTTTGTAATAAATACTTGAGAGGATTGTTGTCTTAGGTGTGTTTTCATAATTAGCTGGCAGTCTTAAATTGGTTCATCCTTATAATTAGAATACTGGAAATAATTTATTAAAAGGTCAACATTTAGGGGCAGGTCAGAAGAGGTTGTACTAAATGTTTAAATTTGGAAGCTCAGGGACATATGTGAGTGCCGTACTTAAAGATGACAGTCGAGTCAAATAATAGCAAAAACAGGTAAATGGATAATTGATGGACCAGTCTGAAAATGTGCTTTGTACTGATACTCATAAATGAGAAGTTAATGTTTTATTTTTATTTATTTTTATTTTTTTGAGTCTCACTCTGTCGCCTAGGCTGGAATGCAGTGGCACGACCTCAGCTCACTGCAACCTCTGCCTCCTGGGTTCAAGTGATTCTCCTTCCTCAGCCTCTCAAGTAGCTGGGATTATGGGCGCGTGTCACCATACCCGGTTAATTTTTGTGTTTTTAGTAGAGATGGGGTTTCACCATGTTGGTCAGGCTGGTCTCGAGCTCCTGACCTCATGATCCTCCTGCCTTGGCCTCCCCAAGTGCATGGGTGAGAACTCCTTTAGTTGTATGATAAAAACCTCATGCAAATTTTTGGCTTAAGTTAAAAAGGAGATTCATTGGCATTGGCATATGGAATCCAAAAGTGGACTGAATGATTGGGAAGATCATTGAGTCAGCTGGGATTTAGGAGCAACCAGAACCAGACCCATTTGGATGCTACCAGTAATCTCTGTCAACAGCCCTGCTTTTTTCCATTTTTAAAAAACTGAGATGACTTCCCTTTTTTGCCCAAGCTGGAGTATAGTGGTATGATCACTGCTCACTGCAGCCTTGACTTCCTGGGCTCAAGGAATCCTCCCACCTCAGCCTCCTCAGTAGCTGGAACTACAGATGTGCCCCACCATAGCCAGCTAATTTTTTTTTACTTTTTATTTTTGAGACGGAGTTTTTCTCTTGTTGCCCAGGCTGGAGTGCAATGGCGCAATCTCCGCTCACTGCAACCTCCGCCTCCTGGGTTCAAGCGACTTTCCTGCCTCAGCTTCCCAAATAGCTGGGATTACAGGCATGCGCCACCACGCCTGGCTAATTTTTTGTGTTTTTAGTAGAGATGGGGTTTCTCCATGTTGACCAGGCTGGTCTCGAACTCCTGACCTCAGGTGATCTACCTGCCTTGGCCTCCCAAAGTGCTGGGATTATAGGCATGAGCCAACGCGTCCGGCCCTCATTTTTTTTTTGGAGACAAAGTCTTGCTTTCTTGCCTAGATTTGAGTGCAGTGGCGTGATCTTGGCTTGCTGCAACCTGCACCTCCCGGGGTTCAAGTGATTCTCCTGCTTCTGCCTCTCAAGTACCTGGGACTACAGGTGAGCACCAGTACGCCTGGCTAACGCTTGTGTTTTCAGTAAAGACAGGGTTTCACCATTTTGGCCCGGCTGGTCTTGAACTTCTGTCCTCGGGTGATCTGCCTGCCTCCCAAGTGCTGGGATTACAGGTGTGGGCCACCTTGCCTGGTGGAATTTTCCTTCTCAAAATGATATACACAGTAAAAAATTTGATGCTATTCATTTTGGTTTGCTTTTTAACATTCTGCTAATTTGACAAGCCAATGGGAACTGACATTTGAAAGCCTTTTTTAGGAAATTATCAACAGATTCATTATACAAATTTAGGTGATGTTTTAATCTCTGAGGAATATAATAACCACCTCCATCCTAATCAAACTTTTTTTTTTTTTTCAGATGGAGTCTCACTTTGTCTCCCAGGCTGGAGTGCAGTGGTGTGATGTCAACTCACTGTAACCCCTGCCTCAGCCTCCTAAGTAGCTGGGACTACAGGTGTGTGCCACTGTGCCTGGTTAATTTTTGTATTTTTAGTAGAGACGGGGTTTCACCATCTTGGCCAGGCTGGGCTCGAACTCCTGACTTCAGGTGATTCACCCACCTCGGCCTCCCAAAGTGCTGGGATTACAGTTGTGAGCCACTGTGCCCAGCCATAATCAAACATTTAAATAATATTAGCACTTAAGAAAATTAACCAGTGGCTCGCACATGTATTCCCAGCACTTTGGGAGGCCGAGGTGGGTGGATCCCCTGAGTTCAGG
>NW_012115466.1:982114-985234 GCF_000951035.1 Colobus angolensis palliatus
TCAAAAAAAAAAAAAAAACAAAATTAGCAAGTTACATATTCTGAACAACTTACTATTTTAATGCTTCATCAGATCACCAAAATAAGTAAATGGGTTGCCATGTAGAATAAACCTTTTATGACTTAAAAGATTTGTTTCTGGATTTCAGTTGCTTCATCTTTAACACATTGTGTTGAATCTCTGAAGAGGTTTTTTCTGGACCTAATGCTCTTTAACCCTATTATTGCATATATAATTAAAAAATTAAGTGTGTTCACCCAAATTACAGGGAGTATGTACAATACTGATCTCTGCCTGCACTGGTTTTTCTTAAAACATTTGCATTTTCCAGGCACCTTG
This sequence comes from Colobus angolensis palliatus, assembly GCF_000951035.1. NCBI lineage: Eukaryota > Metazoa > Chordata > Mammalia > Primates > Cercopithecidae > Colobus > Colobus angolensis. The sequence goes on from NW_012115466.1 coordinate 982,454, forward strand.
TCAATTTTGAATACATTAGTCTTAAAATACTTTTTAGATATCTGAAGAGGAAACTTGTATTTTATTCATTAAACTTGCGAGTTCAGGTGAATTTGTTACATTCTGTTTCGTGGAAGAGATAATTAAAATAATATCACCAAACACATTTTCGAGAATGATTTTTTTCCTTTAAAATCTTTATTTTCATGGTGTGATTCCTGAATGTCAAAGCCAATTCTTCAGCAGCTAAGCTCTTATTTTCCTTTATCTTAGAAATTGTGTACTAAAAATATGTTTGTTACGTACTATGAGAAAATGTTACTTACATTTATAATCTTTTAAATACTAAAATAAGTTTCAGGAGCTGCTTATATTAAGTGCTAATTGAGAACTAGAGTGTATACATTAAAATAATTTACCATAAAAAATAAGACATGAGAAGAAGGCAGGTATCAGGGAGTAAAGGTGCCAAACAGCTTTGTCTTTTCTGGCAAATAGTTTGATTTATGTCTAGCATACAGTTTTTAAGTTGGTAAGTGATGAGAAGGAGCTGGAAATTGGTAAGCAGGACTCATATCATAAAGTGGCTTCTTTGCTGTGCCTAAGGACATTCCTCTGACAGTAAAGGGAACTAGTGAAGGATTTTAAACAGAATGGCAGGATTATGTTTCAGCCTTGGATATGTAGTATGTGAAGGGTGAGATGAAGGTTTGGGAGGGAGGGGCCTTAGCTCTGGACAGGGGAGAAAGTTGAGCTGGTAGTAGTGTAATAGGTGTGAACGACACCAGTAATTCTTGGAGTATTGCAAACTAGTTCATGTTTCTGAATTCTGCAAAAAAAGCAATTGGAGATTCACAAGAGAATGGTATTGAAAATAGCTAAGCATCCGGGTCTCCTTTCTGACTTGCTACTGCTTCTCTTTTTCTGGGAAACAGGAGTAGGAAGATTGGGAGTTTGTTGGGATGAGGAATTAATTTGCTTCTGAATAACTAATGGACAAAAGCTAAAGCAGGGGGGGTGTGCAATGGGGAAGTTGCTATTGAGAATGAGGCATCCTTTGTCATAATAACCTTTTTTTTTTTTTGGGAGACAGAGTCTCACTCTGTCACCCATGCTGGAGTGTAGTGGCGTGATCTCAGCTCACTGCAAGCTCTGCATCCTGGGTTCACACCATTCTCTTGCCTCAGCCTCCCCAGTAGCTGGGAGTCTACAGGCGCCCACCACCATGCTCGGCTAATTTTTTTGTATTTTTAGTAGAGACGGGGTTTCACCTATGTTAGCCAGGATGGTCTCGATTTCCTGACCTCGTGATCCGCCTGCCTCGGCCTCCCAAAGTGCTGGGATTACAGGTGTGAGGCACTGCACCCAGCCTGTCATCATAACAACCTTAACCAAGGGATAAATAAGTTAATTAAGTTGGATGCTTATTTGAGAATAGTCACGTGAAAAATCAATTGGTATAAGTAGTTCATGAAGTTGCTAGTGGATGTAATTTTTGAATTTCAGGTTAGTCCCTTTTTCATATATTTTGACAACATTTCTAAAGATTTTACATTAATATAAAAGTCATCAGAATCTCTTTGATAACATTGGAGTGTTAATCTGGATTAAATAATGTATAATTGATTCTAGTTTAAAAAATTAACATTTGAAATAATTTTAGATTTAACAGAAAGTTGCAAAGATAGTACAAAGTTCCAGTGTACCCTCACTTTGCTTCCTCAGTGTTACAGTCTTACCTAACCATGGTGTATTTATCAAACCTAAGAAATGAATATTGATATAATACTAAACTATTAGGTTTTATTTAGGTTTCCCTAGTTTTTTTCCACGAATGTCTTTTTTTCTGTTCCAATAGCCAATCCAGGTTCTTATGTTGCATTTGTCTCCTTAGTCTCCTCTGACCTGTAACAGTTTCTGAGTCTTTCCCCTTTTTCATGACCTGGACAATTTTGAAGGGTTCTGGTTTGTCTCATATTTGTAATGATTATACTGAGGTTATGGGTAGAATACCATAGAGTTGATGTGCCTGTCTCATCACGTTGTACCAAACAGGGGGCACTTATTGGTAAATCTTAATCTTGGTGATGTTAATTTTATCTCTTGGTTAAGATAATGTGTGCCAAGTTCCTTCGCTCTGAAATTACTGTTTTTCGCTTCTCAGCCTACTCAATAGTGAGTCTACTAATCTAGCCCTCATGCAAGGCAAAGGGACGTTAAGTTCTACATACTAGAGGGAAAAGCATCGAAAAATTTATGGACGTATGTTAAAATCACCATGGTAATTAAGAAATACGGTGTTTTGTTTTGTTTGAAATGGAGTTTTGCTCTTGTTGCCCAGGCTGGAGTGCAGTGGTGCGATCTTGGCTCACTGCAACCTCCGCCTCCCAGGTTCAAGCAATTCTCCTGTCTCAGACGGCAGAGTAGCTGGGATTACAGGCATGCACCACCCCGCCCGGCTAATTTTGTATTTTTTAGTAGATATGAGGTTTCTCCATGTTGGTCAGGCTGGTCTCAAACTCCTGACCTCAGGTGATCCTCCTGTCTCAGCCTCCCAAAGTGCTGGGATTACAGGTGTGAGCCACCGTGCCCCGTCGAAGACATATGTTAAAACCACCATGGTAATTAAGAAATACTGTGGGGAGATACTTTGAGGCTGTGAAGATAGCCATTTTTTTCCTTGAAAGTTTTATCCAGTAATTTTGGCATTCATCAGTGGATTTCGTCTGTAGTAATATTTGCTATGGCTCTTCTCTTCTCTTCTCTTCTCTTCTCTTCTCTTCTCTTCTCTTCTCTTCTCTT
>NW_012115466.1:986569-1000668 GCF_000951035.1 Colobus angolensis palliatus
CCCAAAGTGCTAGGATTACAGGTGTGACCAGGTGTGCCTGGCCTATGATCCATTTTTTTTTGGACAGGGTTTGGCTCTGTTGCCCAGGCTGGAGTACAGTGAGGTTGCCTTGGCTTCCTGCCAACTCCACCTCCCAGCCTCAAGCAATTCTCCTGCCTCAGCCTCCTGAGTAGCTGGGATTACAGGCATGTGCCACCACACCTGGCTAATTTTGTAGTTTGAGTAGAGATGGAGTTTCTCCATGTTGGTCAGGTGTGTCTCGAACTTCTGACGTCAGGTGATCCGCTTGCCTCGGCCTTCCAAAGTGCTGGGATTATAGGCATGAGCCACTGCGCCCGGCCTGGATTTTATAAGGTATGTTGGTATTTGCTTGTACGTGATTGTATAATAGTTTTTTCTTAAGGATTTTGAACCACAGTTATTTACTCAGTGGGCTTCAAAAAGGTGTTTGCTACATGCCAGCATTGTTAGAACTAGGGATCCAGAGGCAGGTAAGACATGATCATTGGCTTGGCACGGTGGCTCATGCCTGCAATCCCAGCACTTTGGGAGGCTGAGGTGAGTGGATAGCTTAAGCTCGGGAGTTTGAGACCAGCTTGGGCAACATGGTGAGACCTCATCTCAACAAAAAATACAAAAATTAGCTGGGCATGGTGGTGCATACCTGTATTCCCAGCTACTTGGTGGGCAGAGGCAGGAAGATTGCTTGAGCTGGGGAAGTGGAGACTGCAGTGAGCCGAGATCACAACACTGTATGTGCTCTATCTAACCCAAGTGACACAGTGAGAACCTGCCTCAAAAGAACAACAACAACAACAACAACAAAAACCATTGATCTCAAGGACTTCAGAATGTAGATGTGAGAAAGACCTTTTCCCCTGCCCTGATTCTGTTTCATTGAGTGCCTATTATGTGTCAGGCACTGTGCCATGTCAACAGGAAATAATAAGAGCTGGGTAAGCATACTACAGGCTGTTTTTAGGAGCACATGGGATGGGTTATTAACCCAGTGTTGGGCCAGGTGGAGTGTAGAGCAAATCTTGAAAGATGACTAGATCATTGCTAGATATGGGGATGTGGAGGGGTGGGGGAAGAAGGACATTCCAAAAAGAGGAATATCATTGGAAAGACAGCCAGGGATAGTAATTTGTGAGTTAGGTGTAGAGGTAAGTGTTTGTGTGTGGGACGGTTGGTGTGGGAGTTGGAGGTAGTGATGACAGGATGTCAGGTCATGAGAGGCTTGTGGATAACTCAAAGCTTTGGAAAGTTGAGGAACTTAGTGAAGGAATTTGAGTGGAACTACGGTGTAATTAGATAATCTTGGCAGCACCTTGGGGGATTGAGGAGGCTCTTGTCATGATAGAGGTGAGAAGAAGTCTTAACTAGGAACAGTGAAACAGTGGTTCTTGACTTGTGTGCATCAGAATCACCTGGAGGGCTTGTTAAAACACAGACTGCTCAGCCCTGCCCCCCGATTTCTGATTCAGCAGGTCCTAGACTGGGACCTGAGAATGTGCATTTTCAGCAGTTTACCAGGTGATGCTGAAACTGCTGATATAAGGAGTATTTTGGAGCCGCTGGGTGCGATAAAGGGAGTGAATTAGGTGGAAGGATTTAAGTAAGTGGTCATTGTGGATCTCTTCATATCCTGATCTGTTTGTTGGCAGTGCTTGTGCATCATTTTCGGTCTTCATCTCATTTATATCTTTTATAGCTGCTGACTTTTTTGACCAGTGAAGAAAGAGGGAGGGATTAGTGTTTGGAAACATTTATATGGGTATGTGTGCAATTTGTCCTGTGTATTACCTTTGGAAAAATTACACCACTCCGTTACTGGAAATCTTTGTCATTTCTCTACTGAGCTTCAGCTATAACGTTGGTTTTGTATACATGTAGTGCGTAGTTTACAAAATGTTCTAATATGGTAGCGTTATTTTGAATAGTTTCTTTTTTTTTTTGAGACGGAGTTTTCCCTCTGTTGCCCAGGCTGGAGTGCAGTGGCCGGATCTCAGCTCACTGCAAGCTCCGTCTCCCGGGTTCACGCCATTCTCCTGCCTCAGCCTCCCGAGTAGCTGGGACTACAGGCGCCCGCCATCTCGCCCGGCTAGTTTTTTGTATTTTAGTAGAGACAGGGTTTCACTGTGTTAGCCAGGATGGTCTCGATCTCCTGACCTTGTGATCCGCCCGTCTCGGCCTCCCAAAGTGCTGGGATTACAGGCTTGAGCCACCGCGCCCGGCCTTGAATAGTTTCTTATTCTGTATATCTGTCATGATCATGCTTTTCTTAGCTTTGACTCTTTAGTGTCTCCTGGAACCCTTGTGATCGTAACTGAAATGTAAATTTGATTGTTTTTATAACTATGAATCTTAACATAATGAAATAGTGCTTTTTAAAAAGCAGAGATAATTGTAAAATTCAAAGATTTATCCACTTTTGTGGCTGTAAGGTGATAATTTATTTCTCCTTTAGGCTAATGATTACAAAAGGTATAAATTCTAGATTTAAAGTCTAAAGAATTTATCCATGGAGTTTGGTCTTCACTGATGTTGGAACATATTGAAGTGATAAATCCCCACTTTATCGCTATTGATTAATGAACAACATTAAGAAAATAATGTAATTACTGTTACCACCTTAACAACTGAAATGGAGTTTTCATTTTTGTAAACATGCGGTCAAGCTTTAGGGATTCAATAGTCCTAAAATAATAAGAAAAAAAGTCAATCACTTCGTTTAAGATGATTGACTGACTAGAGGGTAGTTGGATTGCTAAGGCAAAGACAGGATGAGCCAACATTTGTTCCTCCTCTCCAAATCTGTATTTTTCTATTATGGAAAACCACAAAATGGCTAAAGATTTCAATGAAGTGAATACTTTAAATAATTGTAAATCAAATAATGCAGCTTTTAGGTTTAATAAGTAAATGTAATTCAGAAGTGATGGGCTTTTTATTTTAATACTTAAATATTTTGCAAAGTTTGTGTTTATTGTATCATTAAATGTATACAAGTTTGTAGAGAGAGAAAAATTCAGTATGTTCATTATGTTCACATCCTTTCATGAACACCAGGTGAAGCAGTAACAACTGATTGTGAAATACGGTGTGTTTGGAGTCTTTAGAAAATGATTCATGGTTGGGCGTGGTAGCTCACGCCTGTAATCCCAGCACTTTGGGAGGCCCAGGTGGGCGGATCACCTCAGGTCAGGAGTTCAAGATCCAGCCCGGGCAATATGGTGAAACGCCACCTCTACCAAAAATTAAAAAAATTAGCTGGGTGTGGTGGCAGATGCCTATAATCCCTGCTACTCGGAGACTGAGGCAGGAGAATTGCTTGAACACGGGAGGCTAAGGTTGGAACACTGCACTCCAGTCTGAGCAACAAGAGCGAAACTCCGTCTCCAAAAAAAAAAAAAAGGAGGGTGGGGGGGTTTCATATATTTCCGTGTTTTTTTTGGTTTTTTTTTTTTTGAGAGGGAGTCTCGCTCTGTCGCCCAGGCTGGAGTGCAGTGGCGTGATCTCAGCTCACTGCCAGCTCCGCCTCCCAGGTTCATGCCGTTCTCCTGCCTTAGCCTCCCGAGTAGCTGGGACTACAGGTGCCCACCACCAGGCCTGGCTATTTTTTTGATTTTTAGTAGAGACAGAGTTTCACCGTGTTAGCCAGGATGGTCTCGATCTCCTGACCTTGTGATCCACCCGCCTCGGCCTCCCAAAGTGCTGGTATTACAGGCGTGAGCCACCACGCCCGGCCTCCGTGTTCTCTTTTTAACTTGAAGTAGTAATGTATTTCTTAGAATTTTGTGTACCTAAATGAAATACTTTAATTAAAAAAGGATTCATAAGTTATTTTTAATTTACCTATGACAGAAACCTAGTTTCTATTATATAACATGGCCTAATTTCTATTGTTTATATATTTATCTCATTACATGGAAGATTTTAGCTTAACTGAAAAGATGCTGAAAGTTTTTGGTTATTTCCCATTTATTATTTGAAAATCCAGAGTAGTAATTATAAAACTTGTATTGGAGTTTTTGTCCTATAACACTTTAAGAGACCTAATCTTTTTTCTTTTTTTGAGACGGAGTTTTCCTCTTGTTGCCCAGGCTGTAGTGCAGTGGCGTGATCTCGGCTCACTGCAACCTCCACCTCCTGTGTTCAAGAGATTCTCCTGTCTCAGCCTCCTGAGTATCTGGGATTATAGGCATACACCCCCACGCCTGGCTAATTTTTTATTTTTAGTAGAGATAGGGTTTCTCCATGTTGGTCAGGCTGGTCTCGAACTTCTGACTTTAGGTGATCCACCTGCCTTGGCCTCCCAAAGTGCTGGGATTACATGTGTAATCCCAGCAGTGACCCACTGCGCCCGGCCTAAGAGACTTAATTTTTAAAGAGCAGTTTTAGGTTCACAATAAAATTGAGAGAAAGACGCAGAGGTTTCCCATACACTCTGCCTAGTGTCCCCCGTTATCAACATCCTGCACCAGAGTGGTACATTGGTTACAGTTGATGAACCTAAGTTGATATCATTATCACCCAAAGTTCATAGTTTACATTAGAGTTCACTCTTGGTGTTGTACATTCTGTGTGTTTGAAAAATGTGTAATGACATTTGCATCTAGCCTTATACTACAGAGGATTTTCATTGCCCTAAATATTTTTTGTGCTTCACCTATTCATCCCTTCCCCTACTTCCTGGCAACCTTCTGGCTGCCTCCATAGTTTTGCCTTTTCCGGAATGTCATATAATTGAAATCATGCAGTATGTAGCCTTTTAGATTGACTTCTTTCATGTAGTAATATGCATTTAAGATTCCTCCATGTCCTTTCATGGTTTGATAGCTGATTTCTTTTTAGTGTAGAATAATATTCCATTGTCTGCATGTACCAAGCTTATTTATCAACTTTGACCTACTGAAGGGCGTCTTGATTACTTCCAAGTTTTGGCAGTTATGGATAAAGCTGTTATAGGCATCCATGTACCGGTTTTTGTGTGGACATAAGATTTAAATTTGTTGGGTAGATACCAAGGAATGTGTTTGCTGGATTGTATGATAAGAGTATGTTTAGTTTTCGTAAGAAAGCGTTCAACTGTCTTCCACAGTGGCTGTGCCGTTTTGCAGTTGCACCAGCAGTGAATGAGAGTCCTCTTGCTCCACATCCTCACCAGCATCTGGTGTTTTCAGTGTTCCAACTCTAATAGGTGTGTAGTGATACTTCATTATTGTTTAAATTTGCATTCCCCTGGTGGTGTATGTAGTAAGTCCATTCTCACATTGCTATAAACAACAGCCTAAAACCAGGTAATTTATATAGAAAAGAGGTTTAGTTGACTCACAGTTGTGCATGACTGGGGAGGCCTCAGGAAACTTACAATCATGGCAGAAGGGGAAGCAGGCACTTCCAACATGGCAGCAGACAAGAGAGTGTGAAGGAGGAGGAGGAGGAAGAACCCCATATAAAACCATCAGATTTCGTGAGAACTCACTATCATCAGAACAGGATGGGGGACACTGTCCCCATGATCCATTCACCTCCCACGAGGTCCTTCCTTCAACATCTGGGGATTACAAGATGAGATTTGAATGGGAACACAAAGCCAGACCGTATCAGTATGTGATGTGGAACATCTCTTCACGTGCATATTTACATATGTATGTGTTCTTTGAGTAAGGTTTCTGTTTAATATTCTTGGCCTATTTTTAAAATAGGATTTTATGTTTCCTTATTGGTGAGTTTTTGAGAGTTTTTAATATATTTTTCCTTTATTGTGTTTTATTTATCTCATTATCATTGTTACTATTTTTAGAGATAGGAGTTTCACCATGTTGCCCAAGCTGGTCTCAAACTCCTGAGCTCAGCTGATCCACCTGCCTTGGCCTCCCAAAGTGCTAGGATTACAGGTGTGACCAGGTGTGCCTGGCCTATGATCCATTTTTTTTTGGACAGGGTTTGGCTCTGTTGCCCAGGCTGGAGTACAGTGAGGTTGCCTTGGCTTCCTGCCAACTCCACCTCCCAGCCTCAAGCAATTCTCCTGCCTCAGCCTCCTGAGTAGCTGGGTCTACAGTGGCATACCACCATGCCCAGCTAATTTTTTGTAGAGATAGACTTTTGCCATGTTGCCCAGGTTGGTCTTGAACTCCTGGCCTCAAGTGATCCTCTTACTCAGCCTCCCAAAGTGGTGGGATTACAGGTGTGAGCCACTGAACCTGGCTCTGTGATCCATTTTGAGTTAGTTTTTGTGAAGAGTGTGAGGGCTGAGTCTAGACTGTTTTTTTGCATGTGGATATTTAGTTGTTCCAGCACTATTTGTTGAATAGACTGTCTTTGCTCCATTGTTACTTTGTCAGAGATCTGTTTTCTATGTGTAGATGTATTCTGGGCTATTTTGTTTCACTGATTTATTTGTTCTTTCACTAATACCATATTGTCTTGATAACTGTAGCTTTTTAGGAAGTCTTTTTTTTTTTTTTTTTTGAGAAGGAGTCTCGCTCTGTCCCCCTGGCTGGAGTGCAGTGGCACAATCTGGGCTCACTGCAAGCTCCGCCTCCCGGGTTCCCGCCATTCTCCTGCCTCAGCCTCCAGAGTAACTGGGACTACAGGCGCCCGCCATGGCGCCCGGCTAATTTTTTGTATTTTTAGTAGAGACGGGGTTTCACTGTGGTCTCGATCTCCTGACCTTGTGATCCGCCCACCTCGGCCTCCCAAAGTGCTGGGATTACAGGCGTGAGCCACCACGCCCGGCCGTATTTTTTTAGGAAGTCTTGAGGTAAAGTAGGGCAAATCCTTTCACTTTGTTCTTCTCTCCTTCAAAACTTCATATAAACCTAAGACTTAAGTTTGTTGATATCCACAGAATTTGCTGGGATTTTGATTGAGATTGTGTTGAATTTGTAGATCAAGTTGGGAAAAAACGACATCTTGACACAGTATTGGGTCTTTTATCCAAGGAAATGGAATATTTCTCCATTTATTTAGTTCTTTGATTTATTTCATCAGACTTTTATAGTTTTTTTCATATAGATCTTATCCATATTTTGTTAGATTTGTACCTAAGTAATGTAAATGGTTGTGTGTTTTTCACTTCAAATTGGAAAGCGATTGACTTTTGTGTATTAACCTTGTATCTTGCAAGCTTACTGTAATTGCTTATTAGTTCCTGGAGTTTTTTTTTTGTCAGTTCTTTCAGATTTTCTGTGTAGACAATCATGTCATCTGTGAACAAAGATAGTTTTAGTTCTTCCTTCCCATTCTGTACCTTTTCTTATTGTATTAGCTAGAACCCATAACAAATTTTTAGATACTAAAAGGAAGGAAGGCATTAAGGTTAACTAAAATGTAGTACATTTGCCACTGTAAAAAAAATAAAAAAAACTTCAACGAACTCAAATATGTGTAAAAATATTTTAAAGTAAATATATATTTTTTCCTACAATGCTGTAGAGTATTTAAAATTTTTAGGGGTACCATAGTCTTGTAGTTCATAATCTCTATTCAGCCCAGCTCCAGAAGATGTGAAAAATGTCACTGGAATTTTGATAGAGATTTCATTGACTCTGCAGATCACTTTGGGTAGTATGGACATTTTAACAATATTCTTTCAGTTCATGAACATGAGACATCTTTCCATTTATTTGTATAATCTCTTTCAATTTGTTTCTTCAAAAATTTAGAAGTAGGCCAGGCGCAGTGGCTTACGCCTGTAATCCCAACACTTCGGAAGGCTGAGGCGGGTGGATCGTGAGATTTAGGAGTTTGAGACCAACCTGGCCAAGATGGTGAGACCAGCCTGGCCAAGATGGTGAAACCCCGTCTCTACTAAAAATACAAAAATTAGCCAGCAGTGGTGGCAGGCGCTTGTAATCCCAGCTACTTGGGAGGCTGGGACAGGAGAATCGCTTGAACCTGGGAGATGGAGGTTGCAGTGAGCTACCATTGTGCCGCTGCACTCCAACCTGGGAGACAGGCGAAACTCTGTCTCAAGAAAAAAAAAAGTAACTGAAAATAGGGAGTGATGTATAAATTAAGCTATTCAAGTTTTAACAATTTAGGGGCCATTCGAAGTTCTTTGCAGGAGGGAATACTCCGATAGCAAACATTGTGGTAGTTGTAAACATGAACAGTTTTTCATGTCAAGTCGGGGAGTCCTAACCAAGCCACAATAATGAATTTTACTCAGCTCTGGAACAAGAATTTTGAAATGTTATGTTAGTTGTTTCACGGTATGTTGCTGAGTGTATGCATGTACAAGATTGGTGTTAAAAAGGGTGTATAATCTGCTTGGCTTTCTCTGTTGTTTTGCTGCTAATAATTCTCTGGTTGAAGAAAAATATTTCCTTTTCAGGAACATATTGGAAATATATTTGAGGTGAGTAAAGGTGTATATTCTTTTTGTGCTTGGGTAAGAAGTACTGAGTTTTTACTGTTTAATTGTAATAACATAAATTTACTGATACATTTTGCATATTTGTATGTATACCTATGTGTATAGAAAGTGATACATATAAATTGAAGCTGATTACTGCTTCAGAAAAGATCTGTTGGCTAGGTAATATATTCACATTGTTCAAAATTCGTAAGTATTCTCTCCTCTACTGCTAGCCACCAAGTTACTTTCCTAGAGCCAACCACTGTCATCAGTTTTCTTTGTATCCTTCCAGTTATTTTATATGTATATAAAAGTAATTAAGTGTATACTTTACACCCTCTCCCCAGTATTGTTTTAAACACAAATAATAGGGTACTAGTCACTTTGATGTGTTTTGCTATTTTTGCTTTATATATTTTATGTCTTCTCACATCCACACAGAGCTTGCTTGCTTTCTTTTTTTTTTCCCCACAGGCACCCGCCACCATGCGCAACTAATTTTTTTGTATTTTGAATAGAGACAGGGTTTCCCCATGTTGGCAGAGCTGGTCTCGAACTCCTGGCCTCAAGTGATCCATCCGCCATGGCCTCCCAAAGTGCTGAGATTACAAGTGTGAGCCATTGCGCCTGGCCTCTTTTTTTTCTTTTAAATGGCTGCAAGACATTTTACTGTATTTGGTACTCTGTAGTTTAACTAGTCCCTTTGTTGATGGATATTCAGATTGCTTCAGTCTGTGGCTGTGGCAATGTTGAGTGAATAACCTTGGTGCATATGTCATTCCCTATGCATAAAAGGATATCTGTATGATAAATAAATACTTGGAATTGCTGGGTCAAAGGATATGTGCATTTGTAAATAATTAGGGTAGCAACTGCCAGACTGACTTCACAAAGGCTGTACCAGTTTATATTCCTGCTCTCAATGTGTCTCTGCCCACATTCTTGCCAACATAGTGTTACCAAATGTTTTGCTCTTTAGTAATCTGCTAGTGAAGGTATTACTTCAGTATCTGTCTTTTGTTTTGTTTTGTGTTTTGAGACGGAGTCTTGCTCTGTCGCCCAGGCTGGAATGCAGTGGCACAATCGTGGCTCACTGCAAGCTCCGCCTCCCGGGTTGACGCCATTCTCTTGCCTCAGCCTCCTGAGTAGCTGGGACTACAGGCGCCCGCCACCATGCTTGGCTAATTTTTTTGTATTTTTAGTAGAGATGGGGCTTCACCGTGTTAGCCAGGATGGCCTTGATCTCCTGACCTCGTGATCCGCCCGCCTCGGCCTCCCAAAGTGCTGGGATTACAGGCTTGAGCCATCGCACCCAGCCTAGTGTCTGTCTAATTTCTTTTTTGTTTTGAATAAGATTGAGCATCTTTTTGTATATTTAAGTTTTTTCTTCTTAGTGGACCGTTTTATTTTGGGCTCTTCCGTTTTCTTATTGTGCTGTAATTTACATAAAGCAAAGTACACACTTGTAGATGTATAACTCAGTAAACTTTCTTTTAGTTGAGGTATGATTTACTTTCAATAAAATGAACAGATGTTAAGTGTACTGTTTTGATGAGTTTTAACAGCTTTATCTAACCATGTAACCCACCCCAGTCAAGACCCAGTCAAGACTGGGGTCAAGATTTAGAACATTTCCAACATTTCCTGTGGGATTACAGGAGTGAGCCACCATGCCCGGCTGGATACTTCTTGCATTGTTTGCAAAGCAGCTAAATAAGGCTTCCAACAGCTCTTTAATTTACTTGTTATTTGTCTGAGCGTCTTGAGAAAGTACTGTTATTTTGTACCCTCTTGCTCCATTTTCCCCACTCTTTATTGGATTAAGTAATGTGCTCAGGGTTACATGCAAGTCTAGCTCTCTAGCCTTGCTCTTCACCACTACTTTATATTAAGTTAAATGAAACTATGAGGTTAAATGCATTAATGTGGTGGTATTAACGACCTTACCTATTAATATAGCTTAAAAGTTTTTAAACAAATAGACATCTTGAATTTTACTGCAAAAAACGTGATATCCTTATAAAGATGCAAAACTAGTGTCTTGAAACACAGGGGCCAGCATTGCTTCACTTGGAAACAGTGGCCATCATTAGTCTTTGCTAAGCCCTGTGCATCAGGTGGCAGCAGGGACATTACTTACTTAGGGCTTTCGTAAGAAAGTACCAGCTCTTACGAAAGAAGAGAGAATGGATATGAAAGAAAGAAGAGAGAATGGATATGAAAGAAGAGAGAATGGATATGAAAACTCATGCTGCTGAAAATGTGATGAGAATTTTGTGTCTTGGTTTTTCAAGTAGTTATTTTGACCAACCTTGTCATTTATATGTGTATAAATTATATATATGGAGTTTTATATAGTTTTTTAAATAAATCATACAGTTCTTACAACAGCATTGAATGTGCTTTATTTTAAAATAGAGGGCCCTTATTTTATAAAATGTATACTCCAATTGTGCTATAAGTGGTAATTTACTTACCATTTTTAAGGTAATCTTTTTAGCATTAGAGAATTGATACAATTTCAAGTAGCTGCTTCATTCAGTATTGGAAGTGAGCTATTTACTTTCCTTAGCAGCAGGAGAATCAGCCTCAGCTTTTTAAACCTATGGTAAAAACTGATTTCTCTCTCTCAAAACTGTTGAGAAAATCCAACTGAGTTCCACATAAGTAAAAATCATCTTTACCACTGCAGGAATTAAAAATAAAAAATCTTGTTCTTTTTACATTTTAGGATAATTAAAACTTTGAATCGGGTATCTCTGAATTGAGGCTCTTTGAATGCTAATAATTTTAGAGACCATATTGTATTTACTATAGCTTAGTTTTGGAGGTGGGAAAATATGTCCATTTAGTGGCCTTAGTAGTTTAATGTGCTGGATGTGATGGATGTTTTCTCTTCTTGATTTATATTGTTTATAGAATGATATCTCTTTAATATTACTTGAAGGGCTGGGGAGGTTAGGTTAATTTCTTGGGTTTATATAGCCTTAGGGCTGTTAGTAGTGTCCAATTTTCTTTAATCTAGAGGTGCTCAACCAGAATCCATAAAGCCCCACAGATGATTTTCTAATCATATCTATATGCAGGTCTGTCAGCTTCTTAGCTCTTTCTGGTTACTGCTGCTGAAATGTCTCCTGGGAGCAGCACCATAGCAACAAGATTTTCAGGAACTAATATATAATATGAAATTTAGGAATATACTATAGGGATGAATGGCTCTTTTGTCATTTGTAGCCTTGTTTTAAATTCCTATATTGGCCGGACGTGGTGGCTCACGCCTGTAATCCCAGCACTTTGGGAGGCCGAGGCGGGCGGATCATGAGGTCAGGAATTCAAAACCAGCCTGGCCAACATGGTGAAACCCTGTGTCTACTAAAAATACAAAAATTAGCTGGGCATAGTGGTTTGCACCTGTAATACCAGCTACTGGGGAGGCTGAGGCAGGAGAATGACTTGAACCCAGGAGGGTGGAGGTTGTGCCACTGCACTCCAGCTTGGGTGACATAGAGCAAGACTCTGTCTCCAAAAAAAAAAAAAAAATCATATATTTACAGTGGAATTTGCGGGATTTTTTTTTTTTCTTTTTAAAAGAAATAATGTTGTAAAAACTATCCAGTTCTCCGGTGGTAAATGCTTTTTATTTCTGTAGTCATATAGATTGTTTTATTGAAAACTACCATGGTGGGACTTTAAGATACATGAGATAGGTAAGTTGGAAAACTGTGAGGCTATGAGCAAGTTGGGAGGGTGGGGGGTGAAACAACGAAAATAAAATACTTACAAGGATAGTATTTATGATCTTTAAGCAAACTTCATTGAGCTATACTTTACATATGATAAATGCATTCATTTGAAGTGTATTTGAATAATATACAGATGTATATACCTGTGCAACTCCCACAATTTAAGACAAAGGTCATGTTTAAAACTGGAAAAGCTCACTTGTTCCCAATTGCAGTTAGTCCCCTTTGGCACCCCCATCCTAGGAAACCACTAATTTGCTTTCTAACAGTACAGATTAGTTTTGCTTCTTGAGAAATTTCATATGAATGGAATTCCATTCTATTTTGTGGTAGGGAGAATAAAGACCCATCTAAGACATCCATACTCTAATTCCCTGAACCTGTGGTTATTTAACCTTCCATGGCAAAAGGGATTTTACACATGTGATTAAGAGCCTTGATGCAGAGAGTATTGTCAAGGCAATCCTCATTTAAACAAACGAGGTAACCTATAACCCAGAGTGTTCGGAATTGAGTAAATGTGCCCTTTCTTTATGTTAAGTTCAGAATTTTATAGTACTATATATTGAATCATGCCAGCAAGTCTAATCTTATCATACAGATCCTTAAAATCTATAGTGAGAGGGTGCTAGGACTAATGACTGCTGAAGAATGGTCACAGATGCACACAGTTGTTGGCTTGGAAGATGGAGGATGAGGCCCTGAGCCAAGGGAATGCTGGTGCCTCTAGAGTCTAGGAAAGTCAAAAGACATGAATCTCTTTAGGAGCCTCTGGAGAGGAATTTTTTTTTTCCTTTTTGGTTTTTTGAGATAGGGTCTCATTCTGTCACTCAGGCTGGAGTACAGTGACACAGTCACAGCCCACTCCAGCTTTGACCTCATGGGCTCAAGCAGTCCTCTTGCCTCAGCCTCCCAAAGTGGGATTACAGGTGCGAGACACTGTGCCTGGCCCAGAGAGGAATGATTACACCAGTTTACACCTTCATTTTAGCCCAGTGAGACCTGTGTCAGACTTGCAACTTGCAGAACTACAAATTAACAAATTTGTGTTGTTGTAAGCTACTACGTTTATGGTAATTCATCACCTAGCAAGCATAGAAAGTGATACATACAGTGTGTATTTTGTGCTTGACTCCTCCCTCCTTGAATTGCCATTTTGTTGTGTGGATGTAGCACAATTTTTTGTCCATTCCCAGTTGATGGATATTTGTGTTGCTTCCAGCTTTGAGCTATATTCTAGTGTATAGTAGTATATGGAAACTAGTGTTTCCTTGTGTTTTAGTTTTTACTTCTTGAGGACATTCATACATCTTTTTGTGAACTGTTCAAATATTTTGCTGCTTTGAAAATTTGGGTCATATGTCCTCATATAATTGTAGTGGTGTTCTTTTTTATATTCTAGGTACAAGTGTTTTGTTAGAATTATATATATATATATATATACATATTATATATTATTGATAGAGCTTCACCATAAGCTACTCAGTATGTAAACCAGAAAGCACATTCTGAATACAGTAACTTTCTACAATCAAAAAAGACAGTCTATGAGGTTGAATAGCACATAATTAAATAAATGGGTGCTTAAAAACTGCCTAGAGGCTTTTAGGGTGTATAAAATATGTATCAGACTTTAGATACCAGATATTAATAATATTAGTTAAGTAAAGTGAAATAAAATGTAACTGATGATATGCAAAAATAAAAAAAAAACTGGAAAATCTTGAATTTGCTAATATATCTTTCTTCAAAATACTCATATGGTTTTATTCCATGTTATATATGTAAAAGCCTGTCAAATTTTCCTGGTATACCTTACTGGGTAGATAGTATTGGCAAGGAATAATTAGTGAACATATTTTAATTTAGTTTTGAAAATTTATCAAACCCTATAAAACATCAAATAAGGTATAGGCTTTTCCATTGTTTAACAAACAATGCTTGCTTCAGAAGTTTTTGAAGCCACTACAATGAACTCAGAATATTTG
>NW_012115466.1:1000718-1005238 GCF_000951035.1 Colobus angolensis palliatus
GAATTATATATATATATATATATATAAAATGTGTGTGTGTATATATATGTGCGTATATATATAAATTGTGTGTATATATATACACACACATATATATATTCTTTGAGATGGAGTCTCGCTCTGTCCCTAGGCTGCAATGGTGTGATCTTGGCTCACTGCAAACCTCTGCCTCCCGGGTTCAAGGGATTTTCCTGCCTCAGTCTCCCCAGTAGCTGGGATTATAGGCTCCAGCCACCACACCCAGCTCATTTTTGTATTTTTAGTAGAGACGGGGGTTTTGCCGTGTTGGCCAGGCTGGTCTCAAACTCCTCACCTCAGGTGATCCGCCCTTCTCGGCCTCCCAAAGTGGCTGGAATTACACAGATTTCTTCTTCAATATATGTTTTGATTTTTCATTCCTTTCATGACCCCCCACCCCCCCTTTTTTTTGTAGAGTAGAAGTTTTACATTTTCATGTATTCTAGGTTTTTTTAAAAAATGGTTTCTGCTTTTTTTGTTATAAGAAAGTTTATCCTGTGTTTCTATTTAGAAGTTTTAGAGTGTTAGCTTTTAGATTAAAAAAAGGTGTTTTTTTTTTTTTTTTGAGACGGAGTTTCGCTCTTGTTGCCCAGGCTGGAGTGCAATAGTGCGATCTCAGCTCACTGCAACCTCTGCCTCCCCGGTTCAAGCGATTCTCCTACCTCAGACTCCTGAGTAGCTGGGATTATAGGCATGCGATACCATGCCTGGCTAATTTTGTAATTTTAGTGGAGACTGGGTTTCTCCATGTCGGTCAGGCTGGTCTCAAACTCCTGACCTCAGGCGATCCGCCCTCCTCCCAGAGTGCAGGGATGACAGGCATGAGCCACTGCACCTAGCCAAAACTGATTTAATTTTTGCATATGGTATTAGGTAAAAGTTGAAGTTCATTTTTTTTCCATGTGACTATTCAGTTGTTTTCGTACCATTTGTTGGAAAAAAGAAAAAACTATATTCCTTTTGGAAGTCCTTAGTATCCTTTAAGATCAGATTTTCTTGTATATTCACATTATCTATAGAGAATGACTATTTTTTTGTAATTTATACACCTTTTGTTTTCCAAATTAAATTTCATTCATAGATACAGAACAATATAGATTAAAATAATCTTTTCTTGAGTCATTTTTGGTAATTCATGTCTTTGAAAAGAGTTGTATTTCTTAAAGAATTTATTAGCTTAATATTCTTTCAATTAATTTGGAGTCTGTGGCTATGTTGTTTTATTTTTCATAATTCACAATATAAATTTTGATCAGTTTAGTGAGAGGTATCCGTTTTACTGACTTGTTCAAAAGACAGTTTTGTTTCAGTGCTTTTTCAGTATTGGTGTGTGTTTTCTATTGCATTGATATTAGTGCTTTATTAGTTTAATTTGCCCTTTTTCTAGCTTCTTAAACTTAGATCAGTGATCTCAAATTCCAGTTTTTTTGTGTGAAATAGTGCACTTAAGGTGTTGCTTTAGCTGCATTTTACTGTTTGATACGCTCTTTTTTCATATAATTCAGAATGATTTTTAATTTTCATTGTGATTTCTTCTTTGAGCCTTTGTTTACTTTAGGAATATGTATCTGGTTTCAAATATTTGGTAACTTTGTATGGGACTTTTCTTTGTAGCCAGAGAAAATACTCTGTGATTAAAATCTTTTAGATTTGCATGTTTTGTACTCTGCGTGTGATCTCTTCTGTTAATGTTTTATTTGCACTTAAAAGATTTTGTATTGTTTTTATTGGATGTTGTTTTCTGTAAATACAAGTCCAGTTTGTCAAGCGTTGTTTAGATCTTCCGTGTTACTACTTTTTAGTTTTATTATTTACAGAGAGAAGGGTGTTAGTCTCCAACTCTAAATATGGTTTACCTATTTCTTAAAAAGTTCTGTCGGCCAGGCGTGGGGGCTCATCCCTGTACTACGGGAGGCTGAGGCGGGCATATTATGAGGTTAGGAGTTTGAGACCAGCCTGCCAACATGATGAAACCCTGTTTCTACTAAAAAACCAAAAATTAGCTGGGCATGGTGGTGGGCACCTGTAATCCCAGCTACTCAGGAAGCTGAGGCTGGAGAATTGCTTGAACCTGGGAGGTAGAAGTTGCAGTGAGCCGAGATTGTGCCATTGCCCTCCAGCCTGGGGAACAAGGGTAAAACTCTTTCTTTAAAAAAAAAAAAAAAAAAAAGTTCTGTCAATTTTTAGATTACAGATTTCTAAATTAAGGTGTTAGGTACACACATTTAGAATTTTTATGTTATCTTGATGGATTAACCACTTTATCATTAAAGAAATGTTCCTCTTAGTCCTTGCTCTAGAGTACCTTGTTTGATATTAATGTATTAATAATCAGATTACACCTAGAGCTTCCTTGTGCTTAATTTTATCATGAGATACGTTTTCCATGTTTTATTTTTCATCGGTTTTCATAGTTAACATGGGATTCTTTTAAACAGGATATAGTTGGATTTTTGTTTGTTTTTAAATCCAGGCTGATAATGGGATTTAGATAATTTGCATTTAACATAATTATTAATGTGGTTGAATTTATACCATATTGATATTTGTTTTCTATTTATCTTATCTGTTCTTTTTTTTTCTTGCCGCCTTGATTAGCACTCCATATTATTTCTACTTGTGTCTTACTAGCCGTATACCTTTTTGTTTACTTTAGTGGCTACCCTGCAGTTCTCTTATTGCATCCTTTTTTTTTTTTTTTTTTTTTGAGACGGAGTTTTGCTCTTGTTGCCCAGGCTGGAGTGCAGTGGTGCCATCTTGACTCACTGCAGCCTCCGCCTCCCGGGTTCAAGTGATTCTCCTGCCTCAGCCTCCAGAGTAGCTGGGATTACAGGCGCGTGCCACCATGTCCAGCCAATTTTTTTAGTAGGGGGTTTCATCATGTTGGCCAGGCTGGTCTCAAACTCCTGACCTCAGGTGATCCACCCGTGCTGGCCTCCTAAAGTGTTGGGATTACAGGTGTGAGCCACTGTGCCCAACCCTTAATTGCATACTTTTTCCATTCTATGTTCAAGTAAAATTGTAGCATTTCACTTATTGTGTTAGATTTTTTATAGTATGCATCTGTTTTTCCCTTTTATGTACTATTTTTGCTGTACATTTTGTATGCTATAAACACTGGATATCATTTTTACTTTAAACAGTTAATTACCCTTTAGAGGAATTTTTGAAATGAAAAGTCTTATATGTGCATGAATATTTACTAGTTCTGGCACTCCACATGCCTTTGGGAAGATCGAGGTTTTCCTCATGTATCTGCTGTTTTCTTTCTGCTGAATAACTTCCTTTAACACTTCTTCTAGTCAGGTCTCTTGGTGAGGAATTCCATCAACTTAAGTTTGTCTGCTAGAGTCTTTGTTTCCCCCTTCATTTTCAAGGATATATTCACTGGGTGTAGAATTATGTGTGATCTTTTTACTTAAGCACTTTATTTTATTTTATTTATTTATTTTTTTTGAGACACTATTTCACTCTGTTGCCCAGGTTAGAGTGCAGTGGTGCAATTTTGGCTCACAGCAGCCTCCACCTCCGAGGTGATTCTCGTGCCTCAGCCTTCCCAGTAGCTGGGATTACAGGTGCACACCACCACGCCCAGCTAGTTGTTGTATTTTTAGTAGAAATGGGGTCTCACCATGTTCGTCAGGCTGATCTCCAACTCCTAACCTCAAGTGATCCACAAACAGTGTGGTTCTGTTGGGTAGTGCCAGCTTAATAGGAATGTGAGCTAGAATTGCAAAAAATCTAAGCAGACTTTTAGGAAAGCTGTGTGGAAAATGGAAAAAGAGCAAAGGGAGATAGAAGCAATAATAAGGTAATTAGGGATAATCAAGAACAAAGTAAACGGGCTATCAAATTCTGAGATCTCTCTGAGAATGATGGTTAGAGAAATCTATATAGAAAATAAATAGTATATGGAGATATGTAGAACCCAGGGCCAACATTACTTTAGTAGTGAGGAATAAAGGTGACAGCTTTCTGCAAAAGGGTGGGGCAGCCGGACACAATGGCTCACGCCTGTAACCCCAGCATTTTGGGAGGCCGAGGCGGGCAGAGCACGAGGTCAGCAGTTCGAGACAAGCCTGGCCAAAATGGCGAAACCCCGTCTCTATTAAAAATGCAAAAATTAGCTGGCCGTGGTGGCAGGCACCTGTAAATCCCAGCTTAAACGCAGGAGGCAGTGGTTGCAGCGAGCCAAGATTGCACCATTGTACTCCAGCCTGGGCAACAAGAGCAAGCAAGACTCTGTCCAAAACAAAAAGGTAGGCCTTAAATCAGTCAAGTACTTGGCCCTGGGGAAACTAATGAGAAGATAGCTCTGGGAGTGAACAGTAAAAAGCATAATCTGAAGTGAATGTAGCAACTTAAAATGTTCTGTGGTCTGAAAAAGAAGGGTGACAGCTGGGAGCATCTTTGGAAGAAGTTTTCAACATAGCCAGGCTGAGTAATCTAAACTTTTAATTTGCTCTGATCATAATTTATTTCTCATTCACTCATACTGTTAC
>NW_012115466.1:1005768-1019179 GCF_000951035.1 Colobus angolensis palliatus
CTGGGATTACAGGTGCCTGCCACCACGCCCAGCTGATTTTTGTATTTTTAGTAGAGACAGGGTTTCACCATGGTGGCCAGGCTGGTCTCGAACTTCTGACCTCAGGTGATCTGCCCGCCTTGGGCTGAGATTACAGGTGTGAGCCACTGTGTCCAACCGGGAAAATTCTTTTTATCCTTGGGTAATGAAAAATTACTCTGAGATTTCACAGTGGCCGAGACAGAGAATATACCTCAGGTGTTCTGGAGTACAGCTGGTTTCACACTCAGCCTGTTTGTCATTTTATTGTATAAACCAGTGGTCCTCAACCTTTTTGGTACCAGGGACCAGTTTTATGAAAGACAGTTTTTCCACGGACAGAGGGTAGGGGTAGGGGTGTGGTTTCATTAGACATTAGATTATCATAAGGAGCATACAGTCTAGGTCCCTCAAATGCGCGGTTCACAGTAGGGTTCACGCTCCTGTGAGAATCTAATGCTGCAACTGATCAGATAGGAGATGGAACTCAGGTGGTAATGCTGGCCCCACTGCCATGGACTGGTACTCGCAGCTGCAGCCAGGGATTGGGGACCCCTGGTGTAAACCATCACCAACTAAGAAGATCAACTGCAACTGTTTTAAATACTGCTTTTGATACACCCTGGTAACGTTAAGCTTTGCTGAAACATAAATACTTGAAAAATACTTCATAAGGAGAGGTGGTTCAATGTGGAAAATGTGTGGCTCTGAGAGTCATAGATTTGGCTTTCTTCCCAGCTTTGCTTTTATATACCACTGTGACCCTTCACAAGTGACTCAGCCTTCTCTTCACCACAGCGGTGCCATTTGTAAAATAAAGGAGTTGAACAGCATGTTTAAAGTGTCTTCTGATTCTGTGATTCTGTGGGTTTTTGTTTATTATTACTAGCTTTTCTGAGCTACCTGAGAAACAAGTATATTACATATAATTATAACCTTATTTGCAAGAAAGAATGTTTTAAGTTGTGAACAACTCACCTTCCAATACACTGAGGTCCAATCTCAGATTCTCACACGTTCCAGTTTGTGTCTTAATTTTTAAATGAAGGTAAAATAAAAAGCTTTGTGACTGTTTCTCCTTGTTAATTAATACCTCACTCTATTACCTTCCCAGCTTACCTTAACTGGAATTATGTCAGCATCCTTAGATAGTTACTTTCTGTTAGCGCCTTCTCAGCTGTGTGGCATCTAAACAGAGGCCTATACAGGACATTTTTCCACACAGAAGGTCATTTTGGGAGTTTGAGGATAGTCAGGTAGAGCTGGGAATACAACCAAGAAATGGGAAGACAAATTTTACAACATTAAACTATGTGACATGGAAAAACAGTACCTGAATCTGAGGACTTCAAAGAGACATGATACTTTGTTTTGTTTTCCTAGGTAACTCAGTCTGTAGTTGCTGAAAGAGGAGGAAAGGATTGGACACTGGTCAGTTTTCAATTTTAGTGACCTGATAGCTTTTGATCTCTGGATTTCGGCATGCATGAAGGCATCCATCCTGCTAGGAGCATTTCATAGCAGCTGCGCATTCCTGTCGTCTGGCTTATTTTGCTGAGTTTAAGGATTTGAGGACTCTGTACTTTGTTAAAATATCAGCCTCTTTGACACCACACTGTTTGCTCCTCTGTTGTATTCTTGAATACCATTCCATATGTCTCTTTAAGGCCAGTTAGTTAATTTTAAAAAAATCTTCCTTACTGCTGGGCTTTTCAGTTTCTGGGAAAGAAATAATTAGGACGGTGCATTTGGCTCTTGGTTGACAACATCTTGATTGCTCTGAAAACAACTCTTTTTGACACTAAATTCTAGTTTGATACTCTTGTTTGGAATCAGATAAGAGAAAAAAACGGGACTTTGGGATTTAATTATTGAGTAAATTTTATAGTACGCTACATATGGATGTTCTCAAAGTAGATAATCTGGGATGATAAATATATTAATACCTACTTTCAGATTTATTTAAATTGACATTTCCTGAGTTAGAATAATTTTAGAGCAGCGGTCAGCACACTGTTTATGTAAAGGATTAAAGGTTAGATGGTAGATACTTGAGGCATGTACTGTTATGAAGCAGCCGTGGATAGTATGTAAATGAATAGACACGGCTGTGTTCTAGTATCATTTTATTTATGATACATTGAAGTTTGTATGATTTTCACAGTCCCGTTGTGTCCCCCTCCAACCCCCCCCCAAACCATTTAGAAATGTAAAAATTATTCTTAGCTTGTGGGCCATAGGAAAGCAGGTTGGATTTGGCCCGTGGGCTATCTTTTGTCAACTCCTGTTTTGGAGCAGTGGTGATGAGTTTTGTTTCAGTTGCTTGCTTGTACTATTTAAGTGATTAATTGTAGAATTAATATAATATAAAATTAGTTAAAAAGCTTTAAAATCTAGGTAGCCTATTAGTAAATTAGCCATTTTAAACCCCAGTTTTCTTGTATGTAAAATGAGAATAAGTTTTATAAAATATGTTCTTCATTATAAACAACAGAATTTACCCTGGCTACTGTAATCAGAGTAGGGAATACTAAATATTATTAAAGAATGTTAGGTGGTTCACAGAGTCATTGGGGAGTGCTAGAGATACAGATTTAAGTCCAAGCTTCTGGGAACATTGCCAGAAACCATGCTGCAGAACTAGATTTGAGAAAGCCAGGGACACTGAACACTATAAATACGCACTCAGTTTGATTGAAGATGCTACTGTCGTTGTCTCTGGTGGTGTTCCATTGACAGGTACTCTGCCTTGCAATCAGTGGAAAATGGCTAGCATTGGCCGTTGCCATCATCAAAAGCCAAATGTGTCTGCCGTCTTGGGACTGAGCAAGAAATGGAAGCTCTGCTCATTGCTTCCTTCCAAATCAAGGTCTCCTGGAGTTTTTTTTCTTTTTGAGGGAGTTTTGCTTTTGTTACCCAGGCTGGAGTGCAATGGCGCGATCTCTGCTCACCACAGCCTCTGCCTCCTGGGTTCAAGTGATTCTCCTGCCTCAGCCTCCCGAGTAGCTGGGATTACAGGTGTGCGACACCATGCCTGGCTAATTTTTTGTATTTTTAGTAGAGACAACGTTTCACCATATTGGTCAGGCTGGTCTCGAACTCCTGACTTCGTTATCCACCCGCCTTGGCCTCCCAAAGTTCTGGGGTTACAGGCGTGAGCCACCGTGCCTGCTGGAAGTTTATTTTTGAGATCAAAGAGTATGCCATGTCTTTAGCCATAAGGGAAGCTGGGAATTTTACATTCTAATTTCTAGTTTAGAGAGTAAGTAGATTTTAGAATGTGGAAATATCCACAAATTAAAAAGTGTTTTCAGGCCGGGCGCGGTGGCTCAAGCCTGTAATCCCAGCACTTTGGGAGGCCGAGAAGGGCGGATCACGAGGTCAGGAGATCGAGACCATCCTGGCTAACGGTGAAACCCTGTCTCTACTAAAAAAAAAAATACAAAAAACTAGCCGGGCATGGTGGCGGGTGCCTGTAGTCCCAGCTACTCAGGAGGCTGAGGCAGGAGAATGGCGTAAACCCGGGAGGCGGAGCTTGCAGTGAGCTGAGATCCGGCCACTGCACTCCAGCCTGGGCGACAGAGCGAGACTCCGTCTCAAAAAAAAAAAAAAAGTGTTTTCAAACTTTTGATGGATGTCCACAGCAGTAAATACTTAACTGTCACCTATCAGCATGTATACCTCCTTTTGTACTTGAACTTCCAACATCCTTAACTAGCTGTCATCTAAAAAATGTACAATTTATAAAAAGTTTGTGTTCTATTCTAAATTGGTGAGAGTTGGTTATTTAGTTCCTAAAATTGATTCTTCATTCAGAACAAAAAAATGATAAATAATGAACTTGTTTCCAAGGTAGCCAGAATAAGGTTGTTGACAAAAGCTGAGTGTCTGTTTCACAGAGCAGAGATAACTTTCTTAATGGTGGAAAGATTCTGAGTGTTATCATCTTACTACCAGGTAGCTCTGTGTCCCCTGTGAAATGTGGTACTGTTCGGTGTGGAGGGGAGAGGACTTCAGGAGTTAATTGTTGCTTATAGTAGATCACATTATTCAAAAACAGTTGCTGCTTTTTTGCAAAAAAGCCTTCTTTGCTGGCTTCTCCCTACAGGACCTCCTGCTTGTGGGAGGAGTACTTCCTTGTTCCTGTGGACATGAGAATTGGCCATGGAACTTGATTTGGCCACTGGAAGATGAGTAGAAATGATTATTTGTCATGTCTAAGCTGAAGCCTTCTTAGGAGCCATTGCATGAATGATTTTTGCTTATTTTCCTCTGCCCCAAGAAAAACGGGCCAGATAAAGGCTATTTCTTTTGCCAGATTCCAGAATGAAGAAGATACCTGTAGCCAACCTGTAGCTGACAGCAAAAATGAGAAATACGTTTTGTGCTGTCGAAGCCAAGACCCTTTCAGAGTTAAAACTAATTTAATAATCATAAGTACTTTCTTTCACTGTGTTGACATTTGCACTTTGCCTCAAAAATGATGTTTTGGAAAACTTGCTGGTTAGGCAAAAATCAGTGCAGTTTCTTCAAACTATGTTCTGCGCCACCATCACCACATATTTATAGTAAACAAAGTTTTACTTGGTGGGGCATGGTGGCTTATCCCTGTAATCCCAGCACTTTGAGAGGCTGAGGCAGGAGAATCGCTTGAGCACAGGAGTTTGAGACCAGCCTGGGCAACACAGGGAGACCTCGTCTCTGTAAGAAAACCAAAAATATTAGCTGGGCATGGTGGCGCGTGCCTGTAGTCCCAGCTACTTAGGAGGCTGAGCTGGGGTGATCACTTGAGCCCAGGCGGTTGAGGCTGCAGTGAGCCAAAATCACGCCATTGCACTCCAGCCTGGGTGATAGAGTAAGACTACATCTCTTAAAAAAAAAAAAAAAAAGAAAAGTCTTAAGAATGTTCTTGATAAAGCAGTAAAAAGTATTAATCTAAAAAAATCATTATCTTTAATGGTCTTTGTGATGAAATGGGAAATGTTCATAAAATACTTATGAATGCAAAAGTATGATGGTTTCAGAGGGAAAACTCATGGGCATTATTTGAGTTATGAGCAAAACCACCCTTCTTTAATTTTTGCTTGAAACAGTGACTCACTATGGTGATTCTGACATGAGCATTTGAGAGAGATTTTCTCCAAGTGAGCTTCTACTTTAAGGAAAACGATGGATGGTATTTGTTGCCAGTGATAAAATCAGATTTCACGTGAAAGTTTGAGTTTTGGAAAATGATTAGACACTGTGAGCTTGATAGCTTCCTGTTACTTAGACTTCTTCTGATGATCTTGGTAAAAATAGTAGTGAATACAATTTTTTTTTTTTTTTGAGATGGAGTCTCGCTCAGCTGCCCAGGCTGGAGTGCAGTGGCGTGATCTTGGCTCTCCACCACCTCTGCCTCCTGGATTCGAGACCAGCCTGGCCAACATGGTGAAACCCCATCTCTACTAAAAATACAAAAAATTACCTGGGCATGGTGGTGGATGCCTGTAGTACCAGCTACTCGGGAGCCTGAGGCAGGAGAATCGCTTGAACCCGAGAGGCGGAGGTTGCAGTGAGCCAAGATCGCGCCGTTGCACTCCAGCCTGGGCAACAAGAACAAAACTCCCATCTCAAAACAAACAAAACAGATCATATGAAAGCCAGAAAACTGACTTAACCTGAGGCAGTATAGTGAAGATGTACTGCTGTACAAGCCAAATGAAAGCAAATTGCTTCTGAAATTGTGTTTGTAGAGAGAGAAAAACCTTTGCCAGAATGGTAGCAGCATACCAGGTATTGAACTAAGCAGATCACATCTGAATACCAGCTCTTCCTTGTAGTCATTAAGATTAAAACACAGTCATCCTTTAAAAATATTTGTTTTCTGTATTAGCCAGACAATTGTATTAAGTAAGTATCTGCTAGGAATTGCAATCCTTGCATCTTTCAGTTCTTTGACAATTCTTTCAGGAATGCAAATTACTTTTGTTTGGAGGGAGAGCTCCTAGGATCTCAGTCAGACTTCCTGATAAAAACTACCCTGCACCTCCACCTGTCATGGCATCAATATGGGAATTTTGTCAGTTGGAAAACTAAGACTGCTCTTTGCAACTATATGTTCAATACTTGGAGAAGATAACCAATAAATTGGGAGGGTTAATCTACTGTGATAAATGGACTTTTGACCAAAACTTTATTATTTGACCACTGTCATTCCTCTTTCTGACAAATGTGCCACATTGGTGCTATCTAGGTCTTTTAGAGATTTAAGAGTTAGCTTTTATAGTCCCAGAAAGGTCTGGGTGTTTCACTTTTCAAGTACATGGTTACCTTAATAAGTGGCTGTTGATCTTTGAGGAAAGCCAAGAGGGAAATCACAGTACTTGTGATGTAATTATAGAGCTTTGTGTAAAGGGTACCTTGCCTTACTGCTTTCATTCTAGAGGCTCTGCAAACTTTGAGAGGCTATTATTTTTCTATCTTGGTGGCTTATGTTCCCCTTGTCAGGTCTCTGTATTCCATACATACTTGTTTAACCCAGAGTAGGAGTTAGCAGACTCTTTCTATAGGGGGCCAGATATACAGTCTCTGAAAAAAACAATGCAGTGCTGTCATTGTAGTGCTAAAGCAGCCATAGATAGTACATAAATGAGCTTTTCTGTTCTGTTAAAACTTTATTTACTAAAACACAGTGGGTCAGATTTGCCTCCGCTTGTAGTTTTCATACCTCTGGTGCAGATCACATAGGATTATAGTGGAATGTCTTTATGTTACGGTTTTAGGGACTTTCCAAGGTTCCTGCAGACAAACCAGTTTGATAACCACTAGGTTCCTGTTCTTTAAGCTTGCCTGGTACCACTTGAAGTTATAATTAAACAGTCAACGAAATCAGACTGTGCATTTGAGTTTTGGTTTTAAAGCTTTAGAGCAGGGGTTGGGAAACTGCAGTCTGCAGGCCAAATGTGGCCAACCTGTTTTTTTGTTACCCACAAGTTAAAAATATTTTCCACAATTTAAAATAATTGAATAAAGAAGATAAAAAAAAAGATTATTTTGTGACAAGTTAAAAGTTACATGAAATTCAAATTTTCATGTATAAAGTTTTATTGGAATACAGCCACATTGAATAATTTATGTATAGATTATGGCTGCTTGCTTTTTTTTTTTTTTTTAAGATGGAGACTGGCTCTGTCGCCCAGGCTGGAGTGCAGTGGAGCAATCTCGGCTCACTGCAAGCTCCGCCTCCCAGGTTGATGCCATTGTCCAGCCTCAGCCTCCCGAGTATCTGGGACTGCAGGCCCCCGCCACCACACTCAGCTAATTTTTATTTATTTATTTTTTTTGTGTGTGTGTTTTTAGTAGAGACGGGTTTCACTGTGTTAGCCAGGATGGTCTTGATCTCCTGACTTCTTGATCCGTGCACCTTGGCCTCCCAAAGTGCTGGGATTACAGGCATGAGCCACCATGCCTGGCCAGGTTATGGCTGTTTTCACCTTACAACTACACAGTTGAATAGTTGCAACAAAGACCTTTGGCCTTGGAAAAATTATTCTCTGGCCCTTTACAGAAAAGTTTTCTAAACTTTGCTTTACAGGGTGGAGAACAATTCTTTAATGTTGTACTTAGTAAGTGGCTCTTTCTTTGTCAGTGCCATGAGTCAAAAATTTATGCTGAGAATATGTCACTTGGTTCTTTTTGAGACAGAGTTTTCGCTCTTGTTTCCCAGGCTGGAGCACAATGGTGTGATCTCGGCTCACTGCAGCTTCCGCCTCCCGAGTTCAAGCAATTTTCATTCCCCAGCCTCCTGAGTAGCTGGGATTACAGGCATATACCACAATGCCCGGCTAATTTTGTATTTTTAGTAGAGATGGGATTTCTCCATGTTGGTCAGGCTGATCTTGAACTCCCTACTTCAGGTGATCCACCTGCCTCCCAGAGTGCTGGGATTACAGGCATAAGCCACCACGCCTGGCCTGAATATGTCACTTTCTTAACTCCAACACCGTTAAAACAGTCATCACCACCCCACTGCCCTCGTATATCTGTGGCATGACCTTCATGATTTTCTACCAGTCTTAATTGGTCCCCAAAGCCTTGTTTTCTTTCGTCACTTCATTGCAGATGGCCACAGTTGATAATTTAATTTTGTTAGAGCCTGAATGAACTATCAGAGACCCATCTTATGTTACTAACTGTATCCTCACTGACTTGAAACCTAAACAATTGGATAATATTCTCAGATTCCCATTACCTTGAAAGTTTGCTCATTTACCTACTTCATAGGGTAGTTGTATTTTTAATAAGATAAATATTATCTAGTATTTTACTCAGTTTTCGCTGTACACAGGCACTGAGTGAG
The DNA here is from genome assembly GCF_000951035.1 of Colobus angolensis palliatus. Lineage (NCBI taxonomy): Eukaryota > Metazoa > Chordata > Mammalia > Primates > Cercopithecidae > Colobus > Colobus angolensis. The sequence goes on from NW_012115466.1 coordinate 1,014,128, forward strand.
CTAAGTGCTTTTCACACGTAACAAAAAATTTAATTTCAAAGATTAGCTGATAATTAAAGTGGTTGACATAATATCTTTTGCCTATAATATTCCTTCCCTTTTTTTTTTTTTTGACTTGTAGATTTTCGTTATTCACTGTAGTGATGTTCTTTATAGTTAGTTGCCTTGAACACTGAATTAGCAAATACTGAGCCATCGCTCCTATGGGAATATACAGGGTTAGGTTCCTGTAGGCCTCAGTCATAACATTTTTGTCAGCTGGTCAATAGTAACTTTGTGTGTTGCTGTTTAAAGATACCTTACTAATATATATTTTGTTGATTGATTAATACTGCGTTTAGAGTCAGCAGTACTAAAACTCGTATGAACAAAGCTTATTTCCCACACATATTTTCTCCACAGCCTTCTTGCGCTTAGCAATACTAAATAGCCCTAAGCATAGTGTTAAAGTGCTATTTTAAATAGTGAAATGACCAGCAGAAAGCACAAACATGCACAAATGTGGCACTAAATAGACCACACAGAGGACATTTGTTTACGATATGATGGCTGAAACAGGGCAGAATGCTGCCTTTTTTGTCTTCAGGTGGGTAAATGTGCAGTGGTCACTTCAAATTCTTCACCATTTTGTGCATGTTCGCATATGGCTGCAAAAGTGCTGCAAGTATTAATTTTGGTGCAAGCAGGCAAATTCATAAATGTGAAATCCATGAATTGGTGAGGATTGACTGTATTTCCCTTAATGCCACTAATTTATTATTGTAAATTTATTTTTAAATTTTTATTTCACTTCTTAAACTTATTTATTTTAATTGTAAATAGACATAAAAATTTACTATATTAATTGTTAAAAAATGTATAGTTCAAGAGTGTTAAGTAAATTCCTACTGAGGTAGGAGATGGGACTTGACTCCAGAGGTGTGGCTTTCCACCAGATTGAAGACTAACTGAAGCAGAGACGAGGCGAAAACACCTCTCCATAAAGACATGCCCACCAGTGTCATGTCAGTTTGTCATTGCCATGGCAACCCCTGGAAGTTTCTGTCCCTTTCCCTAACAACGACCTAGAAGTTACCACACTTCTAGAAATTTCTGCAGAACCTATTCTTTAATTTGCATGTAATTAAAAGTAGGTATAAATGTGACTGCAGAACTGCCCCTCAGCTGGCACTCTGGTCACACTGCTTATAGCGGAGCCCTGCTCTGCAAGGAGCAGAACCTCTGCTGCTGCTTCCACAAAAGTTGCTGTCAAACACCACTGGTTCACCCTGAATTCTTTCCTGGGTGAAGCCAAGAACCCTCCAGGGCTAAGCCCCAATTTTGCCTCTTGTTTACCCTGCACCACAGTCAGTCTCCAGTATTCTTTATCCTGCAAAACTGAAACTCTGTGCCCATTAGGCAGCTTCTCATTCCTGTCGCCTCTAGCCACTGGCAACCACTATTCTTATTTTCTGTCTTTATGAATTTGTGTATTATAGGTACCTTATGTAAGTGGAATCATGTAGTGTTTGTCTTTTTATGAACTACCTTAATATACTTAGCATAATGGCCTCACAGTCATCTATATTGTAGCATGTGTCAGAATTTCCTTGCTTTTTAAGGCTAATATTTCATTGTATGTGTAAACCATGTTTTTTTAATCTGTTGATGGACACTTTGGTTGCTTCCGACTTTCTGCTGTTGTGAATAGTGCTGCTGTGAACACGGGTGTACAAATACCTCTTTTGAGATCCTGCTTTTTTTTGGTCCGCTAACAGTTTATCTTTTATATGCCATACATACACGTTGTAAAAATGAGTGAAGCAACCAAATGGAACAGATGTACACTGTAAAGTGATATGTTGAAAGTTCTTAGTTTGAGCTCATTCTATTCACCAAATACAGCTGTTGTTAAGACTTCAGTATGTAACCCTTCAAATGTTTTTTATGTACTTTCAGTGTACGTAAAAATGTGAAAAATATTTAATATGATTTATATGTAGTTGAATAACACTTGAGATCGTATGCATACTGTTCTGTTGATAACCTAATACGTTGTGTTATTCATGTAAATACTCTATTTTGTTCTAAACTTCTACCTGGTATCCTGACTGTGTACCATAACGTTTTAGAAATCAAAATCAGTTTTTAAATTATTTAAAAGTAATGCATGTATACAGCAGAATCTCCAAACAGGATAGAATGGTATGAAAAAAACTAAGACTATCTTTTTCCCCCATCCCCAAGTTTTCTAGAGGTAGCCACTCTTAATAGTTACTTCTTGCTTGCTTTATTTTTAAATGATAAATTATACTAAAGAGTCTGTTAACTGTGGGACACATTTCATTTGAAAGCTTTGAGAAAATTAGTGCATTTATTCTTACTTACATTTTCTTTTTCCATTTAAATATATTATTTTTACAAGATAAGGATTAGAGCAGGGGTGTCCAATCATTTGGCTTCCCTGGGCCACAATGGAATAGGAAGAATTGTCTTGGGCTGTATGTAATGTACACTAACGATAGCTGATGAGCTAGAAAACAAAATTGCAAAAAAATCTCATAATGTTTTAAGAAAGTTTTTGTGGGTTGGACAAGCTTGGATTAGCGATTGCAACTATGTGGTTTTGAACCTCCTTTTTTCCTATAGGATGATTTTTAAAATTGAAAAACAGAATTATTGTTATGACTGTTACTCACTTATGAAGAAGGAAAGGAGAATCTCCCACTGTCAGTGACAAGGGTATACTCTTGTTTTCTTTTTTACTTGTTACTTCTGGTTCATACTCAAATGCCACTGTTCCATGTCATGTTGTGTTTTCTTGGATTCCGTTTTTGTTTTGCTGCTTTACCTTTTCAATTTTTTCATATAAGTAAAATTTCAGTTCTTGAATCTCTGAAAATGCTTTTATTTTTGACTCAGTGGCAAGTCTGACTTGACAGCAATGCTTTCAACCTTTTTCATGTCGTAAATTGATAGAAAATGGTAATATTTGTATGGTGGATGATACTGCTTGTTGCAAAGGCCTCTGGATGCTCAACTGGTAACCTGTTGGCAGCACACATGTTGGGGAAGCTTTGAGTTACAGGAATATACTTTCAAGGTATTTTCTTCTTTTTTTGAGATGGAGTCTCACTCTGTCACCCAGGCTGGAGTGCAGTGGCGCCATCTTGGCTCACTGCAGCTTCTGCCTCCGAGTTCAGGTGATTCTTTTGCCTCAGCCTCCTGAGTGGCTGGGACTACAGGTATGTGTCTAATTTTTGTATTTTTAATAGAGACTTGGTTTCACCATTGGCCAGACTGGTCTTGAACTCCTGACTTGGTTATCTGTCCACCTTGGCCTCCCAAAGTGCTGGGATTGCAGGCGTGAGCCACCACACCTGGCCGTTTCAAGGTATTTTTCTTGTAGAACTTGGTGGACACTGCTATATTGTCTTCTCGCACCCGTTATTTCTGATTAGAAGATGAGTGTTAAGGTGATCCTAGATTTGTTTTGGAAGCTTTCTTGGCATTCTGAAATTTTACTGGCGAGAATCCCGTTATAGGTATTTTTCATTTTTTTTTAGTGTTACTCTGTAGTTTTTCAGTTTGACAACTGAATCATTCTTCAACTCTTCGAAAGTTTAACTTGCCCCTCCATCTCTCTCTGTTCTTCACTTTTGGATGTCTTATGTTGTAAGTGGATGTTGGACTCTCTAGATTGTCACATTTTCGTTTTTTTCTTACTATATATTTTTTTTTTTGCTTTACTTTCTGGGAAATGTTTATATTCTAGGCAAATGAATTTGGTGTTTAGTTATGTCCCATTTTGTTACACAGTTGAATTTTTTATGCTTAAAATTTTTTTTTTTTTTTTTTGAGATGGAGTCTTGCTATCTTACCCAGGCTGGAGTGCAGTGGTGTGATCTCAGCTCACTGCAACCTCCCGTCCTGAGTTCAAGCGATTCTCCTGCCTCAGCCTCCCAAGTAGCTGTGGCTACAGGCACACGCCAGGACTCCCAGCTAATTTTTGTATTGTCTTTTTTCTTTTAGTAGAGACAGGGTTTCAGCATGTTGGCCAGACTGGTCTCGAACTTCTCACCTCAGGTGATCTGGCTGCCTTGGCCTCTCAAAGTGCTGGGATTATAGGTGTGAGACACCACTGCCGGCCAATGCTTTACTAATTTTATAGTCATTGCTATGTGTTTTTTTCTTAAATGTGGCCAAGGTTTTGTTTTGTTTTGTTTTTAAATCTTGCAATGTGTTTTTTGAGTCCCTGTGAGGACATTAATGAGAATTAAAATATGTTTGTCTGTTCCATGATTTCTGTATGTTCCTCTTACACCTTTTATACTATTAGGTTTTGGCAAACTTTTGGTACATCTTGGTTAGTGTTGTTAGTTAAAGTATGTTTCTGTTGCAGTATGTATAATGGTTCTTTTTCTATGAGGCTTCTCTCTTGAATAGTAGTTTTGGTAACAAGTTCTGTGAAAGGGGGTCAGGTATGGACCAGCAGTGCTCCTTCTAGGGAGTATGGGTGAGGAGTCAGCAGGCACACGCTTGGGATACTGTGGTGTCTTCAGTACTTCCAAGGAGCAGTGCTTTGGTATATTTCACTGAAATGGTGAGAGATCCCTTCCTCTTTCCCTCCTTTTTCTCCCTTTTTGCTTCCAGCTCCTTTTATTTCTCTCTCAGCATTAGAGGTCTGGTGTTGCCTTCATCTTTCTGTTGTACTGTTCTCTCCTGCCTGGCTGCTCTCATAGAAAGCCTTACCGGGCAACGATGCCCACTTTTTTTTCCTCCCAGACAGGGTCTTGCTCTGTCACCCAGGCTGGAGTACAGTGATGTGATCATGGCTCACTGCAGCCTCAACCTCCCAGGCTCAAGTGATCCTCTCGCCTCAGCCTCCCAAGTAGCTGGGATCACAGGAGTGTGCCACCACACCAACTAATTTTTTTTACTTTTTATAGAGATGGAGTCATACCATGTTGTCCAGGCTGGCCTCGCACTCCTGGGCTCAATTAGTTCTCCCACCTCGGCCTCTCAAAGTGCTGGAATTGCAGGTGTTGGCCACTGCGTCCAGCCAGTACCCAC
>NW_012115466.1:1019395-1022175 GCF_000951035.1 Colobus angolensis palliatus
CACCTCACCCGGCTAGTTTTTTGTATTTTTTAGTAGAGACGGGGTTTCACCATGTTAGCCAGGATGGTCTTGATCTCCTGACCTCGTGATCTGCCCGTCTTAGCCTCCCAAAGTGCTGGGATTACAGGCTTCAGCCACCGTGCCTGGCCTTCTTCTACTTTCAACCTGACCAAAATTCTTTAGAATTTATCATCATCCAGTGATGTCTGCTCGCTTTGCAACAGTGCTGTTGTTTCATTTTACCTTTGAGATGGTGTCTTGCTCTGTCATGCAAGCTGAAGTACAGTGGCATGATCATGGCTCACTGCAGCCCCAACTTCAGGCTCAGTTGATCCTTCTACCTTAGCCTCCCTAGTAGCTGGGACTACAGGTACCACTACCATTCATGGCTAATTTTTGTATTTTTTTTTTTGTAGAGGCAGGGTTTTGCCATGTTGCCCAGGCTGTTCTTGAACTCCTGGACTCAAGTGGTCCACCTGCCTCAGCCTCCCAGAGTGCTGGGATGACAGACCTGAGCCGGGGACCCTGGCCCATTATTTCATTCCCTTCATTTTGTATGCGGCCTTGGGAAGGAGGAGCAGTAGATACCTTTGTCTGCCTTGAACTGTAATTGGCTCATTTATGACTGCAAATGTTCCCATATCTCCTTAAAAAATGTTTGATTTTGTTTATTTATAATTAATTAACTAATTCATGTATTTATTTTGAGGCAGAGTCTTGAGTTCTATTACCCAGTAGAGTGCAGTAGTATGATCACAGCTCACTGCATCCTCAACCTCATGGGCTTAATCAATTGATCTTCCTGCCTCAGCCTCCAAAGTAACAGGGACTGCAGGCACACGCCACCACGCCCTGCTAATTTTTGTATTTTTTGTAGAGATGAGGTTTTGCCATGTTGCCCAGGCTGGTCTCGAACTCCCGACCTCAGGTGATCCACCCGTCTTGGCCTCCTAAAGTGGTGGGTTACAGGCGCAAGCCACCATGCCATGCCCGGCCATGTCTTTCTCTTAATGTACATTACTTCTTAATATGTGGTGCCTTAGAAGAATTAATCAGTCATCTTCCCCCCACCCCCATAATATATTAATTTTAATATATGCCATAATGCTTAGAGCTGTTTTCTGGGCTTACGGCCTGTTACAGAAGTAAACATGCATAGTCATTGTCATATTGCTTGCTGTCACTTGCTGAGTGCTTTTTATGTATATAAGGTTATACATGTGAGTGAGGTCATCTTTTTTTAAAGACAGTATATGTTGGAAGATATTTATGTAATCACTCATGAAAATGGTCAGAAAACTGATAAAATTGAGTAATTATCTTTAGTGAAGCATAATAAAGCTTTTTGAAACATTTTTGAAAATGATTTAGTAAAAGCCCTGGGGGAAGAGAGCGAAAGACAGGACCAAGCAGTTCGTTTTTCTTCGTTGCTGTATTAAGGATATACACTGTAGTTTTAGGGCACACTTTAGCAGGGGAGAAATATGGTACTTATGCTCCAAATGCCTTTTTACGCAGCACCTTTTAAACCCTGTTTATCTATTTTTGATAATGTGTAGGACATTAATGATAGATTTTACTACTCAAATGTTTTAAACATCAGGATTTTGATTAAAAATTGAGAGGATGTCCAGGCGTGGTGGCTCATGTCTGTAATCCCAGCACTTTGGGAGGCCGAGGAGGGTGGATCACTTGAGGTCAGGAGTTCGAGACCAGCCTGGTCAACGTGGTGAAACCCTTTTTCTATGAAAAATACAGAAATTAGCTGGGTGTAGTGGCTGAAACCTGCCTGTAATCCCAGCTACTTGGAAGGCTGAGGCAGGAGAATCGTTTGAATCCGAGAGACGGAGGTTGCAGTGAGCCGAGATCTACACTTTTGCACTGGAGCCTGGGCAATATGAGAAAAAAATAAATACATAAATAAAATTGAGAGGATATGTCAGTACTTAAAACAGTAAGGCAGTGCTTATGTCTGTGGCTTTTGGACTTTTGGACTGTGATTCACAGTAAGATGCATATCTCTGCCTCATACATATATGTATATAAAACTGAAATTAGTTTCATGAAACAGTATTTGCCCTTCATGTGTTGCACTCATATTGCATTCATTGAAAAAGGATATGGCTCACTGAATTTATTTTATGATCCACAAACTGATTGTGACCTGCAGTTTGAAAACCCCTGATTTTAGATACTGATCTATTGGAATAAAGGGAAGATGGAGAGATTTGGATTCCAGTAGATCTTGGTTCTTCTAGCTTAACAGTTTTAGGTAATTTCCTTATTTGGAAGGAATAGAAAGCACTCGGGTTAATCCCAGAAGGCCAGTTCCAGCCCTCTGGGATTAACCTCCAGAGTGCTTTTTATTTACATGGTTTTTAAAAAAAACAATCTTCCGCCTGAATGTAAATGCCAGTAGAGCAGGAATCTTGTCTTTGTTGGAAGATATCAGTGATTTCATTACAGTTGCTTATTTTTGCGGCTGTTAGCTGAAAATAATATCTTGTTAGCTTGGCTGTGATCACTAGAAATATATACAAAGTGAGGCCTTGTGTGGTGGCTCACGCCTGTAATCCCAGCAGTTTTGGAGGCCGAGGCGGGTGGATTACCTGAGGTCAGGAGTTCGAGACCAGTCTGGCCAACATGGTGAAATTCCATCTCTACTAAAAATACAAAAAGTAGCTGGGCGTGGTGGCGCACCTGTAATCCCAGCTACTCAGGAGACAGAGGCAGGAGAATCACTTCAACCCGGGAGACAGAGGTTGCAGTGAGCCGAGATC
>NW_012115466.1:1022515-1024642 GCF_000951035.1 Colobus angolensis palliatus
AGTATGTAAGAGGTATTGTAACCTAAAGGAGGAAGTCAGGGTAGGGAAATTACAGATGTATTCCATATTTAAAAATTTTAAGGAACAGAATCTCTTAAATTACCACCAGCTAAATGGGGTATTTCTTTAAGGAAACATAAGGGGGAAAGACCATAATTATCTTAAAGCTGCAAAGCCAAGTGTTTCAGGAAATTGTAGTACTGTTTTGCCTATAACTGATTGTTTTCACTTTCTGGCTTCATGGATAATTGGCATGTGTTCTAGAATGTAGCACATTCTTAGGGACTGAATTATCATGTATTCCCCTTAGCAGCGACAGTACTAGGCTTCCAAATCTAGTATTCTGCCATAATTCTGTTTTCTCTCTTTCTCACTGCTCCCAATAGACCAGGCTTTCCTCTGATTTATGGTTCCTGTTTGTTGCTATGTGACTTGTGCTGACCTCTTTCACAGTCTTGGTTCCTTGACTCCAGGTTTTTTGTTTGCAAGCAACAGAAATAGTCTAGTTATCTGAAGCAAAAAAGGAAAGATGGGGAAGTTCACTGAATTAACGAAAAACAGAGGAATAAAGAATCTAGGTCGTGGACATCGCAGTGGGCTGACTTGGCAGTGGTTAAGAATCAGTTTGAATTATTTTCCTGTATAATTTCTCTCTCTTTACATTCACATATCTAGGAGGCTGTCTGATTTGGCTAGCTGGAGTTATGTTCCAGGCCTTTGCCCGGGGAATAAAAGGGCACTGTGATTGAAAATTCCAAGACTGTGCGGAAGAAACTATGTAGTTTCTCTAAAGCAAAAGCAGAAAACTAAAAACAACAGACGTCCGATATATAGTGTTAACATGGAGTGTTACTTTTTTTTTTTTGAGACAGGAGTCTCACTCTGTCGCCCAGGCTGGAGTGCAGTAGCACGATCTTAGCTCACTGCAGCCTCTGTCTCACCCTGCCCAGTAGCTGGGATTACAGGCGTGTGCCACCACGCCCAGCTAATTTTTGTATTTTTAGCAGAGATGGGGTTTCACCCATGTTGGCCAGGCTGGTCTTGAACTCCTAATCTCAAATGATCCATCCGCCTCTGCCTCCCAAAGTGTTGGAATTACAGGTGTGAGCCACCACTCCTAGTGCATAGACTGTTACTTCTGTGCATATATGTGTATATGATGCAGAATAATATGTAATGTTACTTCTGTGTGTGTGTGTATGAGTGTAAAAAGTGAGCAGAACTTTGATGCAATGTGCAATGAAAGCTCAGGGTGTATATCTTGAAACTATGTCATATTGTGGAGGGGGTGGTAAATACAGATAATGTCAACCCAAGGATTTTGGATTCATTTATTTATTTTATTTATTTATTTTTTGAGACATAGTTTCGCTTTTGTTGCCCAGGCTGGAGTGCAGTGGTGTGATCTCAGCTCCCTACAGCCTCTGCTTCCCAGGTTCAAGCTATTCTCCTGCCTCAGCCTCCTGAGTAGCTGGGATTACAGATGTGCCCCACCATGCCTGGCTAATTTTTTGTATTTTTAGTAGAGACAGGGTTTGGCCATGCTGGCCAGACTGGTCTCAAACTCCTGACAGGTAATCCTCCTGCCTTGGCCTCCGAAAGTGCTGGGATTACAGGCATGAGCCACTGCGCCTGACCAATTCATTTATTTTAAGTAGTGAAATTACTTAATATCTCAGAACATTCTTTCTGGAGGTAGTGTATGTATGGAGGTAAGGGTGAAGGGCTGTGTGAGCAGATACAGGCAGCAAGAACAGTAAGAAAGCTATTGGGTTGAAATCTGAATTGATAAGGCTCTGTGTGATCTGCCCCTGCCTACCTCTGATTTAATTTCCTACTGTTTGTTTGTTGCTTGCCACTCTGTAGCCACCCTTACTTTTGTGGGAGTCACACTTGTTCTTGCCTTAGAGCCTATGCACTTGCTGTGGTTCTCTCTGCTTAGAATTCTCTTGACCTCTGGTTGTCACTTTGTTGGATTCTTGTCATTTGTACCTCATTTCATGTTCCCTATCTCCTTTCCTGGCCATGTTCTCTAATCCTATTTTGCCTTTATGGCTTTTCACTATCATATCATTTGGTTTTATTTTTTTAACCACAGTTATTACAATCTGTTAACCTTTTTTTTTT
>NW_012115466.1:1026432-1043668 GCF_000951035.1 Colobus angolensis palliatus
AAAAAAAAAAAAAAAAAAGAATTTTTTAAAAAATTGTAATATTATTTTTTGTGGCCATTTACATTTTTTCTCAATTACTTGTTTTCTCCTGTGGACCTACTGTCTTTTGAGCATCCCATAGCCCTTGTTAGATTACACTTTAATGTCATCAAAGATTAAAGTGCAAAAACCGTCTCTAAAAATGACTGCTGAACATGAAATTTGAATCGTGTATAAATGGAGTTATAGAAGAAATAGCTGATGGGGAGAATGTTGCAAGTCTTCATATGCAGCTGGAGAAGCTTAGTGAAGGCGAATTTGTGGACATAAATGTACATTATGTCCAAGTGGTTGTGATGACAAAGACGATGGCCTCATAAGAAGTGTCACTGGCCAAAAACTCTCAGAGATATTTCAAGACATTGAAAATGCAAGGATAAAATATTAGAAGCTTTAGAGAGTTGTGAAAATGCCCCCAAGAAATTTCCCCAAGAAATAGAAAAGATGTTTGCTCTGTGTCATCAGTGGCCAAGTGCAGTGGCTCAGGCTGGGTGCAGTGGCTCATGCCTGTGATCCCAGCACTTTGGGAGGACGAGGTGGGCAGATTGCTTGAGCTCAGGAGTTCTCAACCAGCCTGGGCAACATGGCACAACCCCATCTCTACTAAAAATACAAACATTAACCAGGCGTGGTGGGATGCGTCTGTTGTCCTAGCTACTTGGGGGACTGAGGTGAGAGGATCACTTGAGCTTGGGAGATCCAGGCTGCAGGGAGTTGTGTTTGTGCCACTGCACTCCAGCCTGGATGACAGAGCAAGACCCTGTCTCCAAAAAAGAGGAAAAGATGCTTGCTTTCTGTGTCATAAGTTATATGAGAAGAAAAGTTGCTATTCAAAGTTCTCGATAAGCTATTTACCAAGAAATAAAACAATTCACGTCGGTTCTAATGTTTTAGATTACAGTGTACTAAAAGAATGATTTTTTTTTTCTCTTTTTTTCCTGAGACGGAGTCTTGTTCTGTCACCCAGGTTGAAGTGCAGTGGTGTGATCTTGGCTCACTGCAACCTCCACCTCCTGGGTTTAGGTGATTCTCCTACCTCCTGAGCAGCCAGGACTACAGGTGTGCACCACCACGCCCAGCTAATTTTTGTATTTTAGTAGAGATGGGGGTTCACCATGTTGGCCAGGCTGGTCTCGAACTCCTGACCTCAAGTCTTTGGCCTGCTTCAGACTCCCAAAGTGCTGTGATTACAGGTGTGAGCCACCACGCCCGGCCCATTTTACATTTTAATTATACATTAATAACTGATAGTAAACATTTTTAATATATTGATGAAATTTTTAAAAGTAATGGAACAATTCACACTCATTAATATCACCTTGTTCGGTTTCAAATCTTGGTGATTTTTACAGTCCCACACTACCATCCAAAGTGTGAACTGCTGGTATATGTTTAAACAAAAAACCTCCCAAACTCCTTAAAGTGACTTAATAGTGTTTCAGGCAGTGATTTCATCGTTGTCTTTTCTAACCTTCAGGTCCATCAAAGATTAACTAGAACTGCATGTTTGGTATGCTTTTCTTGTACTTAGGACTTGAGTTTCTGGGGCTGCTATAGATCTCAGTTCTTCCCTAAATTGCCAGATGTTGATACTAGTAGTCTAATGAGCTATGTGAAGAATAGTACGCAAGATAGCAAGTAACAACAATGATTGCAATTCAAAGTATTTCTTGAGCACCTGCTGTATACCGGGTACTGTGTTTTTAGGTTTTGGAGATAAATAACATTAGGTCCCCTGTGTTCTTTTTTTTCTTCACACTCTATAAAGGGCAGACAGATTAAAGGATAGTAGAAGGAGTTATATCATAGAATTTTTAATGATACTGAGAATTACAGATAATTTTTAATTTTAAACACTTTTAAGATGTTGCAATTCTGTGCTGTTTTATATGGTGTTGGAGATACCATAAAAGAAATGACTCAAGGGACTTGGTGGGAACTAGATATACAAGTTGAGCTTCTGTATGTAGGTCAGGTGGCAGTCTGTTGAGATATATGCCATAACACAAAGAGTTTTTTAATGTAAATGATACTTTATGGAAAGAATTATACTTGAGCAGCAGGTTCTACACTGATTGTAATCTATGGCAGATTACTCTTTAAAACAATCAAACTTTTGTATTGTTGAGTGCATTTTATGAGAAGAGAACTATAGGTTAGTTCACCAACTGAAGAGTTACACTGTTTTTGCTGAAACTGGATTTTGCTGAAACTGCCTTTCTAATGTTCTTATTCCTTAAGCCTAAACTTACATGGTTAAATATTACAATTGAACATTACGTACAGTCTTTTGAAAAGGATTTCATTTGGACATTTCTCTGTAAAAGCTTGACTTGTGCCCCTTCCCCCCCCTTTTTTTTTTTGCTGAAAATGGGGGATGAAATCAAGGATATATTGATTTTAATTATTTACTACAGACATATTTATCGACTATTTATGGAGAGCCGGTGCCAAGAATTCTGAGGGATATGAAAATGCCTATCAGTAGGCTACCATGGAACTTAGGTTAGTAGGTGAGAAAGTCTGGAATGTGAATAGCTAAACAAGTAATAAAAGTTGGCAGTGTTTAATGGGTGTTAGAAGTGATGACTTAGGTTCAAAGGAATAAGCAATTATTTCTAGCTGGAGGAATCAGAAGGCTTCATGGATGCAGGACTTGAAAGGCATCTTATGGGTGTATTAGTAAAAGATATACTAATTGGAGCAGACAACACTGGGAAAGTCCTGATGATTTAAAGCTTCTCTGATGTATCTTACATAACTGATGTTTGGTAAATGATGTTTAACAAATGATTGGATTGTTAATATTACCAGTTTTTGATATTAAAAAGAATATTGTTGTGTTAGATGATTCAGGAGAATATTGTAGTTCTCAAAACGTGATCCTTGAAAGCATCAACATCTGCTAACTTGTTGGAAATGCAGATTCTTGGCTACATCCCATATTTAGTCATTGAATCAGAAAGTGGTGTGGGTTCCAGCACCCTGTGCTTTAACAGGTCTTATTTTGAGAGAGGCATTTCTACTTAATGACTATCTTTTTAAAAATGCGGTAACTGATGCTCACTTTGGCAGCGCATGTGTTAAAATTGGAATGATACAGAGATTAGCATGGTCCCTGCACAAGGATGACACACAATTTTACGAAGGTTTCATATTTTTTATTACACACTGCATGCCTGTATCAGAATGTCTTGTGTACTTCATAAATATATACACCTACTGTGTACTTCAGAAAATTAAAAACAAAATTAAAAGAAATATATGTGTCAACTTCATTGGCTAGTAATGATTAATAGCCCATTCCGTAATTTGATTAAAAGTCATTCCTTAGTTTACTATTTGAAGTATAAAATCTTCGTTAGTTTGGAGGGTAATTTTTTTACTTGAAAATTTGAAAACCTGGAAATTGGATAAATTAGTGAGCTATTTTAATTGTCTTGTCAGTGAATCATAAAGAAAACTGCCAGCACTTCTCCATGGCACATCAAGTATACTGGCTGTTGCCTTCTAGAATTAAAAAGTGATTTATTGTAGTCATTGGTGTGTGTGTGTGTGTATATATATATATATATTTTCATATATATGAAACATGTCCTGATGTATTTTTTATTCTTGTGAAATAAAAGACACTAGTCAGTTTTATACTAAATTTTTAAAATATCCTATTAATTCATTATTTCTAATGAAATGCTAATAATTGAGGAACTGCCAGACTGTCTTCCAAAGGACTGCATCATTTTGCATTTCCACCTGCAGTGAATGAGGGTTTCAGTTTCTCACCTTTCTCATATCCTTGTCAACCCTTACAACCGTTCTTTTGTTGACTGCCATCCTAATGGGTGTGAAGTAAGTACCTCATTGTAATTTTGTTTTGCACTTCTCTGATAGCTGGTGATGTTGAGCATATTTTCATATTCTTATTGGCCATTTGTATTTTACTCTTTGGGTTATCAGTTTAGATTTCAAAATTGGCTTTTTATTGAGTTGTAGTATTCATATATTCTGGATGCAAATGATACGATTCCTATCTGTGATATGATTTACGAAACTTTTGTCCTGTTCTGTGGGTTATCTTCACTTTTTGATGGTGTCTTTTGAAAAATGAAAACGTTTTACATTTTTATGATCTCAGTTTATTGTTTTTTTCTTTTGTTTCTTATACTTCTGGTGGCATATCTATGAAACTGTTGCCTAATCCAAGGTCATAAAGATTGACCTGTATGTTTTCTTTTAAATGTTTCAGAATTTTAACTTTTAGTTGTATAACCCAGTTTGTGATAATTTTTTAGATGGTGTGAAGTGGGTTCTAAATTCATTTCTTTTGCATTTAGCAGTCGTAACACCATTTGTCAGTCTCAGTTACAGTGACAGATTTTTATGAGTTTTTATCTAGACTTTCTAGATCTTACTAGCAGTTGAGAAGATTTTGAGTTTTACTACTCTCATTGCATTGTCCATTAAGAGAATAAATTTATTAAGTATTAAAGAAAAAGGTGCTGTGAGTAAAGCACTGTGTTCCCTTTTAGGAGTCTTTAAGGAGAAACTGGAATAGGTTTTTGAAATTGATAGGTCACAGATTTTAAAAATGAGAATGAGAGAATGGAAGAAAGACCTTATAGTAGCTAAAGATTTTCATTTCAAGCTGAGGAATTTGTTTAGCCCTATAGCATGTAAGAAATAGTTATAGTCAGACATATTTGAATTATAGAGAAGAATGATTTTTCGAATAACTACTAATAGAACCGTCTAATAACTTGGTGAAGTAGTGCCAATGATTGGAGGAGCTCAAGTGAGGTTGAATGATGGGTCATTAAAAGTACAGAAATTATTTCTGCATTGAAAACAAAGGTTGTTTACAGAGTTCTGGGATTTCTAGTTAGTCTTGTGACTATGCTAGGATTTCCATTTTCTTTCACATTTGTGAAGATTTTCTGCTTGGGATCCATCCTTCCACAGAATTCTGTCAAGTTATTGGAAGGAAAGTAAGGGAAAACAGGAGGTTATTGTCTTGAAGGATTAAATGATAGAAATACTCCAGTTTTTGATTAGCTAATGTTATTATGCCTTACGGTGAAAATTGGTCTCATCACTTGATCTAGTTCTTTTCAGTTTCTTTAGTTCTTTGTTCTCTAAGTAACAGAGTGAAGAGTGACAATGAGAGACTGTAGCAACAGTGACTGTTGAAATGAGAACTAAACATTAAAGTATCTGTCTAACATCAAATTTGTGCATTGTTGTGGTTTGTAGATTGTGAATTGAAGAAAGCTGCGTGAATTGTAGGAAAATGTAAATTGTGATAGTGTAAATGGAATTTGTCATCATTTCGTGAAAATAAAGTTAACTTTACTGATTCAGGGAATTATGTTCTTAGTTTATAAATGATCCACTTGAAGAGTAGATGGTTCAGAATGTACTCAGGAGAAAACGTGCTAGTGCATATTTGTAGTTTTGTGATGGGTATGTTTGAATCATACGTTTTAAGGTTTGGAAAAATCTGATTATATAATCTGATTGAGGCAAATGAATGATTTCAGTCACCTGGTTTTCAGGCAGACTAATTTGAGAATCTTTTAGCTATAAGGCTCTCAAACTTCAAAGTAAAATATTAATCAAAGCAGAATGGGAAGCATGAGAAAATTAGATACATTTTTTTCTTTGAAGTGAGGTTTTTGGAATAATCTTTTAAATAGGAAAACCTTTTTGAGCTTAGCTTCTTCCATGTTTAAAATATTTATCTTGTTTGCCCAATTGTAGGGGTTTTCTCTGTTACAGATTTGAGCATAGTCTGAATCTCCTTGGTTGGAAATAATTGGCTCCAAACAAAAGCTTCTTAACAGAGATATTGGTGTAGCTATGTATGCCCAATGAGTGATGTAAATCAATTAATATGAAGATGTTATATAACTTTTTAAGACTTGAATTTTAAACTTTTGTTAATGTATATACTTTATGATTAAGAAGGTAAGTACTGTTTTAGTATGATACAAGTTCTCCCTTGAAGTTACTGTACATTTTTTAAAAAACTATTACAATATACCAATCAAGATTTTCTTTTGTCTGTTTTTGAATGGACCTCTTAAAGACTGCTGCTGTTCACAGGTTTCTCCGCAGGATTCTTACAGGAGTTAGTAAAAGACTTCTATTTCCCCTCCTCTCAATTAAAAGACACAAGACACATATGTACGACACAAGACAAAATGTGGGTACAATATTGTTAGTGATGTTTGGTTTTCTGTGGCTGACTTTTTTCATAATGTTTAACAGTTCTATTACTTGAATTTACAGAGGGATTCATTGTGCTCAAAGTACCTCCATATTCAACTGTAATAAGCCACATTATTAAAACACTGTTGGAGTTGGAAGATAAACATACAGTTGATGCTAATAGTTTGGTATTTGTGGATGAGCCTGAAACGACTAATATTAATCACGAGTCCTTTCTGCACTTATGTGATCTTCTGTGCTTTGATTTGCAGCTATATCCACTGTTGTTTAAAGAACCTGTTGCTCTTGGCAACTGCCTTATTTAGCCCTATCTGCTAGAAGCCATTGATCCAAGAACTCTGCTTTTCCTCACACTCGACTTTAATAGCATTATGAAAGCTAGCCCAGTAAAATTGAATTTCCAACAATGTAGCTTCAGTGTTGGTGGACTTGAAGTATTTTACATCAGATATCTTCTAGTGCGCAAGAGGTCAACTTAGTATAGAGTAAAATTTGACGTCTGTGTTAGAGATCTCATGATAATGTTAAGGGATTTGGGTTATTTGCAGTTTTCGGGGTACATGCTGAACTTCTTGATGCTCTTCTCTTAGCTCTATTACATCTCCTCTTCTACAACCCCAGTCAGGTGTGACATTCTTAACTGAATTCCTACATGCTTTGACACAGCCTTACAGTGTTTTTATCTGTCTTACATAACTTGTATTAGGGGAGGAGGGAATATTTTGATTGTTAACCTACTCTATAGTACCAAACGGAGTATTCCATTTAGTAAACACAGTCTTAAGTAATAAGTAAATTTAACAGTAATGTTCAGAAGCAGCATTTTGGTGAATTAATCAACATTGTACAAGTATACCTTAAGTGTAATTTGAATTAATAGAATAAAAGGTTGCTTATTAATACTTTAGATTTCAACACTTCATGGTTTCACCTTCACATCAGTTAATTGGAATGCTGGGATCATCCTAAATGATCATCCTTTATTTGTAGGATTGGGATGAGGGTTATTCTTGCATTGTGATTCTTTCAATCCCATTCTCTCTAGGACTTCTAGTAATTCCAGGTTTCCAGTAATTAATGGCTCTTTTTATTGGAAGTTTCATGGATTTTTTTTTTTTTTAACATCTTTAGGTAAGAACATTCTAAACCACTTGTAGTATCTAAAAGGTGTGTCAGACATGAAGGTAGCCTTAATGGAAGCAGGCTTGCCTTCTCTAAACCTCAGAAGGAACAGCCTCGATGGGATTGTGAGTTTCATTTCCCATGTGCCAAAAAGAGGTGGAGCTCAGAGCCAGTGATGAAAGGTGCTACATAATCCTTTTAGACTAAAAAATTTATTCTAATTACCAGATAAGACCTTTTCCCTCAGGGAGTTTAGTATTTAACGAGAAAGTTAATGCAGGTAATTTGTAATCTGCATGAATTTAGCCTGGCTAAAAATATTGCCCATTGTTTGGAAGGGAGGCTAATGTTCAAAAGAAAGATGTGTGTGAAGTCAAATTGGGACTTATTTCTAGAGGAGATAGCCTGTGAGTAGGCTATGGAAGGGGAAAAAAAATTGACATCCAGCAAAATTTCTCTATGAAGGACTTTATTTTTAAACTGTTATTATGACAAATTTGAAAATAATATAAGAATAATAAAATGAATTATTGTATCCTTTTGCTTAGCTTCAACAGTTATCTGCATACATTGAATTTAGTTGTCATGTTTCTTGAGACTTTAATCTGGCATAGTTCCTCAGCCTTGTCTTTTATCACATTGATGGTTTTAAAGCACATTCCTCAGTTTATGTTTGTTTCCTGAGGACAAGATTTATATTATATTTAACTGTGATTTTAAAGGAATGAAAATGATAGAATTCTAGGACAAGCTGTAGGTTATAATGGAACTAATTCTGGACCAAGAATCAGGAGTCCTGAGTCCTGGCTCTTAGAAAGGAATTGTAATATTCAGTATTTAAAGAATGTAGACTTTGGAATAGTGACACTCAGCTATTAAATCTCAGCTCTTTTGGGTAGCTGTTGTGAATAATTGTATAAATTCAAGCAAATTGATTAACATTTTAGGGCCATTTATAAAATATGACCAATAAATTCCTGCCTTTTTAAGTTGTTGGGAGTAAATGAGATAACACGAAGTACAGAGATGCTACACTGTGTGATAGTGATTAAAATACTGTAAATTTGAGCTGGTCCAAAGGTAGTGAGTTACCTCAATTGATTATGCAGTCAGTAACAGTTCGAACTTGTTCTACTCTCTTCCCCCACTTTTCACTATTGCACTTGACTAGTCTAAAAATAAAATATAGTACATTTGGAAAAGAGGAAAATCAGTGAGTTAAAGATGCCAAA
Organism: Colobus angolensis palliatus; assembly: GCF_000951035.1. Taxonomy (NCBI): domain Eukaryota; kingdom Metazoa; phylum Chordata; class Mammalia; order Primates; family Cercopithecidae; genus Colobus; species Colobus angolensis. The sequence goes on from NW_012115466.1 coordinate 1,035,054, forward strand.
AGGAAGTTTCAGTGGAAGAGGTTGCACATGACCTTTGATTTTAAGGATGGATTGACTTTGGATAAAATATCTAGGTGTGGAGAATCCATGGGAAAATCTTAAATGTAAGGGGATATAGTCAGATTAGTGTGGGAAATAATGTTAGAGTGAGGAAGTTAGAAGAATCTTGGGAGTTAGAGTTCGAAGGTCTGGGTTGTAGTCCAGCCTTTGCCATTAGCTGGTTGTATGATTTGGAGTAAGTTATTTAACCTGCCTAGACCTTGCTCTCTAACACTGTAAAATGACTGGTAGGTTTTCAGCATTCTTTAGGGAAGAGAAACATCCTGGTAAGACAGAGTAGTAAGGGAAAGCTTTTATCAGGAAGGAGGTCATCTGCATCTTGAAAGGTGGGCAGCCTCCAGATAGGAGAAGAGGAAAAGGGGAAGCCATTAGAAGAAGAATGCCGAGTGAAAGAAGGCACAAATGAAAGTAAATACCTATTGTATCACAGGGAGGAGTGCATGTTTGAAAGTAATGAGAAGTTAAGGTTATCGATTCTGTGCTCCAGAAGTAGGCTCTATATAGTTACGTTTGCTGTTTATAGTTGATACAGTTGGAAAATGGCCCTCTTATTTAAATAAAGGTTGATGAGACACCTGCTGGAGTATAACTAGATTCACCGTATGCAGTATTTTTGGATGAGCAAGTCCCCAAGGGCTTTCTGTTAGTGAAAGGAGGGTATCCCAACTCTCTTCTCCCTGAAATTTGAAGTCACTAATACCAAGGGCAATGGTTGCATTACAATAAAATGACCGTGTCGAAAATGGGTGAGGTTAGTGACCACTAATTCAATACACAGGGCCAAGAACTCTTTGGAATGTTTCTTCACGTCATGTGGTTGATTCTGGAGCTTCTGGAGACCGCACCATACAAATATGCCAGTTGATCATGGAAGAACATTAAATGTTCACAGTATGATCTAAAATAATCTGTAAAATTGGTAATTGGTGCTGGGATCACCAATGGTAATTGGGTAATTAGACTGGGATCCGGACCAGCAGTGTATCACAATGTAGTGAATGGTCATTGTTTATTCAGCAAATTTCAACAGTTTCTGTCATGGAGCAGTTAAGAAACAAAGACAATAACCATTCTGTGTAGGTTTCTCTGCCTCAGGATTCAAAACCCCCTTTGCCCCAGCCTTCATGTCTATTTCCTTATCTAAACAAAATCAAAAGAAGCCCTAATTATATAGGAATCCAGCCATTGATTGGAAAAATGAAGGAGATGGAACCATATTTTATGACAAGTTGTTGAAAAGGTTCCAGGATCAAATTGGGTAGGGTGTAAATATTCTTCACCTGTGGAACTGCTGTGGTTTCTTTTAAAACCTGATTATCAGCCAGGTGCAGTGGCTCACACCTGTAATCCCAGTGCTTTGGGAGGCTGAGGCGGGGGTGGATCACCTGAGATCAGGAGTTGGAGACCAGCCTGGCCAACGTGGTGAAACCCTATCTCTACTAAAAATACAAAAACTAGCCGGGTGTGGCAGCGGGTCCCTGTAATCCCAGCTACTCCTGATGCTGAGGCAGGAGAAGTGCTTGAACTCGGGAGGCAGAGGTTACAGTGAGCTGAGATCATGCCACTGCACTCCAGCCTGGGTTACAAGAGTGAAACTCCGCCTCAGAAAACAAAAACAAAAACAAAAAAACCCCCTGATTATCCAGGTTTTTCTTTGTATTTATGAGCTTATACTTTCTGTAAGTCCCACTTTTCTTGAGTTATTAGGTGGAGTTGCTGTCTGGTTTGCACACAGTATGCCTGAATGGTTACAATGCTAAATTGCAAGTATCTCTTGATTTTATAAAAGTTCAGTTTGATAAATCGAAAAAATAAGACACTTGCTATATATTATACTGTATTCATTTTGTCTGTATTCCTCCACTAAAATGTAAACTTCATGGTGGTTTCTTGATTGTTGTTCTTAGCACCTGAAATGGAGCATGGCAAATAGTATACATTCAGTAACTAGTTACTAAATAAATGAAGAACTATGGTATTTGACAGCTTTACATGCAACTAAGCCTAATAAAGAAGAGAATTCACAAATAGATTATCTTTAAAGTCTTCCTAATGTCTTTCTTTTTATTTCCTTTCTTCTTCCTTCCATTATGGGCTTTGTTTTGATCAGTGAAAGGGTGAGTATGAGAAGCTACATTTTAATTTTTTAGGAATCTAGTCATGCCTTTGGATAAAAATACCATGGTCACACTTTTAGCTCTGATGAGAAAAGGGCCTCATTAGGTCATTTTGAGTCATTAGGCTCAATGTTAAAGCTCCTCAGCGATAAGGGCCTGAAAGACGTATAATTAATGTTTGTTCACAGTGCCTGTCTTTAAATAGGCTCTTAAATGAGTGAATGAATGAATCTTCAAGAACACTTTAGAGACTTTGAAAACATTGGATGATTTTGAAATAACAGACTCTGGGATCTAGACCTTCTATATTGGTGTGGAATAGAACTAGTTTCTTAGAATGTAGGTAGTCATTGCTTGAGCTTTCTACGAATGTATCCTGAGTTTCTGGCTGAGAAGAGTGGATAAAATAAGTGAGGTAAAGAAAGAAAGTCACAATTCATACACTACCTATAAAACATTTATGAAAGGCCATTGGCCCTAGATTCCCGGTTTCTAATTTCTTACTACCTGCCATAGACTCCCGGTTTCTGATTTCTTACTACCTTGCATAATATAAAAATAGCAAATTGAGGGGGTCAGAATATTCAGTGGTTATTGGTTGACATTTTTTCCTTTTTTCCTTTCCATTGAACCTATTGTGCTCTTTAATACTGCTTCTTTGCCCTTGGAAAGAAATAGCCAGTTTTACTTTATATTTCTCCCAAGCAATGGCATAGAAGTAGAGTTCATTAAAGCTCTAAGTAAGAGTGGTTGAATTCTTTCAAATTAGAAGAGTAGTCACTGTACTAGTGGAATTTGAAATCAGACTGAATCGAAGTGTTGACATCTTCATTACTGCACTAGAAAAGATGCATATTAATAGAATTTATAGAGCACATTAGATTTCCCTGTGTAGCAAACAATCTGGGAGACCTGAGAGCTTATGCTGCCTATAAGGAACTCTGCTGAATGGGAAGCGAGTATTTTCTATGACTGTTTTAAAATTATTTTGATGTCATATCTAAAAGGGAAATTTTAGACTATGCAGATAATTCAGCAATCTGCATGACTTTCAATACCAAAATAAAGGTACTATTTTAAAATACTGTATAATTATGGAGCAGGCTTAATGGAAGCCTTATTAAATTTACCCATTATTTGCTGTTGCTGAAAATATCTTTTCCAGGAATTCAGTGTTGCTATTTTAGGCAATAGTTTCATTGCTTCGCAGCTACTATTTGGAAGACAGGGAACAGGAATAATAGTACTAGACTGATGTTTGTTTAAATAATGTACATTTGATTAATCCAATACCCACTATAGATTATTGGTTGTGATGTTAAAAATGGGCATCATTTCTTCGAAGCCATAATCTTGACCCATTCCTGCAAATTCTTTTTTCTCCCCTCTCTTTTATATTCAGTATTTATTCTAGAATTGTTACCCCGTTTCAGAATGCCAATAGCAGTGTGTTTAGTAACAAGGTCATGTTGTTTTTATAAAACAAACTGTGTAATGTTCATAAGCACACAAAATAAAGCATTCTGGACTTTCAGACTGGGTGGATTAAACCTATATTTGAAAATGCATAGACAGCTTCATTATAGTGACATTTAAGGGACATCTGTATTATTTCAGATTTTATTCCTGCCAGTGTTGGGATGCCAGTAGAGCTCATTTGGAAAGCCAGCATTTTGGGGTCAGACTCATAATGAAGAGTGTCCCTGCTTATTCTAATTTTCTGAAGTAGTCTGTTCAGTTTTCCAGCATTCTACTTAGTTATTTATAGATCAGTGAAGGAAAAATAACTGTAAGTCTTTCTCAGTCAACTTCAGGCTATTGATGATTCTTTTTCTTTTATGTAGTTCTCCTTTGCCTTCCCAGTTACTCTGTTTGACCTGGAATAATCAACAGGATCAAAATAAAACCTTGCACCTGAAAAGAGCAAAAGTTAGGATGTGTTTTAAAAGCAAAGGTTGTATTTCTAAAATTTTACGTTTATTACAGAGTACCATTGTATTAAAATGAGCTTCAAGTGTTTTACTAAGATGTGTTCATTATGAAAATGTGTTTAGGTAATACGGTGTTTCACAGTGAAGTGTGGTTGTTAAATAATTGTTCATAGTTCTCATTCTTTACCATTGGAACAAAAATTATACTTCCAGTGTTCTGAACTTTACAAATGGTTTGCATTAGGCTAACATTTATCTTAATTTTTCTTGAAATTTATTTTGTGGAGGAGTGGAAAACCATCTATGCATCTATTTTATCTATTTATTGTCATTGATTACCTGTAGAGTAAGGTCTTCAGGGTCTTCATTTTAGCCGGTGTCCCTTATGTTCTCCAGTCATTGTTCTGGGCTTTCAAGTTACACAGCTGGATAAGGCATCTTTCAAGATACATACCTTCTAGTGAAGGGAGACAGGCATATAAAATGAGTATCCACAGTTGTTAGTAAAGCTTAGGTAGGATGTGAGTGATCTAAAATTTAGCCAGAGGATACAGCATATCCAAAGTCTGCTAATATATGACAAGTTTGGGAAACTGAAAACATACACATGTCAAGTTGCACCCTAGAAATGGAAGGTCATGGTGCTTAGTGCTTAGTTAGAGGAAATGAGGGAGGAGAAGGAGCCGTATCTCTTAGTTTGGCTGACAAGTTGGGTGAAAATAGAGCTGTACACTAAGATAGGAAACACAAGAAGAGGAACAAGTTTGGGGTGGGAGATGAATTAAATTTATACATAGAAAATTTGAAATGCATTGTATGCCATGGGTTGGGGGAAGAATGATGATGTCCAATTGGTTTCACATAACTAAAGTATTATTTTAAACAAATTGTGAGACAGGAAGTTACTGGTTTTCAAAATTCCATTGTCCTTAGTGTGATGAATTCCATCAGGTATGCCTCGGTTGAAAAATGGCTACTGCTGCAGGAGGCATCATATTTAAACAGGAAGAAGTGCTGCATCTGTTCTTTATTTTCAGGAAAGCAAAAGCTTCCCCCAGCCTCCTCTTCCCCTCCCTAGCGGACTTCTCCTGAGGTCTTACCAGCCGGAACTGTTCAGTGTGGCTGCCTCTGGCTGCAAGAAAGGTTAGGAAAGCAAGTATTTATCTGGACATGTTGCTGCTTTGAAGAAAATTAGAATTATGTTAGCAAGGAGGCTGAAGGCATCTGAAGAGTTGTTATTTAAATGAATAGTTAACTAAGCAGTACCTCAACAAAGAAACCCTCTATTACCTCTTGCTTCACAACTAAAAAAACAAAAGCTTAATTTTTATATGTCAAATGACGTTCAATTATAAATTTTGGGATGCATTAAAAATAATTTGGGCTTTAGACCTCAAACTTGCAGGGGAAGAGAGGAATAAGGAGTGCGGATAGTGTGATTGAAGGGGGGTCAGTATCCAGCATAGAGAGATTTGGAAAGAGTTGACCAAAGTGTGGTTGTGGCGGACCAAGGAGGCAGAGGAAAGAGGTGTGTGTGACTCTCAGGCTTTTGGTTGGGTAATGAATAGCAGTAAGCAGCACAATGTGACTACGGTAATAACTAGTGCTTTTGTGCCTTTCAAGACTTGTTGGTAAACTTCCAAAAGGAGGAAGATAATGTATTTTAAAATTTCAGTCTGTCTTATAAATACTGATTATATAAATTAGGTAAATTTGACCTGAATGATCAGATGAAGTTCCTAATTTTTATATGTATCAGTTTTTTTTAACAGTTGAATCCATATAGTATTGCAAGAAGTAGTTAGTTGTATGAGAAACACTATAGGTCAAAGTATTTGGAAGCTGGGTCAGGTAGATGGTTAAAAAGTGTACTTAATTCATTGGTTGATGGCCTTACATCGTACTCTGGTGGGGGCCCAAGATCCTTACTGTATGGACTCCATCCTGCCCGTGGCACTGTAGCAATAAGACAGTATGGATGTAGACCACGTCACTCCTCCATACAGTGATACTTTAATTAAAAATCATTATTATTATTATTACTTATTTTCAAAGTGACAAGGTCTTACTCTGTTGCCCGAGCTGGAGTGTAGAGGTGTCATCATGGCTCACTGCAACCTCAAACTCCTGGGCTCAAGGGGTCCTCCTGCCTCAGCCACCCGGGTAGCTGGGACTACAAGTGCATGCTACCCTGCCCAGCTAATTAAAAAGTTTTTTTTTTTATAGAAATGGGGTCTTGCTATGTTCCCCAGACTTGTCTTGAGCTCCTGGGTTTAAGCGATCTTTCCATCTCAGCCTCCCGAACCACTGGGGTTATAGGTGTGAGCTACCGTGCCTGGCCAAACTTTTTTTCTTTCTTTTTTTAACCTTTTCAATTTTAAAAAAGGGACAGAGAACACTGTGTTTTTATCATGTACACCACAATCTTTTGAAATTCATAATGGGTGTGGTGGCTCATGCCATAATCTCAGCACTTTAGGAGGCCAAGGCAGGAGGATCTCTTGAGCCCAGGAGTTCAAGACTAGCCTGGGCAACATTGTGAGGACCCGTCTCTACAAAAAGTTGAAAGTTAGCTGGGCTTGCTGGCACACACTTACAGTTTCAGCTACTTGGGGGCTGAGGCAAGAGGATCTTTTGAACTTGGGGTTTGGGGGGTGGAGTTCAAGGCTGCAGTGAGCTATGATTATGCTGCTGTACTCCATCCTAGGTAACAAAGCAAGACCCATATCACATATATATATATATGCGATATACATATGTATATATATATGATACATGTATATATATATGTGATATGGGTCTTGCTTTGTTGCCTAGGGTGTTGTGTGTATATGTGTGTGTGTGTGTGTGTGTGTATGGTGAAATCTAGTGAATTAACAAATGTATTACCTCATAGTTACCGTTTTTGTGGTAAGAGCACATAACATCTACTCTACATTTTTCAAGAATTATGTCATTTTTAACTCTAGTCATCTTGCTGTATAATTGATCTCTTGAGGTTTATTCTTCCTAAGAGTAATTATGTATTCTTTGACCAACGGTTCTCCAGCTTTCCCCCACCTTACTACCCCCACCTCTACTGCTTTTTCTACTCTCTACTTTTATATGATCAACTTTTTTATATTGCACTGGGTAAGATCATGTGATAGTTGTCTTTCTGTGCCTGGCTTGTTCACTTAACCTGATGTCATCCATGTTGTCATATATGGCAGGATTTTATTCTTTTTAATGACTGAATAGTATTTCATTTGTGTGTATGTACTCCATTTTCTTCATTCATCTTTTTTTGAGACGGGGTCTTACTCTGTCACCCAGGCTGGAGTACAGTGCCATGGTCTCGGGTCACTGCAGCCTCTGCCTACCAGGCTCAAGAGATCCTCCCACGATAGCCTCCCGAGTAGCTGGGACTACAGGCACGTGCCACCATGCCTGACTGATTTCTGTAGAGACCGGATTTCACCATGTTGCCCAGGCTAGTCTCAAACTCCTGGACTCAAGCCATCCGCCTGCCTCGGCCTCTCAAAGTGTTGGAATGCTGACATGAGCCACTGTGCCAGGCCCCATTCATCTGTTGCTGGACACTGATTGATTCCATATCTTAGCTATTGGGAATAGTGCTGTGATGAACACGGAAGTGCAGACATCTCTTCAAAATAGTAGTGATTTCACTTTCTTTGGATATTTACCCAGTAGTGGGATTACTGTATCATATGGTGGTTATTTCTGTTTTTAATTTTTTTAGAAACCTTCATATTATTTTCAGTAATGGCTGTACTGGTTAAATTCCCACCAACAGTGCGTAAGGATTCATTTTTCTCCATATTCTCACCAGCACTTCTTGTCTTTTGTCCTTTTGATAATGCTTATACTGACTGGGGTGAGATAATATTTCATTGTGGTTTTGATTTTCCTGATGATTAGTGATGTCGAACATTCTTTTTTTTTTTTTTTTTTTTTGAGACGGAGTCTCGCTCTGTTACCCGGGCTGGAGTGCAGTGGCCGGATCTCAGCTCACTGCAAGCTCCGCCTCCCGGGTTCACGCCATTCTCCTGCCTCAGCCTCTCGAGTAGCTGGGACTACAGGCGCCCGCCATCTCGCCCGGCTAGATTTTTGTATTTTTTAGTAGAGACGGGGTTTCACCGTGTTAGCCAGGATGGTCTTGATCTCCTGACCTCGTGATCCGCCCGTCTCGGCCTCCCAAAGTGCTGGGATTACAGGCTTGAGCCACCGCACCCGGCCCCGAACATTCTTTCATATACCTGTTGATATTCACATGTCTTTTGAGAAGTGTCTATTCAGGTCTTTTGCCATTTATTTATTTTTATTTAATTTTTAAATTATAGAAATGGGGTCTCCATATGTTGCCCAGGTTAGTCTCAAACTCCTGGGCTCAAACGATTCTCCAGCCTTCATCTTCTAAAATGTTAAGATTACAGGCATGAGCCACTGTGCCTGGCCATTTTGCCCGTTTTAAATATTAGGTTATTTGATTTTTTGTATTGAGTTG
>NW_012115466.1:1044188-1061979 GCF_000951035.1 Colobus angolensis palliatus
AATGGCGTAAACCCGGGAGGCAGAGCTTGCAGTGAGCTGAGATCCGGCCACTGCACTCCAGCCTGGGCGACAGCGCAAGACTCCGTCTCAAAAAAAAAAAAATCAGTTGGCTGTAAATGTGTGGATTTACTTTTGGGCTCTCTCTGTGGTATTCCATTAGTGTTTGTGTGTGTGTGTATTTTGAGACAGAGTTTTGCTTCATCATACAGGCTGCAGTGGCATGATCTCAGCTAACAGCATCCTCCGCCTCTGCCTCCCAGGTTCAAGCAATTCTCCTGCCTCAGCCTCCCAAGTAGCTGGGACTCCAGGCATATGGTATCACGCCTGACTAATTTTTGTATTTTTAGTAGAGATGGGGTTTCACCATGTTGGCCAGGCTGGTTTCGAACTCCTGACCTCGTGATCTGCCCGCCTCAGCCTCCCAGAGTGTTGGGATTACAGGTGTGAACCACCGCGCCTGGCAGGTCTTTGAGGGCTTTCACAAAAAGTATTCTCATACTTTACTTTTTCTTGAAAAGTAGAAATTTGGCTGGGTGCCTGGTTACTTGTTTTTAAAACAGGGACAATAATATGTACTGTACGAAATCGTCAGATTTAAATGATACTGAGTGTGCCAGCAATGTAGAGTTTAATGGTCATTTTGTCACCTCTCATAAGAACATTTAACCACTTTTGGTCTCAATCTCTATGCATAAAGCAAAGGGGATTGAATGAGACAGCTTTTCTTTAACTGTCCTATGATCAAAACAAGTTTTCCATGCTATTTAAAAGATACTTTAGGCCAGGTACCGCGGCTCATGCCTGTAATTCCAGCACTTTGGGAGGCTGAGGTGGGTGGATCACCTGAGGAGAGGGGTTCTAGACCAGCCTGGCCAACATGGCAAAACCCCGTCTCTTCTAAAAATACAAAAATTAGCTGATCATAGTGGCATACGCCTGTAATCCCAGCTACTCAGGAAGCTGAGGTGGGAGAATCGCCTGAACCTGGGAGACGGAGGTTTTAGTGAGCTGAGATCGTGCCAGTGTACTTCAGCCTGGGCAACAGAGTGAGACTCCCTCTTAAAAAAAAAAGATACTACGATACTTCAGTTTGATTTTGTATCTGTGTTGTCTTATTTCTCAGAAGGCAGGAGATACTTTCTTCTTTCATTTCAGGGCCTAGTTCTTATTTTTTAAAAGGCTTCAAAGGATCTTAGCAGTCAATCCAGTAAACCCAGTCATTGCTTGTTGGCGTTGAGTCTTAAGAGGCTTAAGTTGTAGGCCTCAGACCACTGGCACCCCAGAGGCAGAGTTGGGATGAGGACCCAGGTGCATTGTGAGTAAAAGGTTCCCCAAACCCTTTCTCTTTCTGTGAGTAAATGACGTTGGTTTAATGTTTAGTTCTGACTCATCTGAAATCTAAAGTGGAATGTTGGCAACATTAACAGCCACCATATAGGGTATGGCAAAGAGATTCCTGACACGTGAACTGCATCTGGTTCGGGAAAGTGTGTTGCATTCTTAAAACTGTGCATATCCTTGGTGGATTGAGTGCCCTGGAAGATATGTCCAGGAGATGCTTATAAAATGATAGTGGGCCTGGCGCAGTGGCTCGCGCCTATAATCCAAGCACATAGGGTGGCCTAGACCGGCAAATTTGAGGTCAGGAGTTCAAGACCAGCCTGGCCAACATGGTGAAACCCGTCCTCAACCAATCCTCCCATCTATTTTCTCTCTACTAAAAATACCAAAATTAGCCTGGCATGGTGGCATGCATCTGTAGTCCCAGCTACGCGGGAGGCTGAGGCACGTGAATCGCAGGAGGCAGAGATTGCAGTGAGCGGAAGTAGCGCCACTGCCCTCCAGTCTGTGCAATAGAGCAAGGCTCTGTCTTTAAAAAAAAAAAAAAAAAATCGTAGTGGTTTCTCAGTGGAACTTAGGTTTGTCTAACCTAGTGTAACTTTTGCAGTGTCTGTGGATTCTTCTTTGCATACCTAGCTGGGTAATGATGTGATGATGGTGATGATAGTAGGGAGGGTGCAAAGACAATATATATAGCTCCTGGATTGCATGTCCTCCTCCTGTTGTGTACCTGGCATGATACTACCCTGCTAGCCTTTCCTGTCCTGTAGCTTTCTCGATGAACACATGCCAGGTGTGGCCTACTTAGGTTTTGTGAATTTGTCTGGTTGAGTCTGAGTTGTTAGAGCAGTTCTTTTCAACGGATTGATTTGCTTGACGTGAGATCAAGGGGGTGAAAATCATACACAACACATTTTCATCCTCTTTGTGCGAAAAATATTTTCCTCTTCTGGACCCTATCTGGAAGAAGTATTCCTTAGACAATTTCTGGCTTCTTTTCTCTCATGAAGAGGAGGTAAGATTTTGCCCTCATACTTTTCTGCTTCCCAAAATATCCCTCCTTGTTCTCATTAAGTTCTGACCACTCCTTCCTCTCATCTCATTTAATTCTTATTCATATCTAGAATTGTGTTGTAGGTACAATAGTAGGCACAATTTCATAGACATACTGTCATTTATTCCTGTACTTTTGCAATAGAAGGTATTGAAAAAATACAGCTCAGTGTCTTGATAGTTCTAGCTTTATGCATTTTCACAAGCATTTCTCCTTTGCCTCCTGTTTGTCTTCTGCTGAAGAATAGTGAACACAGTAGGGGGAAAAAACCATAAACAAAACCAGGACCAGGGGTTCTTAAGCATTTTAAGAAGTTCTGGTTTGTGTTTTGTTATTTTTACCTAGTCAGGCATTTTAAATTCGTAATGGTGGGTATATAGCCCTAGATACATTGTAAGTATTTGCTGGATATTTACAAATTGAGTCTGTTGCCTAAACTGTAGAAGGGCTTAAGTCATTAGATTTTCTATTTTGGTGACATTTTTCTGATTTTCTGTATCACGTGTCTTAGAAAAACTTGGAAGTTCTTTGCTGTTAATTTTGTAAGAATGTGTGTATGAAAATATTTTGACTCAGTAGACTCTGGGCAACAGTTAAGAATTTCTTTGATTTGGCATATTTTCTCTTCAGCATTTGATAGCTTTTATGATGGCCTCCATATACAACCTGTCATTTATAATGCCTGATAGGTCTCCTAGGAATTGTAGCTTCTGTAGAGAAAAAATTAGAGTAATTAAAACATAATGACGTATTTTGTGAATAAGAAAGTGTTCTAGGTATGGCTTCCAGTAGTAAGCTGACACCACCAAGATACGAGGCACATCTTCATACATAATTGCCTGTACACAGAACATCAAGCATACAGGATAGCTTCCTGAGTATCTTGCTGTCTCTCAATTGAAATACAAACTAACTCTGGCTCTGACCATCCTACTTTAATATTGCAACCCAGGGGTTCCTCTTTCCCCTTCTCTTCCCCCCAGCTTCCGAATCCATTTACCTTGCTTGGACTTTTTCTTTTTTCATAGCATTTATGATTGTAACATTACACCTGTTAATCAAAATTCTGCTGGAATTTAAACTGTGAGAGGGCAGGGGTCTTTGTTTTATTTACTGATGTATTTTAGTAAGTTTTGTTCCTAGTGTTGGTGAATTAATAGTAACTTGATGTAAAGGGCTAACTTTTAATGTTAACAATCTCTAGTAGAAAGGTTAATTACAATTTGTTTTTTCTTCCTTCTTCCTTTCTTTCCCCACCTCTTCTTTCTTCCCATAGTTCTGTTTGCTGCAGGACAAATCTTACAATTATTCCACAATACAAAAACAGAACAACCTTCTATTTAATCTGGGAGATGAGCATAGGCTTTAAGTTACATTTCTTCCCATTCTCTTAAAGGAGAGTCCAGCTTTCTTCATAGTTTGTATTTTCCTGAGTAACTAATGCATTTCTAATGGTGAGAGTTCATTTAGTGTGCAGATTCTTTGTTGCTGATTGAATCTTTGGTTGCTTTGATACTCAATTTATGTTCGATTAGAAAATTGGGAAAAGGCATGAAATTGACAATTTTAAATGTAATTTTGTTTATAGATTTATTAACTTGTTTTTAAAAATTAATTACGAATATACAGTTTACTTGTGTTTTTCCCCATATTTATCTGTGAATTACATTTTGATTTAGGATTGTTAGAAAATGTGAAAAGAAAACATGTTTGATGATAACATTTTCGTCCCTATTATAGAAGGGATTTTTGGTATCCACATATCCTTATCCCATCAAAAAGCTAAACTATAAGCTCATTTTCTGTTAATTTTTAAGATGTGCATAACATTTCTTCTCATCACTACTTGGTGAACATTACGTAGTATTACCATAACTTATGGCCGGCCAGTGTTTTCTCTTTCTTCCTTCCTTCCATTTGCTCTGGCAAAGAGGATGCCTTTCCAGGACTGCTGTCTGCTATCCCAGTGTCTTTATTGTCTGTTTCTTTGTTGTTTGCATTAAAAAAAAAAACTTACCATTGGTAATCTTTAAACTCACGGAAATTCATAATTCAAACAGTTTTTTTGCTTAGGGAGTAGATTCTTTTTGTTGTCTTTTAATACTATACTATTTTTAACCTTTGTGCCCTCTTTTAAACTGTACATGCAGTTATAATTAACTGATATTTATTAGTATTATCTCTATGCAAAAATGCCTTTAGGCATTCAATAGGATTATAAATCCTAGTTTATTTTCTTTACAATAAGCCAAACACTGTGTTCATACTTGTTATCAAGCTGTCTAATACACTATATAGATGAAGACACTGAGGGCTTGCTTACGGTTGTATGGGTATGATGTGAAAGAGCTGAGTTTTTAAACAGAACAGAAAGCCTTATTCTTTCTATTCTTACCCCCACTGTCTTTTAAGTTTCTGAAGATGGCAGAGGAATGTTGAAGTTTAATGCTCATAATTTTCTTGTTGAACTTCATTATTATATATAGTGCCACATAAGATACAATGTTTGAATTCTTTAGAAAATTTCCTTTTCATAGAATGGTTATATATTTTTAGTGGGTAGTGTTTAAATAGTAAGTGTTTTTGCTTGGTCCATTAACTTATTTGATTAAAAAAAATGTTTACCTCATTTAACCTAAAAGCTTCTTTGCTTTATCCTGAATCTGTAGAAATTTGGATGGTTCTGGGTATTGCTTTAAAGTCAACAAACTATGACCTGTGGACCATATCTGGTGTGTTATCTTTTTTTTTTTGAATAAAGTTTTATTAGAGTAATGCCCATTCATTTTTTAATGTATTATCTATGGCTACTTTGCTCTGTAATAGCAGAGTTGAGTACTAGTGACAGAGACCAAATGGCCTGCAGAATAAAAAAATATCTACTTACTGGCCATAGTTTGCCTTAGACTGTTGCGTGCTAATGGCTAAGAAGATGGAGTCGTTGTAATCAGATAATCTCAGTTGGTGTTTTATCATAACAACTTGGGTGATGGGCAGAGAGAGGAGCAGTTTTCTGTATTGAAATAAATATATAAGAGTGTGTGTATATATATAATGTTAAAAAAGGTAGTTTCCTTTCTTTCAGGATCACCGGGTGGTGTATGTGTGTGTGTGTGACCCAGAAGTGGCTCCTGAATGGGTCACGCAGATAACACAGCTTGTGTTTGCTGGTTCAAATATATCATTTTAAGTTTGGTGAGCAAGTTGAATTGAAAGCATTTTGGCAAACCAACACCGGATGAGAACTTGGCATTCTCCAGAATTAAGAATATTCCACTAAAAAAAAAAACCCATACAACCTTGATTTCATAAAGGAATGTATTTTTGGCAGCTGTTTTGATTGGAATGTGGTAGTTAAATGAACAATTCGTTTTAATTTACTGAAGGAAAAGCATTTGCTGATATTGTCTAGATTATGCCAACTTTCAAAATACGAAATCAGAGAAACTAAGTTTAAAGCCTTTTTTCACGTGAATCTGTAAGGAGATGTTTTTAGTGAGGACACATAAGAGCGACTCTTTGAGTTCATCAGTAGTGGATAAATAGAAATGTAACATTTCAGAATTCTGAACCTAATATCTAGTTTAATGTAAGCATATGTTTTTTCTTTGTGTCCAGTGTACTTCAGAATGACGTTTTCAGTTTAGTAATTATCTGCTGACATATTCTTTTTTTTTTTTTGAGGCGGAGTCTTGCTCTGTCGCCCGGACTGGAGTGCAGTGGCCAGATCTCAGCTCACTGCAAGCTCCGCCTCCTGGGTTTACGCCATTCTCCTGCCTCAGCCTCCCAAGTAGCTGGGACTACAGGCGCCCGCCACCTCGCCCGGCTAGTTTTTGTATTTTTAGTAGAGATGGGGTTTCACCGTGTTAGCCAGGATGGTCTCGACCTCCTGACCTCGTGATCCGCCCGTCTCGGCCTCCCAAAGTGCTGGGATTACAGGCTTGAGCCACCGCACCCGGCCTTTTTTTTTTTTTTGAACAGGCCTTTTGCATTCTGTTACAAAGTAAATATTGAAGATGTTTAGTTGTGAAGTGTATTTGAAGGACTGCTTCATTGAGAAGGTGTTCATTGTCACTGCGAGGTTATGCTACTCAGGATGACTGCTATGTTTGGGCATACTCCAAATCTGTTGTAATTTAGAAGTTTTATAAATGATAATTTTTTTTTTTTTTTTTTTTTTTAGCAGTAATGCTGTTGTGTTAACTTACAAAAAGACATAATGTAACTGGACTCAGTAGCCTTAGTAGCACACAGGACAGCAGAATCTGAATGGGCAGTTTGTGTCCTGCACAGAGGTACACAACCAAGGGAGAAGTGGGCACTGCAGTCCAGGCCACGCTGTTGCCTTGTTAATAGGCTGTCTTCACAGAGGAAGGAGCTTCCTTCATAACAATTTATTTATATTATTTAATATATATTACGTCTTTTTCCTATGCTGGGCACTGATTAGCACTTTTTATTCCAGTCTCCTAACTTATTTTACAGATGAAAAAGCCAAGGCACTGAGAGAGGTTATCTAGTTACTTAGGTCATCTAGTTACTAAGAGTCAGAGTCAGGGAGTCAACTGTGTGGCTCCACAATTCCAGGCTCTTAACCTCCGATACCACATGGCTTCCTTTTTGTAATTTATTCTGCTAGAGTCTAATTTGCACAAAGGTACCACAGAAGCTAGTGCTGGTGCTGATAATTACACTTGAGTGCTAAGTTAGAAAGGGATGAGGCACACATAGAACAAACTTCAGCTCATTTGCCTAGGTGCCCACTAGAACTTCCTTGATGAATCACATATCCAGGTTTTGTTTGAACATTGTCACTGATTTGTGCGATGGTTTTGTTTTCCCTTATATTGAATAGGAAAAAAATACCTTTCTATAACTTCTGCCTACTACTTAAAATTTTGTCACATGTAACTGAGGCTCATTTGGGCTTTATGTATTTTTATGCATTTTCTTCTTCTTTTTTTTGTTATTATGTTTTGTAGTCTTTTTAGGCCTCTTTCTGTTTATGGTGTCTTCATTATCATTGTCCTTCCTTTTCTGTTCATTTTTGGGAGACAGATTGAGTTTATCTTTTGTTTGTCATCATTAATCTTAAAATTAGATTAATAAAGAACTTAGTCTCACATAGTATTAACGTATTTCTCCCACTAGTTCTGAACACCTCTCACTTTGCAATCTAGTATTTGAAAGAAGTGACTCTCCTGCCTTAGATTAATAATTAGAACCTGACTAGTAAAATTTTCCATCCTGTCCCCTCCCCTGCCACACCCACCCCCCCCACCCAGTGGTTCTCAGTCCCCATTGGAATCGTACACATGCGCACACACACCCACACACTGACACCCATACGCCCAGTGGTTCTCAACCCCCATTGGAACCCCCCAGGGTTGGTGGGGAGGATTTTATATGCAAGTGATGTAGGTCCTACCCTAGACCAATTACATCCGAGTGAGGGGCTCACTGCGTCATAGTTAGGTTCTAATCTGGGGCATTTCTGTAGGACAGAGTTCATCAAAGACTTAGTCTTCTTGGTAGAGCTGCTGTTATTTTTACTGCAAATGTGTTGTTCAACTGAATGATTTTTGTGTTATAGCCTAATTAGCTATTCAAATTCGTAATACCTTGAATCAGATATTCAAACCTTAGGAAGAGTGAGAAATCTAATAAGATGTAGGAATGTCATTTTTCTCTTCTAACTTAAGTGCCAGTGTATCCACCTGTGTGGTCTTAGGCAACAAAGCTTCATTTTTTTTTTTTTTACCCCCATGTATTATTTCTTAGATCCTCATTGCTGTTTCTGCTAGTCCCCTACCCCGCCCCCCACACTTGTTTCTTTCTTCCAAACTACTTTTTTAACAAAGGGTTTAGCAGCTGTCAAACTTTGTGTAAACAAGAAAACAGTGTCGTACCTGTGGTATTTCAAAGGCACTGTAAGTTACACCATTAATTTAATAACTGATTTGGAGAAAACAGTTATATTTACGTATTAATACTGTACTCACTTTAAAAAAAGTAACTTAAAATGATCCATACATTTTTATATTAGTTTTCAAGTATCCGTAAATTTGGAGTGTAAGCCTTTTCTCATGTTCAGCATCCCTATCACTGAAGGTTTGTGAACCGGAAGCTTTCGATGTGTAGGTGTTAGTGCCTAAATAATAAACTTGACTTACATTAGCATTAGAAACTGTTCAAACCAACCTTTAATTTTAAGAACTCTGTGAGTCATTGTAAGAGAGTTTTTGCTATTTTTAATTACATTGCTTACCCAGTGATAGACAAATTTAGAAATACTTGATAGTTTTTTTGTTTTATTCTTGCACAATAGTTTATTTTTGTATAATCTTAACATAAAATTCAATTACATGTGATGTTACCAGTGAAACTAACTCAACTAAGGTAGCAATTAGGTGATTAGACACCAGTGCATGTTTAAATTGTTTTCTCTTTATGTGAGTATGTGATCTTGAGAATAGCTTATTTTTAAAAATTGGAGTCAGATAACTTTTGAATCAGTTTTCCCCAAATTGCTTAAGTAACAATTGGAAATGAAAACATAGGCAGTAATTGCAAAGCTGTGCATGATCTGACAGTGAGTCTGATCTCAGAGTCACTTAAGATATCCCTGCTGTTATAGCTCTTTCTGCTTTTCACTGCCTTACCTTCTGGCTGTCTGGAATATTATCTGTATGTGTAAATTCCATGGGAAATGAGGATGGGGTGAGGATAGTGGAGGATATAATGCTTAAAGGCTTTGGTGTATGCGTAGTATGTTGTTGGAGATAACATACTAACATTCCTTTTTGTAAAACGGATTAAGAAGATTCAGTTGAAACTCTGATTTACAAATATGTATTAATTTTTTCATTAGGAGGTAGTACTGTTTTTGTTTTTTCTTAATTGTGCCTTCAATCATGTGCTAAGCAATTTAATTTGAACTTTTTCTGTGATTTTTCCTGGCAGTTAATTTATTAAAAATCTTTCTAAGCAGAGTCAATTCTGGTAGGATTCTCATATATTTCTCTCTCTCTCTTTCTTTCTCCTTTTTGTGTGTGTGTGTGTGTGTGTTTTTTTGTTTTTGTTTTTTTGGGAGACAGGGTCTCGCTCTATCACCCAGGCTGGAATGCAGTGGTGTGATCTCAGCTCACTGCAACCTCTGCCTCCTGGGTTCAAGTGATTCTCCTGCGTCAGCCTCCCCTTGTAGCTGGGATTACAGGCATCTGCCACCACACCTGGCTAATTTTTGTATTTTCCTTAGAGATGAGGTTTCTCTGTGTTCACCAGGCTGGTCTTAACCTTCTGACCTCAAGTGATCCACCTAAACCTTCTGATCTCAAGTGATCTCTCTGCCTTGGCCTTCCAAAGTGCTGGGATTATATTTTTCTCTTAATTCATGGGATGACTTTCCCAAATTCTGTACATTAAAAAATTTTTTTAAAACTTTTTTTATAAAGGATACCAGATATACTTCCTTGAACTTATTACTGACCACTAGGTTCTAGATTAGAATGTGTTGCTACCTTAAGTAAATATTTATTGTGTTTGTACCTTTGTCTAGGAAAAGGGCCCGTAATGTCCATTAGCTTTTCAAAGTTATCTATAAATTAAATAAATTTACTTCTAGACACTGCAGTGTAGTATTTTTGAAGAGCAGTCAAAATATATAATTTGCTGTTCTCCAGAATTTTTGCATCTTAAAAAAGTCTTTCTAATTATGCGTAGGTGACAGATCTTAGAAGATGTCTGCTAAGTCAACAGTGTCTTTCTATGCTGAAAGCCTTATTTAAAATTAATACATCATTTACTTTAGATAAAATGCTTTGAAATACATTTTTGGAAGCAAAGCTTTTTGTTTGGAGACAAAACACAAACCCTGCAACCATTTATTTTATTACAAGAAGTAGAGTAAATAGATTCAGTTTATGTAGTACACAAAGGAGGTGATAGTTTTTACACCAATAATGTGATTGATCATGTACTTCTTGAGTTTTTTGTTAATGATAGAAGATCAACCTTTATTGGTCACCTTCTGGAAGTGATATTAAAATTATTGGTATAACCAGGTTCTCTCAAGCATTTTCAAAATAACAATCCACTGGTGAGTTTTTCCTTCCCGGTGTGATTTATTTGTGCAGTAATTCAGTCTCTACTGCATTTTATTTTCAAATATGTGTAAATTCATTCCTCAATATCTAGATATTTTAATATTTTATCAACATATATATCTTAAGAACCATGTATGTTCAAGGCACTATTCTTAGTTCTGTTGGGAGACAGCAAGATGATTACATCAGTCCTGGGTCTCCAGAAATTTGATCAGAGAGGCATGATAAAAGAATAAGGCACTATGCAGTTGTGGAAAGGGAGATATGTTAGGCTGGGGCTCATTTTTCTCTCTCTGGATGGTGGGGTGGATAATTAATGGAGGAAGCTGATTTGGCCTGATCTTTGAAGGAGGGATATTGTGAGCAGAACCATAGTCAGAAGGACATTTCTGGTGAGGAATGAGGAACGTCATGGCAGCCAAAGAGTGCAGATAAGAGAGTCATAGTGATCTGTTGTGATGAGATTTGAGAATGTTGAGTAAAAGTAGAAACGCAGATAAGACAGGATACGCCTGTTTTGGACTTGAATTCCTTTAATACAAATAGTTTGAATACACATTGTCAGATTATCTTAAATGCCCCTTAAGTTTTGTAATTCCTTTGTAAAGTATGTCACTATATCTTTTAAAATTTAGATACTTATTTTAATTGCGTGGTGTGCTTTATAAATGCTTGCACGATGGCTAGGACATAGGTCAATGAGTTGACTAGGAAAACATCTTAAGAGAGAAAAAATGTGGCCCTGCATATGTTTCTAGAAATTTTCCAGATTAAATTGCATGTGCAATTGGTATACCATTTTTCACATATTTATTCATCCTTCAAATCCTAGAATCACTTTTTAACCATGTCATCAACTATTAAATCACTATTGTGGTCTTTCTTCTTAAAGACTTGTAGTATTAATAGGAAAAGCTAAATGAATGAATGAAGACAAAGGTAGAGAAGAGGTAATTAGTAAAAACTGAGGTTAGATACATCTGTGAGGGTGATGAGAGACTCACTGATGGCTGAAAAGTTAGAAAAAGAAACTGGAAGAATGATCTAATTTAGCATTCTATAAAGGTAGATGTATGTAAGTTTGCGTGTTATATGTGTACTGTACCTTATTAGTCAATTTATTTTCAGTTTAAAGTAAAAAACTTCCAATGGGTAATACAGGGGTTCAAATTTGTACCCTCATTTGGTTCTAGTATAAGAGAGTCATATATAACGTATTGTGCGTAATGCTATTTGGAGGAAAAAGTGGAGGTTCCACAAAGCACCAGTGATATATCCATTCGTTCATTCTGTTTCCTGGAATTGCTATTATTTTAGCTTAGTATCATAAGTTTACTTGTCTTAGTTCATTTTCTGTTGTTATAACAGAATACCATATACTGGGTAGTTTATGAAGAAAATAAGTTGATTTCTTATAGTTCCAGAGGCTAGAAAGTTCAGGCTTGAGGGGCCGCCTCTGGGAAGGCCCTTCTTACTGCTTTATAACATGTTGGAGGTCATCACATGGCAAGAAGGCAAGAGCCAGTCAGCTCGAGTCCCTCTTGCTCTTCTTATAAAGCCTTCAGTCCCATCATGGGGGCTACAACCTGATGACCTTATCCTAATTCCTCTCAAAGGCCCCACCTCCAAATGCCATCAACATAAGAATTTGGGGATTCAGTCTCCAACACATGGAATTTGAGGGACACAATTAAAACACAGTATGTATTCACTTGTGTTTAATTACATAGATTTGTAGATTTTATTATCCAGTTTTAACCAAACCTCACCAAAACAGTCTCATGACTTAATCTTGCAAAAAAATTGCATCTAAAACCAAAATTGTAAGAAACAAGAAAATGGCAGAGCCAATACTTAAACTACAAGAATGAACTCTTCACTTACTATGATCTAATCATTTAATAGATGTATGAAAAAATTTGCCATTATAATGGCTGGGCATGGTGGTTCACACCTGTAATCCCAGCACTTTGGGAGGCTGAGGTGGACGGATCACCCAAGGTTAGGAGTTCGAGACCAGCCTGACCAACATGGAGAAACCCCGTCTCTACTAAAAAATACAGAATTAGCCGGGCATGGTGGCGCGTGCCTGTAGTCCCAGTTACTCAGGAGGCTGAGGCAGGAGAATCGCTTGAATCTGGCAGGCGAAGGTTACAGCGAGCTGAGATTGTGCCATTACACTCCAGCCTGGGGGACAGAGCGAGACTCCATTTCAAAAAAGAAAGAAAGAAAGAAAATGGCAGAGCCAATACTTAAACTATGAGAATGAACTCTTCACTTGCTATTATCTAATCATTTTATAGATGTCTGAAAAAATTAGCGATTATCAAGAAAGATGTTTGAAATGTAGATTATTCCACGGGGTGCAGTGGCCCACCCCTGTAATCCCAGCACTTTGGGAGGCCGAGACGTGTGAATCGCTTGAGGTCAGGAGTTCGAGACCAGTCTGGCCAACATGATGAAACCCTGTCTCTACTAAAAATACCAAAATTAGCCAGGTGTGGTGACTTGTACCTGTAGTCCCAGCTACTCGGGTGGCTGAGACTAGGAGAATCACTTGAATGCGGGAGGCGGAGGTTGCAGTGAGCTGATACTATGCCACGGCACTTCAGCCTGGGTGACAGAGTGAGAGTCTGTCTCAAAAAAAAAAAAAAAAAAAAAGGTGCAATATTCACTATTGGTATTGATGAACTTTGCTCTACGATTAAGTTGTACCTTAAGATACTAGCTAATGATGTAAAACTGTCATTAAGACATTAAGGATGTAGAATGTTATGAATAAAAATATAGCACTGTAAGTACATTATTTATCTACCTTTTACTTATGTTGGGAGTTTTTTTTTGTTTGAGACAGAGTCTCTATCACACAGATTGAAATGCAGTGGCATGGCCATCTTGGCTCACTGCAGCCTCCGCCTCCCATGCTCAAGCGACCCTCGTGCCCCAGCCTCCCGAGTAGCTGGGACCACACCTGTGCGCCACCATGCCTGATTTTTTGTATATTTGGTAGAGACAGGGTTTTGCCATGCTGCCCAGGCTGGTTTTGAACTCCTGAGTTCAAGCGGCCCGCCTCGGCCTCCTGAAGTGTTGGGATTACAGGCCTGAGTCACTGTGCCTGACATCTTATATGTGTTTTAGAATATACATTATTTAGTAGTACATGTTAATTATAAATAAATTGAATGCATGTATGCCAAAAATTTTTGAGACAAAAGTGCTCTGTTGATTTTTAGATAACAAGCAGCCTTATGTAACTTTAGCTCAAAAATTGACAAAAACTTTATATTGAAATAATCGACGTTCATAACAAATGACCTTGAGGTAAACAGATTCTAGTGGTATCTAGACATGATGTCTAAAGAACATTTCCTCAGTCCATACTAGAAAAGACCTATCAAGGAGCTCACAAGTGCCTCTAGGCAACAAACCTTGGGGGCTCAGGCCCATGCCCTGTTTTGAAGCCGCAGGGATTGGTGGGATAGTGTAAGTGGCATAATCATCATTTACTTAGTTATCTTCTTACTTAACTTTACTTAATTGGTGTAGGAGCTAAACCTCCCATATATTATAGTAAACTCCTTTCTGTGGTGTCAGCTTGATTTTACTCGTTACAAAATTGTACTCCATGACGGAAACTGTACTGGTCAGTGTTCCAACTAAGAGTCTCGTCTGACATGGTATGTGAAGTATAACTTTTTTTTTTGAGACGAAGTCTTGCTGTTGTCCCCCAGGCTGGAGTGCAATGGCATGCTCTTGGCTCACTACAACCTCCGCCTTCTGGGTTCAAGCAATTCTCTTGCCTCAGCCTCCCGAGTAGCTGGGGTTACAGGCGCCAGCCACCGCGCGCAGCTGATTCTTGTATTTTTAGTAGAGACAGGGTTTCACCATGTTGGCCAAGCTGGTCTTGAATTCCTGACCTCAGGTGATTCGCCTGCCTCAGCCTTCCAAAGTGCTGGGATTACAGGCATCTGCCACCACACCTGGCTAATTTTTGTATTTTCCTTAGAGATGAGGTTTCTCTGTGTTCACCAGGCTGGTCTTAACCTTCTGACCTCAAGTGATCCACCTAAACCTTCTGATCTCAAGTGATCTCTCTGCCTTGGCCTTCCAAAGTGCTGGGATTATATTTTTCTCTTAATTCATGGGATGACTTTCCCAAATTCTGTACATTAAAAAATTTTTTTAAAACTTTTTTTATAAAGGATACCAGATATACTTCCTTGAACTTATTACTGACCACTAGGTTCTAGATTAGAATGTGTTGCTACCTTAAGTAAATATTTATTGTGTTTGTACCTTTGTCTAGGAAAAGGGCCCGTAATGTCCATTAGCTTTTCAAAGTTATCTATAAATTAAATAAATTTACTTCTAGACACTGCAGTGTAGTATTTTTGAAGAGCAGTCAAAATATATAATTTGCTGTTCTCCAGAATTTTTGCATCTTAAAAAAGTCTTTCTAATTATGCGTAGGTGACAGATCTTAGAAGATGTCTGCTAAGTCAACAGTGTCTTTCTATGCTGAAAGCCTTATTTAAAATTAATACATCATTTACTTTAGATAAAATGCTTTGAAATACATTTTTGGAAGCAAAGCTTTTTGTTTGGAGACAAAACACAAACCCTGCAACCATTTATTTTATTACAAGAAGTAGAGTAAATAGATTCAGTTTATGTAGTACACAAAGGAGGTGATAGTTTTTACACCAATAATGTGATTGATCATGTACTTCTTGAGTTTTTTGTTAATGATAGAAGATCAACCTTTATTGGTCACCTTCTGGAAGTGATATTAAAATTATTGGTATAACCAGGTTCTCTCAAGCATTTTCAAAATAACAATCCACTGGTGAGTTTTTCCTTCCCGGTGTGATTTATTTGTGCAGTAATTCAGTCTCTACTGCATTTTATTTTCAAATATGTGTAAATTCATTCCTCAATATCTAGATATTTTAATATTTTATCAACATATATATCTTAAGAACCATGTATGTTCAAGGCACTATTCTTAGTTCTGTTGGGAGACAGCAAGATGATTACATCAGTCCTGGGTCTCCAGAAATTTGATCAGAGAGGCATGATAAAAGAATAAGGCACTATGCAGTTGTGGAAAGGGAGATATGTTAGGCTGGGGCTCATTTTTCTCTCTCTGGATGGTGGGGTGGATAATTAATGGAGGAAGCTGATTTGGCCTGATCTTTGAAGGAGGGATATTGTGAGCAGAACCATAGTCAGAAGGACATTTCTGGTGAGGAATGAGGAACGTCATGGCAGCCAAAGAGTGCAGATAAGAGAGTCATAGTGATCTGTTGTGATGAGATTTGAGAATGTTGAGTAAAAGTAGAAACGCAGATAAGACAGGATACGCCTGTTTTGGACTTGAATTCCTTTAATACAAATAGTTTGAATACACATTGTCAGATTATCTTAAATGCCCCTTAAGTTTTGTAATTCCTTTGTAAAGTATGTCACTATATCTTTTAAAATTTAGATACTTATTTTAATTGCGTGGTGTGCTTTATAAATGCTTGCACGATGGCTAGGACATAGGTCAATGAGTTGACTAGGAAAACATCTTAAGAGAGAAAAAAATGTGGCCCTGCATATGTTTCTAGAAATTTTCCAGATTAAATTGCATGTGCAATTGGTATACCATTTTTCACATATTTATTCATCCTTCAAATCCTAGAATCACTTTTTAACCATGTCATCAACTATTAAATCACTATTGTGGTCTTTCTTCTTAAAGACTTGTAGTATTAATAGGAAAAGCTAAATGAATGAATGAAGACAAAGGTAGAGAAGAGGTAATTAGTAAAAACTGAGGTTAGATACATCTGTGAGGGTGATGAGAGACTCACTGATGGCTGAAAAGTTAGAAAAAGAAACTGGAAGAATGATCTAATTTAGCATTCTATAAAGGTAGATGTATGTAAGTTTGCGTGTTATATGTGTACTGTACCTTATTAGTCAATTTATTTTCAGTTTAAAGTAAAAAACTTCCAATGGGTAATACAGGGGTTCAAATTTGTACCCTCATTTGGTTCTAGTATAAGAGAGTCATATATAACGTATTGTGCGTAATGCTATTTGGAGGAAAAAGTGGAGGTTCCACAAAGCACCAGTGATATATCCATTCGTTCATTCTGTTTCCTGGAATTGCTATTATTTTAGCTTAGTATCATAAGTTTACTTGTCTTAGTTCATTTTCTGTTGTTATAACAGAATACCATATACTGGGTAGTTTATGAAGAAAATAAGTTGATTTCTTATAGTTCCAGAGGCTAGAAAGTTCAGGCTTGAGGGGCCGCCTCTGGGAAGGCCCTTCTTACTGCTTTATAACATGTTGGAGGTCATCACATGGCAAGAAGGCAAGAGCCAGTCAGCTCGAGTCCCTCTTGCTCTTCTTATAAAGCCTTCAGTCCCATCATGGGGGCTACAACCTGATGACCTTATCCTAATTCCTCTCAAAGGCCCCACCTCCAAATGCCATCAACATAAGAATTTGGGGATTCAGTCTCCAACACATGGAATTTGAGGGACACAATTAAAACACAGTATGTATTCACTTGTGTTTAATTACATAGATTTGTAGATTTTATTATCCAGTTTTAACCAAACCTCACCAAAACAGTCTCATGACTTAATCTTGCAAAAAAATTGCATCTAAAACCAAAATTGTAAGAAACAAGAAAATGGCAGAGCCAATACTTAAACTACAAGAATGAACTCTTCACTTACTATGATCTAATCATTTAATAGATGTATGAAAAAATTTGCCATTATAATGGCTGGGCATGGTGGTTCACACCTGTAATCCCAGCACTTTGGGAGGCTGAGGTGGACGGATCACCCAAGGTTAGGAGTTCGAGACCAGCCTGACCAACATGGAGAAACCCCGTCTCTACTAAAAAATACAGAATTAGCCGGGCATGGTGGCGCGTGCCTGTAGTCCCAGTTACTCAGGAGGCTGAGGCAGGAGAATCGCTTGAATCTGGCAGGCGAAGGTTACAGCGAGCTGAGATTGTGCCATTACACTCCAGCCTGGGGGACAGAGCGAGACTCCATTTCAAAAAAGAAAGAAAGAAAGAAAATGGCAGAGCCAATACTTAAACTATGAGAATGAACTCTTCACTTGCTATTATCTAATCATTTTATAGATGTCTGAAAAAATTAGCGATTATCAAGAAAGATGTTTGAAATGTAGATTATTCCACGGGGTGCAGTGGCCCACCCCTGTAATCCCAGCACTTTGGGAGGCCGAGACGTGTGAATCGCTTGAGGTCAGGAGTTC
>NW_012115466.1:1062279-1077012 GCF_000951035.1 Colobus angolensis palliatus
GTTTCACTGTGGTCTCGATCTTCTGACCTTGTGATCTGCCCGCCTCGGCCTCCCAAAGTGCTGGGATTACAGGCGTGAGCCACCGTGCCCGGCCGAAGTATAACTTTTTTATTTACACAGAGGGTGTGTGGAATATAATATGCCCTGACTTAGCAATTGAGAAAACTGGATAAGCCCTATAAAATACTTAAAGTCTAAAGAGATCAACGTTAATAAGTTTTGATTGAAATTGTTTCTAAACCAATGACATATTTTTCTTTATTATTAAACAGAATATAGAATGCAAGTTTATGTCATTCTTGGTGGCCCATGGTTTTAGATTATGAACATACTAATTGGACCTTAGTACAGTAATATTTACGCGAGTTGAGTTGAATGGTGGTGAGACCACTTGTGTGCAGGTTAATCTCTTTTGAGTCTCATTTTATTCACTATGCCAACCTCTTATGAACATTCTAAAGACTTGCCAAGTATTAAGCACTCAAAAGTTGCTGCTGTTGTTTATGATAACAATTACTTGGGGGAGAAAGAAATTCACTGGTGGGGACTTTAAAGAATATTTCAAACATGTAACATTTGGTATGGAAAATCTTTTACACTGAATTTGTTTTAGGGCACATTGAATACTTTACTTTCCTTTTCCTCAGCATCAACAACAGCAACTTGTGATTGGCGGTGACCGGATATTCAGTTGCACATCCCCACATCAATGCACTGCCAATGGTAAGACTCTCCAACTCCCAATGTCAGAGTGTTTATTATTCTCTTGTTTTTAGAATCTTTTGCGAAGTTTGAAAGTTTCTCACAATTTGACAAAATACATGTGTTCCCAAGCTAAGTAAGTGTTTTTTTGGTTTTTTAAAATTTTTATTCTTTTTAAATATATGTAGTTTAAGTTACTTAAAAGTAACTTTTGAATCTTTGGTAAAGGAAAAATTGCTACTTTTGAAAATTTCTCTTTACTTTACTTTTTTTTTTTTTTTCTGTTTTGAGATGGAGTTTCACTCTTGTCACCCAGACTGGAGTGCAATGGCGTGATCTCGGCTCACTGTAACCTCCGCCTCCCGGGTTAAGGAGATTGTCCTGCCTCAGCCTCCCAAGTAGCTGGGATTACAGACATGCGCCACCACGCCCAGCTAATTTTTTGTAGTTGTAGTAGGAGACAGGGTTTTACCATGTTGGCCAGGCTGGTCTCAAACCCCTGACCTCAGGTGATCCGCCCGCCTGAGCTTCCCAAAGTGCTGGGATTACAGGTGCAAGCCACCGTGTCCAGCTGAAGATTTCTGTGTTCTGTAGTTTTAAAAACATCTTAGCTACAGTCATCAGGATGAAAAATATTGTTATATCGTGATGGTCTTGTGTTTTGTCAAATGAACTATATTTTGTGAATAGTACTTTCTTGTTAAAAATGCAGCAGTGGCATTTTGCTCTTCTATTTTTGTCCATCATTTCACTAAAATAGATTGTTTTTCTGTATTGCATTTATCTTAATATTTTTTAGTTATGTGCATTTAAATGGCTAGGATTCTACTGTTGTAATTAATCATTTTAAGGAGAGTCATTCTTATCTATTTAAGAGGATTTTTAAGAAGTCTTTCACTGTAGAATATAAATGGCAATCATTTGATATAGCAGAAAGACTACCGGATTCTGTGAGAGCTGGCATTTGCTTTATTTCCTGAATATACTATGAATCTTTGACTTTTGGCAGGTACTCTTGTAAATCTTAGATGATGGAATTGGACTTAATTTCTAAGGTTTATTCTAGCTGTATGTCAAGTGCTTATCATTGTTAACTAGAAGTCAGAGTGATTCTCTCTTAAAAAATAATTTTTTACCAAAATAATATTGTTGTTTATTTTGGGGATCAATAAATAGAAGAGAAATGAATTTTTACTTTTTTAAAGAATTAAATAATAACATCTTACATTTATAAGTATTTTCTGTAGTTCATTACCAACAATTTTATTTTTACTAAATTAGGGAGGCAGAGAAACTGATTCAGGTTTATAGAATTTGGTGGGAAATGATGTATCAGTCTGAAAGAAAAACTATTAAAAGTTAAGAACCAGAGTAAGTGGGTAAGATATTTGAGAAAATATTCCCAGAAATAATTCCTATTGGAGATGGATTGTTTTCAGTATGTTGATAGGAGGAGGATTTTCTCTGTCTAAACTCTTCTGAATTCCTGTTGGGAAAAAAAGGTTGACTTCTTCCTTTCCCTGTTCTTTTCCTCTCTTTGCATCCTCCTCACCCTCCTCCCTTTCCTCTCCTCCTCTCTCCTTTTTCTTTTCTCTCACAGGGGTTGATAGGAGATGTTGAAGAAAATAACATATTCCCCACCCCCCAAGCCAAGCTTTACCTAGCACAAAGGATGACATGTTTTTTTGTTAATTTATAAAGCACTTGCTGGGGTCTTTGGGTTGCTTTGGTGACTCATTAACCACTAAATCTGCTGTTTCCCAGGGAGCACTAGAGTTTCTCATGAAAGAAATACATCCATGGTAAATCAACTTTGGTATTTGGAGTGTCTGCTCTTGACTTTTTGTTCACATGAAGTTTTTGTTCAAATGAAGTTCACATTTGAAACCTGTTATTCTTCTTTGTTGTCGGATCCTTAGTATTTGTGGCACGTCTCCCTTGGCAGTCAGACCGGTTGGGTATCTGAGATAGATCATCCCAAACATGTTTGTCAGTTTTGTTGAAAATCTCTGAAATCATTTTAATGTCATCACAGAAGTTTAAGTGTGTATGCGTGTGTGTGTATGTATATATGTACGTATGTTAGTGTGTGTGAGAGAAGAAGGAGACCAAGATTACAGCAAACTTGCTGACAGTCTAGCTAAGGACACTGAAGCCATTTCTATATATTTGGCCAGATGTGCTAGTAAATTTATAGGTATTGGTTCAAAATGGTGTGGTTTTCCCAAGACCCTCAGAAATGCGATAACATTCTGGGTTGAACCTGTGCTGTGTAGTATGTCATATTTATTTTCTCTGAAAATGCCAGAATGCTTAGTGGGATTATATACAGTTACCTGTACCACCTCCCTACCTACCCTCAACAGTATTTTTTTCTTCTAAAATTTAAAAAAGTTGATATATAGTAGTTATACTTATTTTACAGTGCATGCTTTTTGATACTTGTATAAATATAAAATGATCAAGTTAGGATAAATGGGATATCCATCTCCTCAAACATTTTTCTTTCCCTTGTTGAACATTGTTCTTGTTAAAATAATATGAGGGATTCATAACATCCTTTTTTGCCTTCACCCTTCTTTTACCTAGACACAAGTAATTTTAAATCTAATCGCACCTTACTGCCAGGTGCAGTGGCTCATGCGTGTAATACCAGCACTTTGGGGAGGCCAAGGCAGGTGGATCACTTGAGAGATCAGAAGTTCGAGACCAGCCTGGCCAACGTGGTGAAACCCCAGCTCTACTAAAAATACAAAAATTAGCCAGGCGTGGTGGTGCACACCTGTAATCTCAGCTACTTAGGAGGCTGAGGCAAGAGAATCCCTTGAACCTGGAGGCGTAGGTTGCAGTAAGCCACTGCACTCCAGTCTGGGTGACTGAGACACCATCTCAAAAAAAAAAAAAAAAAATTTTTTTTTTTTTGCACCTTAAATCATGATTTATAGCTGTTTTCCTGTATCAAATGTTTCATAACTACTTTTTTGTAATTATCTCATATTGCATTAGTAGGACCCAGTGGCCAGCAGGTGTATATTATTATTTTGACTTTTTATTTATTATTTTTTGAGACAGTCTCACCCTGTTGCCCAGGCTGAAGTGCAGTGGCTTGATCTGTGCTCACTGCAAAACCAAAACCGTATACCCATTAAACAGCACCCACCCTCTCCCACCCCCCTGCAAGTTCCCAACACCCCACTCTCTTCCCAGCCCGTCCTCTGGCAACAACCCTTTTATTTGTTTCTGAGTTTGCTGGATACCTCATATAGGTAGCACCAAATAGTATTTGTCTTTTTGAGATTGGCTGCTTTTGTTTAACATAATGATCTGTATTGTAACCTGTAACATTATTTCCTTGCTTTTTTTAAGGCAAAATGAAATTCCATCGTATGTACATACCACATTTTCTTTTTTTATATATATATATTTTTTATTTCAATCGGTTTTTGGGGAATAGGTGGATAAGTTCTTTAGTGATGATTTCTGAGATTTGGTGCACTCATCACTGGAGCAGTGTATACTGTGCCCAAAGTATAGTCTTTCATCCCTCTCCATCCCCCACCCTTTCCCCCAGTCCACAAAGTCCATTGTATATTCTTATGCCGTTGCGTCGTCTTCATTACTTAGCTCCCACTTATGAGTGAGAACATGCAATGTTATGGTTTTCATTCCTGAGTTACTTCACTTAGAATAATGGTCTCTCATTCCATCCAGGTTGCTACGAATGCCATTATTCCATTCCTTCTTATGACTGAATAGTATTCCATGGTGTATATACACATACCACAATTTCTTTATCCACTTGTTGATTGATGGGCTGTTTCCATAGTTTCATAGTTGCAAATCGTGCTGCTATAAACATGCGTGTGCAAGTATCTGTTTCGTATAATGACTTCTTTTTCTCTGGGTAGATAGCCAGTAGTGGGATTACTTGATGAAATGGTGGTTCTACTTTTAGTTCTTTAAGGAATCTCCACACTGATGTCCTTAGTGGTTGTACTAGTTTACATTCCCACCAGCAGTGTAAGTGTTCCCTTTTCACCACATCCATGCCAACGTCTATTATTTTTTCGTTTTTTGATTACAGCCATTCTTGCAAGAGTAAGGTGGCATCACATTGTGGTTTGGATTTGCATTTCTCTTATTTTTAGTGATACTGAGTATTTTTTCGTGCGTTTGTTGGTCATTTGTATTTCTTCTTTTGAGAATTGTCTATTCCTGTCCTTAGCCCACTTACTTTTTTTATGGGATTATTTGTTTTTTCTTTCTGCTTTGTTTGAGTTCCTTGTAGATTCTGGATATTAGTCCTTTGTTGGATGTATAGATTGTGGAGATTTTCTCTCACTCTGTGGGTTGTCTGTTTTCTCTGCTGATTGTTTCTTTTGCCGTGCAGAAGCTTTTTAGTTAATAATTAAGTCCCATCTTAATTTATCTTTGTTTTTGTTGCATTTGCTTTGGGGTTCTTTGTCATGAAGTTTTTGCCCAAGCTAGTGTCTAGAAGGGTTTTTTCAATGTTATCTTCTAGAATTTTTATGGGTTCAGGTGTTAGATTTAACTCTTGGATCCATCTTGAGTTGATTTTTGTATAAGGTGAGAAATGAAGATACAGTTTCCTTCTTCTTTGTGTGGCTTGCCAATTCTCCCAGCACCATTCATTGAATAGGGTGTCCTATCCCCACTTTGTATTTTTGTTTGCTTGGTCGAAAATCGTTAAGTATTGGCCAATGGAATCGTAAGTATTCCATTGGCCTATATGCCTATTTTTATACCAGTACCGTGCTGCTTTGGTGACTATGGCCTTATAGTATAGTTTGAGGTCAGGTAATGTGATGACTCCAGATTGGTTATTTTGGCTTAGTCTTGCTTTGGCTATGTGGGCTCTTCTCTGATTCCATAGGATTTTAGGACTGTTTTTTGTATTTCTGTGAAGAATGATGGCAGTATTTTGATGGGAATTGCATTGAATTTGTAGATTGCTTTTGGCAGTATGGTCATTTTCAAAATATTGATTCTACCCATCCATGAACTTGGGATGTGTTTCTATTTGTTTGTGTCATCTGTGATTCCTTTCAGCAGTGTTTTTTAATTTTCCTTGTAGAGGTCTTTCATCTCCTTGGTTAGCTATATTCCTAAGTATTTTATTTTATTTTTGCAGCTATTACAATAGCTGTAAAAGGGAGTTCTTGATTTGATTCTTCACTTGGTCACTGTTGATGTTTATATTAATTTTGTATCTTGGAACTTTGCTGAATTCATTTATCACTTCTAGGAGCTTTTTGGAGGAGTCTTTAGGGTTTTCTAGGTATACAATCATATTATCAGCAAACAGCAACAGTTTGCCTTCCTCTTTACCAATTTGGATGCCCTTGATGTCTTTCTTGTCTGATTGCTCTGGCTAGGACTTCCAGTAAGTACTGTGTTGAATAGAAGTCATACCACATTTTCTTTATCCATCCATTCATTTGTTGGTAGACATTTGGGTTGCTTCTACCTTTTGGCTATTATGAATAGTCTTGCTTTGAACATGGATGTGCAAATCTCTTTGACATCTTGATTTCAACTCTTTTTAGAACTGGAATTCTTTTTGGGATCTCAGAACAGGGATTTTTGGATCATATGGTAATTCTAGGGTTGGTTTTTTTTCCCCCCTTGAAAAAGTTCTATACTCTTTCCAGAGCAGCAGCACCATTTTACATCCCTACCAACAGTACAACAGGGTTCTACACACTGGACATTTGCTGTTTATTTGCTAGTGCCTATCCTAATGGATGTGAGGTGTTGACAATAATTTAACACTACCAACTATCTACTTAGCTTTGATTTTTCTGAACTGCTCCTGATACGTTTTTACAGAATCAACAAAACTTATACATTACGTTTGGTTACTGGGTATAGCTTATGCTTCTACTTATTTTTTCCCTTTTATTTGTCCTGTGAAATTTTCTACATTCTGTATTTTATTTATTGGATTCCTATAGTATAAGGTTAATCTTTTCCTTATATTTTATGTAAATTGGTGGTTGTAGCTAACGGCTTCATCTTTTAATTAAGATTAATCTAATCTTAATTTAGGTTTTTCTCCTTTATTATTTTGGGAGGTTGGGGTGGCAGAATATTTCACAGGTGGTGCTAAATATAGATGAAATACCTCTAATCTGAAATGCTCCAACATCTGAAATTTTTTGAGCACTAACACAGCAAAAAGGAAATACTCATTGGAGCATTTTGGATTTCACATTTTCAGATTGGGAGTGCTAAACTGTTATACTGCAGATATTTCAAAATCTGAAAAACTTGTAGTCCCAATCATTTTAGATAAAGGACACTCACTGTATGCTTGCATGAAGAAGCACCTAATGTTTGTTTTTTATTCCTGACAGTAGGCGACATTGATGATCATTCCTAAAACCATTATTTCCATGAGGGCAAAGAAAATGTTGATATTCCAGTTACATCAAGCTTTTATTGTGTGTAACATTTCTATAAAGAGAAACTTTCCCTAACAGATATTTCATTACTCTGTGGCACAGATTGCACAAAGGCATATGAAATGCATGATTCTTTCCTTTATTTACCAGTTTTCAAAGTACTGAATTGTTTCCTGGAAGCCTTTCTAGGGTTCTTGAATACCTTTCTAGGTAACAAGTGAGGATTTTTTTGAGTTATTGTGAGCTTGTGGATTTAAGCATTTGATATGTTTTATTGCACTGTAGTTTGTATTCTTATTGATGTCATTCCCTTGGCCAAAAGAGCCTTTTCAAGTTGACTTCTGAGTCTTTTTTGATGTGACTCTAGTATTCTCTCTCTGGTAGCTTCCTTGCTTTCTGACAAAACAAGATGTTGGCCAAAGCTCATCTTGTACGTGTGTCCTTCGCTGGTCCGCAGATCAGCTATGTCTCTAAGAAGTCCTGATTCCTTTTAGTGAAAAAGAATATTTATATATTTGTTATATAATATGCAATAGTTAATATGTAAACATAATAGAAAGTAATATATTAAACAAAAATAGAATATAAAAAATAGAGTACATGTACTTTATAAGTACTTTAAGTACATGTAAATATAAAAATAAACATAATATAAAATTATACATATTTTTACATTTATAAATGTATATTTAACCAGTATGAGTAGTGACTATTGTTTTCATTTTTCTTTTTTTGTCCACATCTCAGTGGGATTACAGCTAAGTATTACGTTTTAAAGTAAGTCCTCATGTGTAATCCACCCCCTGCCCACCACCAGTTTGATACATAGTTGGGTCAACTTCTCCCTTCCCTCCCCTATCTCCCCAATTCCTGCTCCCCTTCCCCTTTTTTTCTTCTCTTCCCCTCTCCCTCTTTTCTTTTTCTCTCTTTTCTTCTTTTCTTTTCAACACTGTGTCATTCAGTCACCCAGGTAGGAGTGCAGTGGTGTGATTGTCATTCACTGCAGCCCTGCCCTTCTGGGCTCAATTGATTCTCCCACCTCCGCCTCCCAAAGTAGCTGGGACCACAGGTGCATGCCACCATGCCTGGCTAATTTTTTAGTCTCACTCTGTCGCCCGGCTGGAGTGCAGTGGCGCCATTTTGGCTCACTGCAACCTCCGCCTCAATCGTTCAAGCAATTCTCCTGCCTCACCCTCCTGAGTAACTGGGACTACAGGTACATGCCACCATGCCCAGCTAATTTTTGCATTTTTAATAGAGATGGGGTTTCACCATGTTGTTCAGGATGGTCTCTATCCCCTGACCTCGTGATCTACCTGCCTCAGTCTCCCGAAGTGTTTGGATTACGGGCATGAGCTACCGTACCCAGCCAACATTTTTTTTTTTTTAAAGTAGAAACAGTGTCTCCCTGTGTTGC
This sequence comes from Colobus angolensis palliatus, assembly GCF_000951035.1. Lineage (NCBI taxonomy): Eukaryota > Metazoa > Chordata > Mammalia > Primates > Cercopithecidae > Colobus > Colobus angolensis. Next base: position 1,070,824 of record NW_012115466.1, read on the forward strand.
CCAGGCTGGTCTTGAACTCCTGGGCTCAAGCAATCCTCCTGGCCTCAACCTGCCAAAGTGCTGGGATTACAGGCCTGAGCCACTGTGCTGAAGCCAGACCAATTTGTTTCATTTTATTTTTGGTATTTAGAATTTAAAATATTTGTTTTAATTTTGTTTTATAATCCTAGGAAACATACCACTTCAAAGTGAGATACATTCTTCCTCCTTTTGTAAGTAACCAAGTTTTAAAAATCAAACTATTTTGATTTGCTCAAATGTAAACAAATACATATGTATTCTTAAATATTCTGGAGATCATTTCATAGCAGGATGTAGATATAGTCTTTATTCATTGTTTTACAGCTGCATTCTACTCTGTTACACAGATAGCTATTTCAAGAGTGGAAGTTTTTAGATAGCATGAAATGTGGGTGTCAATTTGCCAAATTCCCTTCTGTAAAGCATTATGCCATCTTATGTTCCTTCCAGCAATATACGAGGTTCCCTTTTTCCCTTTGATACATATTTGTCTTTTAATCTAATAGGTGAGAAATAGTAATTCACTATGGTTCTAATTTGCATATTTTCATTTATTTTATAGTTGTTTGCTAGTTTATTTTGGAACTGTTTGCATATCTTTTTCTTTGAACTGTTCCAAAGATAGATTCTTATTTTGCAGAAAAGTCTTCCAGCTGTACTGATCAATCCCCTGAGCCCTTCTATTTCCTCTTGTTCTGATTGTATAGTCATCCCACAACTTCTAAAAATTAATTTGGTTTAACAACAGGACTCTTCCACAAAGAATGGATTGATGCTGAGCAGTTCTTGTAGGTTTGATTCCTGAGGAACCAGACCCTTGATTATAACCCTTTGTTGGAAAGGTGGATCTAGAAAGTTCCTGTGGGGAAGCCAGAAAGGGAAAAGGAGGCTGATACCGAGTGCCTGAAAGACTAATATTTTTGTGCAATTAGACTCAAATCATGTGGCAGCCTTGGGGGACAGTGTAGAACATGTCTGTTTTTCCACCCAAGGGGCATGGAACCTGGGTTACTTTATCAACTAACCCCCATTCCTTAGTCGGGGAATTAGGCTTTGAAGGGGGCAGGGCAGCAGCTCCTGACCTGCTGTTTGGCCCCAGGGTGCTTTGCAGTAAAAAACGACCCAGCTGCTCCGGAAAATTGAGTGATGAGGGAATGTGGGCTGGACCTTGCCGGCCTCTTCTGCACCAATGAATATTCTAGTCTACTGGCAGTTACATTTCTCAGTGTAATTAGTAAATCACCTCTTTCACTCATAAACTGCCCTGCTGTATTTTGTTAACATCTCTTATCTCAGAACTTGATTATTCTTAACTGAAAGAAGTTATGACTTGCCAGACTGAAGACAAGACCTCAAGGAGTTGTGACCCTACCAACAGGTTGCTGCCAGGGAAGAGTGTGGTGCATAGCGAGGAGTCAATGATTATTACCTACTTATAAATGTAGCGCCCGTAAAGTAATTTGTTCTATTTACTGTAGGAAAGTTTATTGTTACTATTTTCATTTTTAATCTTTTACCATCATGATTCAGAAGTGGCATTATTAAATGTGAAGAAAGAAAGACATTGTCACGTGATATCGTGTGACCCATTTTCATTTCGTTGAGAATGTATGCCTGTCATTAAAGGCTGAAATAACTGAGCCTAAAATGGAAGCCGTGAAAGACTGTGGTATCACGTGAAAGGCAGAGAAAGCTTGGATTTTTACATGGATTTAATCTTTATACAGGTTGAGCATTGATTATCCTAAACACTTGAGACCATAGTATTTCAGATTTCATATTTACTTGGATTTCGGAATATTTGCATAGCTGTAATGAGATATCTTGGGGATAGGATCCAAGTCTAAACACAAAGTTCATTTATGTTTCATATACTCCTTATATATATAGCCTGAGGGCAATTTTATACAGTATTTTAAATAATTTTGTGTATGAACCAGAATTTTGACTGTGACTTGTCGTATGAGATCAAGTATGGAATCTTCTGCTTGTGGCGTTATATCACTGCTCCAAAAATTGCAGATATTGAAACATTCTGGATTTTGGATTTTTGGATTGGGGTGCTCAATTTATATTAACTGTAATATAGTGAATTAGTTCACTATTATGGTGAATTAGTATTTTTATTTTACAACATTTTTCATGTTTCAAATAATTTTGCTGTCCTTTCTATAAATTCTCAGTGTAGGCACTATTCAACCAGGGATAAAATACTAACTCTCTTATCTCAAGAAACACAGAGTAGTGTGAGAGCAAGGGCATACACCCACAATAGAGGGATAGATGTTTAACACGGTAATGTTAAAACAAAAGGTGTCCTATCACTGAATATTATCTGGCTTACTTTTAAGTTTCCTAATTTTCTTCGGCTGTACTGTATTAAATTTGGTCTTACTAGATATTCACTTCGTGGTTGGACAGCATGGTCCAATATAACCATAAAATTGGAAGCTGAAGGCCATTTCTTATTTCAATGGTGTATTGAAGCCATTTGAAGACTTCCCCCCTTCCCATTCTTTTTTCTTTTCATTCATCCATCCATCCAGTGGATAATATTGTACGATTTAAACAAAAATTTTTGCTTGAGAGACAAATGAACATACTAAAGTTAGTTTGTAAAGGACAGGAACTTCTAGTTTTATACAGGTTCTGTTGGTTTGCTTCTTCAACTTCTGTCCTTTTTCTTAAGCGAGTTAATTTTGGTTATATCTTTTCATTTTAATCCTGGTTCATAGGAACAGATATCCTTCCCCATGCCTATTTTCTCTCTTTTCCTGTGATTTACTAGCACCCATAGGGAGGGTCTTTAAAACAAAAAGGTTGGAATGCTAAAGTTCGTCCTTCACAATCCTCTATATATTAGGCATTCATTTCCTGTCAGGTGTTTATTTGGATCATTTTTTATTGCAACCTGATATTTTTTAAAAAGTGACTTAGAGCCTAAGGGCTTGTGATTATAGAACAGATAACATAGAGGTACTTTAAACGTGTAAGAGAAAAATGCCCAAAACCGTTTTGATTAGTTTAATTTTTTTTTTTTTAAGTAAATGAATAAGTGAAAATCCCAAAATGGAAGGGTTAGTATAGTTGACCCTTGAACAACACAGGTGTGGACTATGTGGGTTCACTTTTACTCGATTTTTAAAAAATAAAAATTAGATCTAGTATGCCTGCCTGTCCCTCCACCTCTTCTACCTCTCTCACCCCTCAGACAGCAAAACCAACTTCTCCTCAGCCTTGTGAAGAGGATGAGGACCTTCAGGATGATTCACTTCCATTTAATGAATGGTAAATATATTTTCCTTACGATTTTTAAAATAACCTTTTCTCTAACTTCTTTTGTTGTAAGAATACAATATCTACTACCTACAACATGTAAGATGTGTGTGTTTTTGTTATTATTAAGGCTTCTGGTCATAACTAGGTTGTTAGTAGTTAGGTTTTTGGGAGGTCAGAAGTTATATGTGGATTTTTGATTGGCTGGGTTGACACCCTTAACTCCTGCTTTGTACAAGGGTCAACTGTATACATTCTGTCATAGAGAGGTAGTTATCTTAAATATTGCTGTAACCATATAAAGTTGTTAATATCTGTTTTATTGGTGAGAAATCCATTATTTTTCTTAAAAACAATTGTGTCTTCTAATTATAGTAGAGAGATGAAAATTTATTTCAGAAAACAGACTTCCATTGCTCCAACCCCATGCCATGTAACAGGGCAGACACTTTCATTACGACCTGAACATACAGCTTGTGTATGTATGTATGTAAGACAGACTACCCATATTAAGACACTTTGGCCCTTGTTTGCTATTGGCTCCGCTCCCCCACCATTTCACTTCTGTATTCAGACTTATCCAGTATGGTAACCACTGGAAATACGTAGCTGTTGAACACTTGGAAATATGACTAGTCAGAATTGAGATGTGCTGTAAATGTAAAATGCATGCTGGATTTTGAAGACTTAATTTTTTTTAAAGTAAAATATCTCAATTTTAAAATATTGATTAGAAGAAATTATAATATTCCAGATATATTGGGTTGCATAAAATAATATTATTAGAATAAATTCTGCCTGTTTCTTAACTTTTTCATGTGGCTACTAGATAATTTAAAACTTACGTGTGGGGACTTGGCCAGTGCTAATATCTGGGGAGACTGGAATGACTTCTTGAGGGTTCCTAAAATTAGATATTGGGACTATGTTACAAAGCTAAGTAAGTTCTATTGAGTTTAATCCTTATATTACAAATGAACAACTAATGTTTAGAGAAGTGATTCCATTACGGAACCAAGACTTGAACCGTATCTCCTTATTTGCACTCCAGCATTCTTTTAAATTTTGTGTAACACAGATTGTATAGAGGTGAATCATGAGAGTTTTCAGTGGACCTCAGGCACCCATAGAATAATAGGGTTGAAAGCATCTTGATGATGACAGGTCTCTAGATTTTTTTCATTACTTTTCGGAGCTAAAGGCATTTGTTATTTTGGGAAAATTTTCTTTTATTAAAACTTAGAATTTTATTATCATCTATGTTGTAATCTCTTACTCAGGAAGATAAAATTTTTGCTATCATTTTTCTATACTTCCTATTGTCTTAGAATTTTTTCCCATATTTTTTCAATCGTAAAGTTTCCATTTGGTTCTTTTTTATAGTGTCTACTTCTGAGAACTTGTCTTTCCTGTCCCTTCATGGACATCTTTGGGAATTCTGACACCTGGCTCATCTCAGGATTAATATCTGTTATTTTCTTTTCCTTTGAGAATGATCAGATTTTCTTCATCTGTACCATTCCTAGAGAATGTTGTTTTTAAATGAAAGCAGGCAATTAACATCGATAGGCTCAGACTCCCAAATTCTGTGGCACCCGTGGGCAGTGGTTCAAACGTCGGTTCAGTTTTCAAAGTCTTTGCTAAGCTACTTTGAGTCTACTTGCTGAATGAGCCTCTGAGGAGTTAGTATGGAACCTGAAGGTGATTTGTGCCTTCAGTTCTCAAGACCTTTGTAGTGCTTCTTTAGGTATGTTCCACATGCACATCTTGGGATGAATTTGGAACTTGTGTTGGTTCATAGGAAGAATTACAAGATCCACTTCTCCAGTTCTCTCTTAGGGATTTTTTCTTATGCTCTTCAGTTCCTGGAGGCCTCATTTCTGGTTTAGTTTGGCTTTTTTGATTGAAAGAAACTGGCTCAATCTAGCTGGTAAGCGTTGCGGGGAACACCAAAAAAGTAGGCCAATTACAGCGTTGAACAAGTGTGCTCAGAAGAATAGTAGAGAGTTATAATTCCACAAATGGAGTAGGGGCACCTATGGAACAAATCCTCCCGCAAATAGTAACTACAATCTCTGGACAACATATGAAAAACAAACATTACGAGGACACCCTAGAACAAACCTGAAACAAGTAGAAGCCAGACTGGATTAGAGTCTTATGAGAATGGCGTTGGAGTTTCCTGTTATTGACAGATCTTTGCCTGGGGACAAGTTCCCTTTGGCAGAGGAACAAGAGAATTGTTCAGCACTAATGCTGCACCGCAGAGTAATGGAGTCCAGCACAGGGAAGGAGGAAATCCAGGAAGAAAATAATAGAGGTGGAGTACCAAATTTGGTTTATATCCTCTGCTAAAATATGGACTTGACCCCTAAACTGGAAACCGTTCAGATGTCTATAAACTAAGAAAATGGATTATCAAGTTGCTGTATGTGTACAATGGAATACTACTAAGCAATAGGAAGGAACCAAGGCGTTAATGTCTGCAGCAACTTGGATTAATCTCTAAAACATTATGCTGACTGAATGTAGTCTTACACAAAACAAGCCATCATATGTGATTCCATATATATGATGTCCTAAAACCATACAGACCTCATCTATTGTGTATGTGGGGTAGGGCAGGCAAAACGAAGTTATGAAAGGGAAAATGAAGAGGTTGGCAGGTGGTAGGAATGAGTGGTGAGGAAAGGGATTAAGTGGGGAAGTGCATGTGGCAGCTTTCTAAGGTGTTGGCAATGTTCTGTGTTCCAGCAGGGATTTACGTTACTCAGGTACATAACATTTGTCAAAACTTACTGAATGATATAGCCAGTATACATCCATTGTATTTTGTGTAAGTCTTTTCTTCTTTTCCCTTCCCTTCCCTTCCCTTCCCTTCCCTTCCCTTCC
>NW_012115466.1:1078567-1079140 GCF_000951035.1 Colobus angolensis palliatus
CAAGTTCTTTGAATAGATGTATTAAAACAAATATGAGGAAATGTTAAATTTAAATTGTAGGTGGTAGCTATGTGGATATTGTTTTCATTTTTTTCTATATGTTTGAAAATTTTCATAGTAAAATGTTAAGAAAAAATGGAGACCAGTGGATGGTATTTCTTGAAGTCAGGTTCCTGTTAATATGTTGTTGTTGTTTTTTTAATGGCATTCATCAAAATTCATTTCTTTAAATTTGAAAATAGTTTGAAGAGCTCATCGGTAACATTTTTCTGCCTGTGCATTAAGCTCTGACCTGCTTATGATGCAGAAGGATAGAGAAATATGAATAAATAAAAGCACAAGACAAAACACACATACTAGATCATTTCAAAATGATGTAGCAAAGGCTAATTAAGGTCATTTCTAATACCTACATTTGGAGGGGATAGACACGTAATTAGACTATGCTCAGATTCAAGTATGATTAATGGGAGATGGAATTCATGGAATTGCTAATTTCGAACATGTTTTCGAAAATGCTATGGGAGGAAATTATTTTATTTATTTATTTAGAGACAAAGTCTTGCTCTGTCA
>NW_012115466.1:1083100-1098564 GCF_000951035.1 Colobus angolensis palliatus
GGGAGGCTGAGGCAGGAGAATGGCGTAAACCTGGGAGGCGGAGCTTGCAGTGAGCTGAGATCCGGCCAGTGCACTCCAGTCCGGGCGACAGAGCGTCGAGACTCCGCCTCAAAAAAAAAAAAAAATACAAAAAATTAGCTGGTGTGGTGGAGGGCGCCTGTAGTCCCAGCTACTTGGGAGGCTGAGGCAGGAGGATGGCATCAACCTGGGAGGTGGAGCTTGCAGTGAGCCAAGATCGAGCCACTGCATTCCAGCTTGGGCGACACGGTGAGACTCTGTCTCAAAAAAAAAATACACACACACACACAAATATATATACTTTTATATATAATATATATAAAATCTCTATCTTAGAAATTTAGTAATGGTCTGTTAGGAAGTTGTTGGATTAAAAAGCACTGTGACAGGATTTTATGGTTCTTTCATAAAGTTTTGAGATACAAGTATAGTCGTATTAAAATTCAGTACTGTAACATCCAGTGTTATGCATAAATGTTATAAATACTGGTTCATTTTCTGGCCTCTGTTAATTTGCTGTTAGGAAAGTTATTCTGATGGCCTCAATTTTTAAACATATATATATCAGATTAAATTGTGAGTGGGGATGAGAGAAAAGTAAAGTATTGATATTAAAATATAATTTGTAATTACAAGATATAAGATTTTTAAATTTATTTCATTTTCTCTCTGGTATTTTTTTTGGAAGCACTTCAATTTTAAATTCATTTTAGAACATAACATGAAATTACTTGATGTTATAATGATTTGATATTTCTCTAGAAACCAAAAGTTTGGACTTCATTTTTGGTCTTTTGTCTTTCTATCACTCCAAATGTATTGCAGTAATTTTTTTGTTTAAATCACCATTTGTATATATTATAACTTTATCAAAGGAAAACTGCTATGTTACGCCTCGCCCAGGTCATTTTGTTGTAAGAATTCTGTATTACTGATATCTAAATGAGGCATTTTGGTCTTTGAGAAAATTGTGTTGTGTGCTAACTTTGGAGATGGTAGAATTACAATTGTGTGTTTATGTCTTCTAGATAGAAATTTAGTGGTGAACAATCGAGTGGGTTTCACACTGTGTACCAGCTAGTTATTTAAACATCAAATTCTCCTTAACTTCTAATTTTAGTACCAGTGTCTTCCTAGAGGAGAATATTTTACCCAAACAGAAACAATAGTTCAGTTAGACTTAAATTTTTGCAGGAGCTGATTTACATCTATGTAATACTGACTAAAGACTATAATGTATAATACTATATGTATTATAGTAATATATATACTATATTATACAGTACTGTAATTATACTGAGTAAAGATAATACTATTGTAAAAGAGATGAGGTCTTGTTATGTTGCCCAGGCTGGTGTAGAACTCCTGGGCTCAAGTGATCCTTCTCTCTCAGCCTGCCAGAGTGCTGGTATTAAAGGTGTGAGCCACCACAACCCACCTGTTATTAAATATCCGAATATTTAAGTCTCTCTGAAAAAAATGATGGACAAGGTAAGGTAGATGGATAAAATTGCTGAAAACAGCTCATGATCAAAATGGAACCCTAAAGAGTTATCTGTATATCATTGTGATTTCTGTTATTTGCCATCATAATACCAAAATCAAAATGAACAATACATTTAATGTAAATGAAAGTTTTGCTTCAAAGATTTCTATCTCAGAGACACATTGATATTACATCCATCTTAAGACTGGCCAAGAACAAGAGAGAAATCTTATTAATGATTCTGATTGTTTTGTATTGCCAAGGTGAAATGTTCAAATGACTAAGTAGTGGACTTGCATGTATGCCAAGTTATTTTATAATCACTTTAGGTAATTTGCATTTAAGAAAAACTTTAAAAAACAAGGTTTTTCCATTGAATGTTTCATCATATCTTTACATCCTTTAAAAGTAGATTTTTTAAGAGCTTCTTGATTGTAGAGATATGTTTACTGGTTCTCACATCCTTGAAGTGTTAAGTCTGCCAGGTAAGAATCTTAGCATCAACAGAAGCAAGGAGCTATAAAGGAATAAAGAAATATAAAGTAGAACATCAGTTGATCTTTGAACTTAAAGCTAGTTATTACATTTGTCAGATCCTGGAGAATTTCCTAGAACCAGGCAGTTAATTATATTTAGGAAATTAGTTAGAAAACCACAGATTTTGAGGTACCAGGACCTGTTGTTACCGAGAGATATTTGATTTCTTTCAGTATAGAAAACTTAAACATGGAGACACTGTTTTTTAAAAAAATGTTTCTGTGTGTCACTAAAAAAAAAAAAACTTTTTTTTTCCTTTCAGTTAGCTTTATTGTCAGAAGGAGAAGCCAGATTCTACTTTGAGAGAACCAGAAAAAAATATTATGAGTAGGGAAAATATGCTCATCAACACAGAAGGATATTACAAGCATACTTATTGTTTTATTGCATGTTAAATTTAAATAGTTTAATCATTTTTCTTGTCATTTTATTCTTTGATCAGTTATTTAATCTGGGACAGTTATGGGCACTTTATCACTTAAAGTAAGTACTAGCTCAAAGGTGTGCTATTTTCTAGATTTACTTGGGCAGCCTGGCCAAAGGTGAATAGGTCTTTTCGGGCCATAATTTGGGTTACTCGTTACTAATTCAGCTTAGATAATAATGATTAAGCCTGATCATGGTACTGAGGCTGATAAATTCTAAAAACCTTTCTAGTAGTTAAAAGATAGAAAGCAGTTGCTTTTTGCAATTTTAAATTTTGTTTATGTCCTTTTTATTGAGGACATAATTATGTCCTTATGAAAATTATTTTCAACCTTGTTCCCTACTGCTGTTTCCAGTGTTAACAGTTAAACCTTACTGTTAACAAACATCTTACATTTGATTGATTCTTCCTAAATTCATCTTTAGGATCACTCAGTGTTAAAGCTAGAGGAGCCCTTTCATACTATCTAATTCAGTACCCCCATTTTACAGAAGAGGAAACTGAGGCCTTGGACTAGAACAAAGGTCTCCTGACTCAGTCCAGGACTCCTTTTATCACATCTTGCTGCCTGATATTTGTCTTTATGGAACTCAGCAACATCACATACAGAGTGAGCTTTTTTTTTTTTTTTTAAATGAACACATAAAGTGATTTGCTACCCTCATTAATTACTAATCCTCATTCTTGCCTAACTCTTATTTTCCTTTTCTACCCATATTTATTTTAATCAATTATATAGACCCAAATACTTGTGACACTTTTTTATTTTGCTGCTACCTCTTCTTGATGTTTGACTGTTATTTTTAAGAGTTAAACTTTCAGAGGATTTCTTACCAATGATGACTGCCATTTTATCAGGCATTGTAGCAGCAATTGATTAAAATGTGTAACAGGAATTATTTGTAGAGTCTTACATGTAGATTAAAAAAGTTAATTACAAGTAAGTCCAAAAGTGTGGATGAGATCTAAGGAGCTATAATACTGGATACAAAAACTTTTTTTTTTTTTTTGTGAAATACCAACATCCCAAGAAATAATCAGCCAACAGTGTGATATAACTGCCATTAAAATAGCCTATGCTATGAATGCATGGATTTATGCACATTTATGTTTTAGGTTATTGCATTGTTTTCTTTATTGGTACTCAGGTTGGCTCCTATATCCTTTTGACAAGTCCCTAGCAATTTTTGGTAATTTTCTTGCTTTCTGTTTTCACACGATATTACAGGTTTATGTGGTTTTCAAGGGCAATTCAAGGGCTTCTCTTTTTTTTTTTTTTTTTGAGCCGAAGTCTCGCTCTGTTGCCCAGGCTGGAGTGCAATGGTGCGATCTTGGCTCACTGCAAGCTCTACCTCCCAAGTTCATGCCATTCTCCTGCCTCAGCCTCCCGAGTAGCTGGGAACACACGCACCCACCACCACGCCTGGCCAATTTTTTGTATTTTTAGTAGAGACAGGGTTTCACCATGTTAGCCAGGATGGTCTCGATCTCCTGACCTCATGATCCACCAGCCTTTGCCTCCCAAAGTGCTGGGATTACAGGCGTGAGCCACCGTGCCCAGCCTTTCTCCAGTTCTTACAGTAAGTTCATGATTACAGGTTATAGGACCAAGGTGTCATTTTTACCCCTGCATTAGTCCAGGTTCTTCAGAGAGGTGGGAAAAAAATGTGTGTGTGAATTTACTGTGGGAATTGACTCACGTGCTAATGGAGTTTGAGAAGACCAACCTAGGTTGTCTACAAGCTTGGAGAAAACTGGGGAAGCCTGATTTAGTCTCACGTCTGAATGCTTCCTAACCAGGGAAGCCCGTGTTATAACGCTCAGTCTGAGGACAAAGACCTAAGCACCTGGGGAGCTGCTGATGTAAATCCTGGAGGCCAAAGACCAGAGAATATGGAGTTCTGAGGTCCAAGGGCAGAAGAGAGGTGCCCAAGCCCCATGAGGTGGAAGGTGGGAGGGAAAAAGAGGGAGAACTTGCCTTACCTTTGTCTTAACTATCACAATCCCTTACCTTCCGTTTAAAAAAAACAATTTATGAATGTTGCCTGTCAATTAATTTTGCATTTGTAAAAGATCAGGAAAGTACAAAATCTACCAGCTTAATGAAAATCAACACTTTTTTTTTTTTTTTGAGACGGAGTTTCACTCTTGTTGCCCAAGCTGGAGTGCAATGGCGCGATCTCAGCTCACTGCAACCTACACACTTCCTGGGTTCAAGCGATTCTCCTGCCTCAGCTTCCTGAGTAGCTGGGATTACAGGCGCCCACTACCACATCTGTCTAAGTTTTATGTTTTTAATAGAGACTGGGTTTCACCATATTGGCCAGTCTGGTCTTGAACTCTTGACCTCAGGTGATATGCCTGCCTCAGCCTCCCAAAAGTGTTGGGATTACAACTGTGAGCCACCACACCCAGCCTTACATATTCATTTTTTAAAAAATCTGTTGCTGTCCAGGCATGGTGGCTCACGTCTGTAATCCCACCATTTATTAAGGCTCAGGTGGATGACTGCTCTAGACCAGGAACTTGAGACAAGCCTGGACAACATAGCATGACCCTATCTCTACAGAAAATAATTATAAAATTATTTTTGTAATTAAGGTGCACACGCCTGTAGTCCCAGCTATTTGGATGTATGAGACAGGGGCATCCCTTGTGCCCAGGAGTTTGAGGTTGCAGTGAGCTTTGATCGCATGACTGCACTCCAGCCTGGGCCACAGAGTGAGATCCTGTCTCTTAAAAAGAAATAAAAAATCTGTGGTGTTATGTCACTGAAATAACCATGGTATCAAACTTTATAATTTTAGGGTAAACTAAAGCACCAATGCTTAACTGCTATGAGTGCTGGATAAATTAGTTGAGTTGGACAGAGTACCACTGTCATAATCACACAGACACTTTACATCACATAGATAAATATTAAGGTTTTTGAAATTTTTTATTTAGTTTAAGTATTTGTCAGCCATTTTAAAGCATCCCTAGTCAACTGTCAGTTAACTAATTGTGATTCAGATGAACTAAATCAGGGATCTATGATAGAAATATTTATTTGACTAGTTTTCCTGGAAAGATATCTGTGTGAAGACTTGTAGGTATTGTTTTATTTTTTATTTTTAGTTACCTATTTTTTTTTTGAGATGGAGTCTCGCTCTGTCGCCCAAGCTGGAGTGCAGTGGCACAATCTTGGCTCACTGCAACCTCTGCCTCCCAAGTTCAAGCAGTTCTCCTGCCTCAGCCTCCCAAGTAGCTGGGACTGCAGGCGCTTGCCACCATGCCTGGCTAATTTTGTATTTTTAGGAGAGACGGGATTTCACTGTGTTAGTTAGGATGGTCTTGATCTCCTGACCTCGTGATCCGCCTGCCTTGGCCTCCCAAAGTGCTGGGATTACAGGCATGAGCCACCGTGCTCAGCCGACATTGTTTTATTTTAATCAAGGCAAAAATTGTATGTAAATACTGCTTGAATTACACTTTTTTTTTTTTTTTGAGACGGAGTCTTGCTCTGTCGCCCGGACTGGAGTGCAGTGGCCAGATCTCAGCTCACTGCAAGCTCCGCCTCCCGGGTTTACACCATTCTCCTGCCTCAGCCCCCAGAGTAACTGGGACTACAAGCGCCTGCCACCCACCCCGCCTAGTTTTTTGTATTTTTAGTAGAGACGGGGTTTCACCGTGTTAGCCAGGATGGTCTCGATCTCCTGACCTCGTGATCCGCCCGTCTCGGCCTCCCAAAGTGCTGGGATTACAGGCTTGAGCCACCGCGCCCAGCCTACACTTTATTTTTTTGAGATGGGGTCTCACTCTTTCGCCCCAGCTGGAGTGCAGTGGTGGTATAATCATAGCTCACTGCAGCCTCAAACTCCTGGGCCCAAGTGATCCTCACACCTCATCCTCCCCAGTAGCTGGAACTACAGGTGCATGCCACCGTACCTGACTGATTAAAACCTTTTTTTTTTTTTTTTTTTGTAGATACGGGGTCTCCCTATGTTGCCCAGGGCTCAGGTGATCCTCCCGCCTCGGCCCCCTAAAGTGCTGGAATGACGAGTGTGAACCATCCTGGAGCATGAGCGCTATGTTTTATTATTTATGAAAGCTTAAAAATACATTTGAATAATGTTTTAGGTGCCTTATCAGATACAGGCTGCTGATTTGCCTTTTTTAACAAAACAAAACAAAAGATTTATTCGTTCCGAAGAGAAACCAGAGCATGACAGTGCTTTTTAAATGCTTATAATCTGGTAGTGGTTGAAAAAATATGCATATTAAAAGGTGACATCATCATAATGTTAACACTTAATAGATTATAAATGGCTTTTCCATGCATTCCCACCTGTGAGGTGTGTAGATTAGGTTTTATTATCTTTCACAGTTGAAGAAACTGGGGCTCCGGGAAGTTAAAATGACTTGATGTAATGTCTTAATGTCAAAAGCCAGTAGCATTAAAAGGAAAATGTCAGTGTTCTGACTTCTGGTCTAATAATCTTTTTACTGTTGTCCGATTTTGAGAAGAGTAATAAAACTGCACTTAGGGGTACAGGAGGAAAGTAGCCAGACATCTTTAATGTTGATATTTGAATAGGTATCATAAACATACAATATTTGAAGAAGAATAGACGAATTTCAACAAGTGCAGTTGAAACAGAACTAAAAGCAATAAAGTGGAAGTTGTGGGACATGTTAGAATGATACCAATATACTCACTTGAAGAGTAAAGTGCATTTAAAGGTGGTACTGTATGGCTAGATAGGTACTTTGGAACCATAGAATGGAGAACTTAGGAGACTCAGACTATTGTAATAATACAGGTGATAGGTACTGTAGAAAGAAAGACGTGGCTGTAATAGGTGTTGAATACATTTTAGAATGTACAGAGTTTTAAAGCCTCATTTGTATTATGTGAATATAAGTTTTTTTTCCCTTTCCTCAAGGACTCCATCTCACCAAAATCCCTAATTTTCAGGTGAGATGTAAAGTAAAAGTTAAGTATTTTTCCTTTCTGAAAATTTTGTTTTATGATGGATTTAACATAATTTCTTACCTGCTCTATATTTATAAAAAGTTTCAAGTTAATAATACTAATAAAACTATTATTATAACACTAACAAAAGCAGTTTAAAATTTTTGTGGTTCTTTTCTGTCCTTAGATTATATTCCCTAGAGATGTGTGCAGCGAAAGTACTCTTGTAAGGTTTCTTTGTTAGTAGACAGTTTTACTCTTTTACAGTATTAGAAGGTTCTTTGTCATTCATTTTGTATGTAGACAAGGTGGGTTGACTGTGGCTGTCTTCCAGTTGTCTGCTCATTTGGAGAGCCAAGCTGTTGAAGCAGGCCCCATACAGGACATGCTCATTGAGCAAGAGAGCTGGCAGACACTTGTAATGTCTCTAAAATCTTGTGATTGGATACAGTGTGTATCACATCTTCTGGAATTCCACTGGCCAAATTAACGTCACATAGCCAAGGTCCATGTTGCCGGGAGGGGGATGAATAACTCTATTGCAGGGAAAAAGAACGCTTGAATTCTGAACCAGTAATACCTTCAGCTTCCTCCAGCCACTAAAATTGGTTGTTCCCATGTGTCAATGCCATCATAGTTACTGTTATTAGTGTTAGTTTTGTTTTTGTTTTAAGGGGATTCTCTGATAACCAAGGTAGACAGATGACTGGAGGTAAGAGGAAAAGGCTTTTGTTACCCTTGTCTATACCTGTCTTCTACAGCATGGAAGGGGCAAATGATGGAATCTGTTATTTGTCATCCCAGGCTTTCTCAGCTTAGTGTGACTATTATAGATTGAATTGTATCCCCCTAAATTCATAAGTTGGAGTCCTAACCTCCAGTACCTCGGAATGTAATCTTATTTGGAAATAGGGTCCTTATAGAGATACTCAAGTTAAAACGGGATCATTTAGGTAGATCGTAATACCTTATGATTGGAGTCCTTATGAAAAAGAGAAAATTTGGGCACATACAGAGGGAAAACAGTATGAAGACACAGGGAGAGAACATGGCAAAGTGACTAGAGTGATGCATCTACAAGCCAAGCTCTATGGTCTGAATTTGTCCCTCCAAAATTTATGTTGAAACCTGATCTCCATTGCAGTGGTATTAAGAGGTGGGGCTTTTTTGGAAGTAATTAAGACATAAGGGCTTTACCCTCAATGAATAGAATTGTGACCTTATAAAAGAAGTTGAAGGGAACCCCCAGGCTCCTTACACAGTATGAGGAAGACACAGCCAGAAGGCACCATCTGTGAAGCAGAGAGCCTTCACTGGGCACTGTATCTGTTGGCACCTTGATCTTGGGCTTCACAGCCTCCAGAACTGTGAGAAAAAACTTCCAGCTGAGGTGTTTTGTTTTGTTTTTCAGTAGCCCCAGTGGACTAAGACACCAAGGAAGCTAGGAGAGAGGCCTGAAACAGACCCCTCCTTAGCACCTTCAGAGGGGATGTGGCCCTGCGAACACCTTGATTTTGGACTTCTATAAGACAATAAATTTCTGTTCTAAGCCTCTTAGTTTATGGTACTTTATTGTCACGCTAATTTAGAACTTTGCTAGAAAGCACCTTTAAACAGAAGTTTGGCAGCCAAGGCAGGAAGAAATGAGCTTGAGGTTAGCTTATTTTTTAATGTTTATTGCATAAATGAGTAGTCTAGCTGCTAAGTAGATGCAGGAGGAGGGGTCTGTCTATTTAGATTGAGAAACATACCTTCAAATCTGTTATCTTTTTCAGCCTGAAAAAGTGAACTGTACTTGAGTTAGTTCTTTCTAAGCTGGAAATCTGTATTGAACCACACAACACTAAGTTTTATAGTTGATGAGTAGGGAAGTTTCAAAAGCTAGTAAATATTATGAATTGTGTCCCCACAAAGATATGTTGAGGTGCCAACTCCTAGTACCTGTGAATGTGACTTATTTGGAATGGAAATAAGATCTTTGTAAATCACGTTAAGATGATGTTGTTAGCATGGGCCCTATTCCAGTATGACTGGTGTTTTTATAAAAAGAGGGAAATTTGGACACAGACAACACACAAAGAGGAGAATGAAAGACTCAGACACAAAGCAAGTTGGCCATGTGAAGATGGAGGCAGAGACCGGAATTTTACTGCTACAAGCCAAGGAATGCCGGCTGCTACAGAAGCTGAAAGATGGATAGAATGACTCTCTTTTAGAGACGTTGGAGGGATCGTGGCACTGTCAACACAGTTCACTTCGGGCTTCTAGCCATAGAACTATGAGACAATTAGTTTCTTTTGTAATTTTAAGTGGCCCAGTTTGTTGTAGCTATCACAGTAGCTCTGGGAAACTGATGCAGAAGGACATGTGGATTTTGAGAGTACTTTGTGGTCTTTGGGCCTGTTTCTCTTACGTCGTTACATTTTGTACAGGTTATCAGAATGTCTTTGGTTGGATAAACCACAAATTTCTAAACTGTGTTGTGTACAGTGTTCACCTTCACGTTTTAAAAATATTAAGGTACTTAAGTTTGAAAAAGATTGAGTTAAAATGTATTTATGTCTTTATTGTGATATAAGTAAGTTCCTTGGAAAGCAAAACATTAAGCTATTATTCATTAACATTTTGTTATATTAGGTTCAGCCTGTCACCTAACTGGCTTTAAGGAATGAAATATACTTGGTGGTGGTGAGGGTTGGGAGGTAGTGTAGAAAACTTGGAATATAAATCTGTTTGAAGAGGTCAGTGGGCTCCGTTGATGTTAGAATGTGGGGGATCAGATTTTGGGCTCGGGAGAAGGTGGGGATGAGGAAGTTGTCAAGGCAGAGAGTTTAATTAGTGAAATACTGCTAAATTTTGAGGTGGTTGGTAAGGAAAAGGTTGATCTAGGGAAAGGTTGGTAGAAGCTTAGGGAGAGCTGTGCTTACTCACATTTTCCCCTAGGCTTAGGCCTCTTCTTGGCAAAGAGGTTGATCATGGCTCATATGCAATGATTTTGGAAAGAAGAAAAGCCCTATCATCTTATGCTTGAGTATCTTCTAATATATCCACAGCAATTATTGATATGGTCAGGAATAGCAGTGTTAAGTGTAAACTAGTTTCTTGGCATTATTAAACACACATGCCTCTCTATTCTCTAGCTCTTTCACTCCCTACATCTTCTCTGTTCTTACGTGTCCTCAAGGTACACAGGGACGGATATGGAAACTGTACCAGGTATAACTTGGAAATCTGGCTATAAAGAATTTCAGATTTTTTGCCCAGCTAGCCCCACTGCCTTTATTCCTTATGTAGCAAACAAGTTGAGTATATAATAAATCAATTCTCCAGTACCAAAGCACTGCATTCTTTGTTGCTATGTATGTGGTAAAGAATGCTACCCCATGTTTGGAGTCTGGAATGTGTTTTCTTGGGAATTAAATGCTGCAAGAGAGAGACTAGTTTCCAGTTTTGGTTAGAAGGAAAGGGATTGCAACCCTTTGACACCTTCTACAATACAAGTGATGAGTCTAGGCAAAACACACAAAAACATGCTGAATCCCACCAGAAGGAAAGACAGTGTGTTGCGGTAGCAGCTTCCACACTCCTCTACACCTTCTCCTAGTAAAGTTTGGTAGCAAATGGAGTGAGTTTGGCTACTCTTCACAGTATTTATTGTTTCTTTATATTAGGGACAGAGTCTGGCTCTGTCACTCAGGGTGGAATGCAAGCGCAATCTCGGCTCACTGCAAGCTCCGCCTCCCGGGTTCGCGCCATTCTCCTGCCTCAGCCTTCAGAGTAGCTGGGACTACAGGCGCCCGCCACCACGTCCTGCTAATTTTTTTGTGTTTTTAGTAGAGGTGGGGTTTCACCGTATTAGCCAGGATGGTCTCTATCTCCTGACCTCGTGATCCGCCCACCTCAGCCTCCCAAAGTGCTGGGATTACAGACGTGAGCCACTGCGCCCGGTGGATTTCTATAATGTTACAGTGTTGAGGGCAGGTGTGTAGTGTAGTACTAGTAAACAGTGGCAGGTGTGTAGTGTAGTACTCAGTAAAACATTTGTTACATGCATGATAGAAAAACTAAATTTAAGTAAAATGATTCAATCTTTACAAATAGAAGTCCATTTATAGAAGTGTAGTCTCAGAAAATTTATAATTTTAATTCCTCTAATATGTTTTGGAGTTAGTAGATGCCATGTGTTACATCAAAACTAAAACTTTGGTACGCTGATGTTTATGGCTTTTTATTTTATTATTATTTTTTTTTGAGACAGATTCTCGCTCTGTCGCCCAGGCTGGAGTGCAGTGGTGCAATCTTGGCTCACTGCAAGCTCTGCTTCCCGGGTTCACGTGTGTATGGCTCTTAAGTACCTTTTTTGTTTATTAAGTATAAACGTATTGAATAATATGTATTCCAACATGAACACAACAGAAACCAAACTAAAGATTTAGGTTGTGTTAAAATATGACCGATACTATGGGCTAAGGTCTCAAACATTTTAATCTTAGGGCCTTGTTACAATCTTAATTTATTGATGGTCTCAAAGAGCTTTTGTTTATGTTATAGTTACCAATATTAACTGTATCAGATATTAAAATGGAAATTTTGTATTACTTACTAATGCTTGCTTTTTTTTTTGGAAATCCAACTCTCTTTGTCACCCGGCTTGGAGTGCAGTGGTCCTATCTTGACTCACTGTAACCTCCTCCTCCCGGGTTCAAGCAGTTCTCCTGCCCGAACCTCCCAGGTAGCTGGGATTACGGGTGCATGCTACCACACCCGGGTAATTTTTGTGTTTTTAGTAGAGAAAGAGTTTCACCATCTTGGCCAGCCTGGTCTTGAACTCCTGACCTCAACTGATCCACCCACCTCAGCTTCCCAAAGTGCTGGGATTGCAGCTGTGAGCCGCTGCACCTGGCCATGTATTCTTTAAAGTCAGTTTCATTTCATTCATTTGCAAGAAAATGTCTGCCAAATCCCCAGTCTGAATAACTATATTGTCGTTTCTTCTTTGAAGTGTAAACGTTGTTCCATGAAAAAAGTGACTAGTGTAACTTGCAGTTCAAACAATTGCAGTGCTGTTTTTTGAGACAACCATTATTTTAGTATGCAATAGAAGTGCTCTATGTTTACTTAGCACTTTGTCACATAGTGTATTAAAAAGATCCGTATTTGAACATTAAGATTTTCATAATATTACTTTTTCTGCTTCATTCAAGAATATTCTTCAGGGATTCTTTTTTGTTTTGAGTGCATAGTGGTGAAAAAATACAATGACTACTAGTAATACCATCAGGTCTTGGTTCGTAATACTAAGGTGTGAGCAGTTTTACCCACTATTGCTTTGTAACATTGGTGGTAACATTGGTGCAAATGCCAATGGAGTGAAAAATGCAAGTAATATCCTAGTAATACTACAAAAATAATTTTGACCTCACAGATCCCTTAAAAAGTCTTGGGAACTCCAGGGTTCTATGGATCCCAATTACTATGCTAAATAAAAAGTTGATCACATTTTGTCATGAGTATAACAAAATACCGTATCTGATTTTAAGTTTTGAACACTCTTAACAGTAAAGTACATTGCTATGTGTCTTTTAAGAAAGAATCTTCTAAGAAGATACTATTTTATTAAGAAATATTAAGAGTTAACTTTGCAGTTAGAGACTGTAACTTGACTGGGTAGGGCACTTACAGTAGGGCCTCAGTGTGGTTATGGAGTGATGTACTTCTCTTCTCCCCAGTCCATGTGCCATGTGGGCTTTTTTGTTTGCTTGTTTTTTAAATAGTACATTTTATATGACAGTACTGCCAACTGTTTTCTCTCACCCTGTGAAACTGACCTATGAGACTTTCATGGTGGATTTCTCTTAGTTTTCAATAAAAGTTGGAAACCTGCTCCAATTTATGTCAGTTATCTTTACTCCATTTTCTTTTCCCTTTTCCTTCTTGGTTTACTTAGCTGGGTTGTGTGTGAGTGCACATATGTATGTGTCAATCTGTTAGCTGAGTACTAAAGTTAGTTTGCGTCTTCTTCACTTGATTTGAGCAAGCATTTATTGCCTTATGGGGGATGGATGTTGATCTCTTTACAGTTTATTTTTTTTTTTAAACTATACCTCGATTCTTGATCTGTATCAGTCACATATTTCTGCTGCCTGAACAGTCTTTTGGACATTTTTACCCTTGACTTTCCAGAGAATTGACTGAGTGTAACCAATCCATGGACACATGTTTTGATTTACTTACTAGTCTGAGTTACTTAGGATTTTTTTTCCCTCATGAGGAACCAAGGAATAACCACATCTTCTTTCTAATATACTGTTTCATAAGCATTGCTATGGGTAGTAGTTATTACTCTGGCCTCCTTTTCTCTTTGTTCTTCCCATACTATTTGAGTTTTAAACAGAGTTCCCATCTATTCAGGTGATTAACTGGCAATTAACTGTCCTTGAAAAGCTTTAGCATGTGTTCCACTCTTTAAGATTCTCAGAACATGTCTGTTCCAAAGCTAGAATGAGAAGTTTTAGTTGAGAAAGTTTCATTAGCTTTCTATTGTAATACTGATTCCTATTCAGACAAACTCAGTTTTTTATGCTAGTGAGAAGGACTGACTTCTTTATTTTAGTTTATTTTTATTTTTGTTTTTATTTTCATTTTTGAGACGGAGCCTCACTCAGCTGCCCACGCTGGAATGCAGTGACGCGATCTCAGCTCACTGCAGCCACCGTCTCCTGGGTTCAGGTGATTCTCCCATCTCAGCATCCCGAGTAACTGGGATTACAGGCACCCGGCATCATGCCCGGCTAATTTTTGTATTTTAGTAGAGGTGGGGTTTCACCATGTTGGCCAAACTGGTCTTGATCTCCTGACCCCAGGTGATCCACCCACCTCAGCCTCCCAAAGTGTTAGGGTTGCAGGTGTGAGCCACTGCACCCAGCTGATTTTTACTTTTTATGTCTGACTTTCTGATTCGTTCCCAGACTGACATTGCTTTACTTTAAGTTCTGTGACTGATTACTGCTCAATTGTTGAAATCCCAGCACTTTGGGAGGCCAAGGTGGGCAGATCATGAGGTCAGGAGATCGAGGCCATCCTGGCTAAAATGGTGAAACCCTTTCTCTACTAAAAAATACAAAAAATTAGCTGGGCATGGTGGCGGGCTCCTGTAGTCCCAGCTACTCGGGAGGCTGAGGCGGAAGAATGGCAAGAACCCGGGAGGCGGAGCTTGCAGTGAACCAAGATTGCACTGCTGCACTCCAGCCTGGGTGACACAGCAAAACTCTATCTCCAAAAAAAAAAAGAAGAAAAAAAGAAGAAAAAAAGAAAAGAAAATGTGTACCAGAAGTAGTATGACCTGTCTTATTATCTCTTAGTGTTTTCGTTTCTTGTCCTTCTTTATTTCCCTCTTGATGTACCTTGTCAGTAATTTATCCAGTTATTCCACACACATTATTTCCTAGGATAATGTATTTTTATGTTTTAGAAGGATCTTAGTTATAATCTGTGTAAATAATCACTTTTATACATTTAGGAAGCTGAAGTCAATGTCTGGGGGCAGTAAGACAGCTCATCAGAGGTCTTTTGCGTATAAAAAGAAATAAATTTGTAGCTATTGACACTTGGACTTAAATCAAAGTTGACTCATCATATAATGGATGCTAGTTTACTGCTCTCAAGCCTCAAGAGCTTTGTTGAGACTTTTAAAAATTGCCTAATTGAGATTATGAGTCAATGTTCCCTATCATCAAATAAACAACAAATATTCTTGTTTTTTGAAAAAGTATTTTGTGAAAACCATTCTTACTTGTGGGCTGTATAAAAATAGGTGACAGGTTGGATTTGACATACAGGCTGTAGTTTGCAGATCCCTGGCTTAGATCACAATGGAAACCAATTTGATACTAGAAGTCTCAGTTAACTAATGAATAATTGATTTGGTGTGTTGTCTTCCTTCCTTCCTTTCCTTCCTTTCCTTCCTTTCCTTCTTTTCCTTCCTTTCCTTCCTTTCCTTCTTTCCTTCTTTCCTTCCTTCCTTCCTTTCCTTCTTTCCTTCT
>NW_012115466.1:1099274-1099744 GCF_000951035.1 Colobus angolensis palliatus
ATTTGATACTAGAAGTCTCAGTTAACTAATGAATAATTGATTTGGTGTGTTGTCTTCCTTCCTTCCTTTCCTTCCTTTCCTTCCTTTCCTTCTTTCCTTCTTTCCTTCCTTCCTTCCTTTCCTTCTTTCCTTCTTTTCCGTCTTTTCTTTCTTGTCTCTTTCTTCCCTCTTTCGCCCAGGCTAGACTGCAGTGGCGCGATCTCGGCTCACTGCAGCCTCCACCTCCCAGGTTCAGGCAATTCTTGTTCCTCAGCCTCCCGAGTAGGTGGGATTACAGGCCCGTGCCACCACACCTGGGTAATTTTTTTGTATTTTTTTGTGGAGATGGGGTTTCATCATGTTGATCAGGCTGGTCGCAAACTCCTGACCTCAGGTGATCTGCCCGCCTTGGCCTCCCAAAGTGCTGGGATTTGTAGGCGTGAGCCACCATGCCCAGGTGGTGTACTGTTTTTTAATGTCTTTATATGTTG
>NW_012115466.1:1099934-1154205 GCF_000951035.1 Colobus angolensis palliatus
TTTTTTAATGTCTTTATATGTTGGTATTTATAAAGGTTGATAGGTCCTAATAAACATCGTGTGCAATAGGTACTTAAATATTTCTTAATGAGATGGGGTTTCATCATGTTGATCAGGCTGGTCGCAAACTCCTGACCTCAGGTGATCTGCCCGCCTTGGCCTCCCAAAGTGCTGGGATTTGTAGGCGTGAGCCACCATGCCCAGGTGGTGTACTGTTTTTTAATGTCTTTATATGTTGGTATTTATAAAGGTTGATAGGTCCTAATAAACATCGTGTGCAATAGGTACTTAAATATTTCTTAATGAGATGAACTTACTGTTTTCCCCTTTCCTAATTCTTGGAGATGTCTGTCTGAGATCTGATCCTGTTTTTGGTCTTCTAATGTATTTTTTAGGTCTATAAAAACGCTTTCTTAAAAATTACTTTATGACCTCATACTCTCGCGTGACTTGCAGGGTTCCTATATACAACTCTATAACTTAAACTGACTCAAGTCTTTGAAATTTAGAAGTGGAGGAGACTGTCTGATTCAATTTTCTCATTTTATAGATGACATAGAGACCCAGAAAATTCGCATCACTTGTCTAAAATCATATAGGCCATCTGAGATGTTATTTTTAATTTATATCTGAGCTCTGGATTCCAATGAAAAAGAGAAGGAAAAGTAATTTAAGTTTGTCACTTCTAAGTTATAATTATGCTTAAGTTTTGGACTAAATTATGTTTGTAAGATAAAGTAATTTCGATTACACATTTGACTTTGGAGCATGCAAAGGGTGTCCAGATCTCTTAAAAATGTGCTATAGATAGGAGATTTAAGAAGATAATCTTATTTCTTTCTTTCTATCCATAACTCTTTCATCGTGTTTTTTTTAGTCATTTAAATTTAAAATAATGTAATTGAGGATCACACTTGAGCCCTGGCTTCAAGAATGGAGTCAGAAAAGAATATGCTGTCTGTCATGATTGAGGGTGACGTTTAAGGTAGTATTTAATGTGTAGAAGAACTAGGAGAGGATTAAATATTTGGAGCAGTAGTTGTACAGTGAGTATATGCTGAACTCAGTTTTGTGATGCTGAAAATGCTGTACATATTCAGTTCACTGAATGAGTCATAGCTGGATTGCCTCAATAGTCCTGTGTTTTTGTAATATTTGCTGAATTGTTGTCTATAAAGTTATGCAGTTAGATGATATTTCATGGTGAACATTTACAATATTAAGTGAAGTTTTGAATATAGCCACCAATTGGCTAAATATTAAGGCTAATTTTGTGTTTGCTTTGGCTACTTTGATACAGCTGTGGTTTAAGTAGTTGATTGTCTATAAGTGATTGGAATTTTAAATAAAAGCTTTTATGAGTATACAAGAGATTTCTGAGAGGAGGAAAGTTACAAAGATCTAATTTTTGGGAGGATCTCAGTTACTATTTAAGAATGAGTAAATATGATCAGGTAGAAGATATAAATAAATGCTTTGTGAATTTATGAAGTGTCTATTTTGAATATCCTGTTTATTTAATAACCCATAAGCTCTTTGAGGGCAGGACTTCATTTATACATGATATACTCTTCATCAGGCCTGATACCTGGGTGGTAAAGTGTAAAGATTGGATGAGTGTCTCAGGGCTGTTTTGTGACCTAGTTTAAAGACAGTTGTTCTAAAAGATACCATAATGGAGGAATTATAGTAGTAAGTCTTCTTGTGTACTCCTTGAGATCCAATTCCTAGTATTTAGTACTTATACAGGCAGGTGAAGACTACATCACATTCTAGAGCATTCATCTGGCTATATAAACAAACCATAATGGACAAGTTCTGCAAAGCATTATTTAGTCCACTAATGAAGTAGTGGCATTTTCTCTGATTTCACTCTTTGGCACATAGGCTTTCAAGTTGTTTTAGAAGTAGGCCTTTCAAGGTCTTTTTCCTTTAAAAAACTTAATTGCCAGAAACTGATATCACACTATAATCAATTAAATAATCAGTTTATAGCAGTTTGGACAGATAACTTTCCTGCTCTCATTCAGTATTTAATATGACTTAAAAATATACCAGCAGTATATATTTATTGAAGGAATTTTTATAAGCAGTAATTTATCATTTTGATTTGTGTTTTTCTTTGCCCTGGAATGCATTAGGTGGTGTTGAAGCATCATTTATTACTAGTTTCAGCTGGGAAATTGATGGCCTTTGCTAATCAGAACCAGCATTGTGAAAAACCTTTGCAGATTGGATACTTTCGTCAAAGTTTTGGACTGAATGATATTAGGGGAGAAGAATACTTACTCTGTTTTCTTTGTCAGTCTATCTCACTTGGATTCCAACTAGCCCATCTCATTTTGGGAAATCCAAAAAATTAAATAGTTGCTAATTGTTCCCTGTGACAAACATATTCATGATAGATCAAATTATGATTTAATTTCTTGTAATTGTATCATGGTTGGGGTTGGATGTTTTGTTTTTAAAGTCATTCAGTTCAGCGTGTCTTCAGAATTGAGTGAGTGCCTGCTGTGTGTGTTGAGCACAATACTGCACCTTACTGGTGGTTAGGCTAAAGTTGAGCAAAGTGTCCTCCAGAGCATTCACCATCTAGTGTACTATAGTACTTCTAGACCAGTGCCCTGGGCCAGTATCCTAAAAGGAGTATTTGCCTTACCACTACATTAAGCATGTAGTAAACATTCAGGTTATATAAAATTAATTGTACTCTTTGAATTAACTTTTTTGGTGAAGAGGTTACCTTTTCTTTGGATGAAGATGTTATAGTTGTCACTCTTCCTTTGTGGTTTCCCATCTCAGTAATTGACAGTACCAGCCGTTGACTTGTCCAGAGAGAAACCTTTGATTCTTTCCTTTTCCTCAACTATGCCTCAACTGTGCATCCAGTCAGTTACCATTGAGTCTACCTCCTCAATATTTTTGGAACCCCAGTGTTCCTCTGTGACAGTCCAGGAGTTAGTCTTCTCCTGGATTACTGCAGTATCTTCCTAATTTGGCTCCCCAATTCCCCCTACTCCCATCTAGCTTCTTTATAGTCTGTGCTTTTCCCTGCTCTTCCTGAAACTGTTTAATGGATTTGTTTTCTCTTAGTGCCGCCTCGAAGGTCCTCCTCAATATAGTTTCTGCCTGCATTTCAAGCCTTACTTGCCTGTGTCTTCACTCAGCACTTCCACACCTACTGCAGCTCATGGGATGCTTCTGTTCACTCCCTCCCTTCCCCGAGCACCCTTGTTTTCAGGCCCCTCCTTTAGTCTGAAGACCAAGGACACTTCTTCTAAGTGTATTCCTAGACTGCTAACTTTAGTTAGGGCTTCCTCTGTGTGTGTCCACTAGAAAATTGTCATTGCCTCCCATTTGTCTGTCTCCCTGTGAGATACAAGCTTGATGGGTGGTACTTAGTCACCACTTTTTCCACAATTTAGGGCAGTAGCAGTTTGTCAAATAGTAGCCTACTCAAATGCTAGTTAATTTTTGATTTTTTTTTTTAATCTGTTAACTACTTCATAAAGAAATCCATGATGTCACAGGACAACCAGCATACTTCCACTTTAGATATTTCTTTATACTGAATAGATGTGAATATATCATTTTTAAAGAAGAATCAGCAAACTACATTGTGGACCAAATCTAGCTCGCTCTCCTTTTATAAGGATCACAAGAAAGGTCTTTACATTTTTATAAGTGCTTAGGGAAAAAATTCCAAAAGAAGAAGAATACTTTATGATACAATGATATTATGAAATCAAAATTTCAGTGTCCATAAGTTGAGTTTCATTGGAACACAGCCATACTCGTTTATTTACATGTTGTATGTTGCTGCTTTTGTACCACACAGCAGAGTTGAGTAATTGTGACAGGCTGTATGGTTGATAAAGCCTGAAATATTTATTGTCTGGCTCTTTATATAAAAGTTTCCTGACCTCTCCTTTAAATCATTTCTGTGATTTGAGAACAAATACAGATATGTTTATCTATATTAAATATATTTGAGTCATGCCTCAGTTATTCCCCCACTTCATGTTCAGGATTTAAGTATGTCCAGTAAGAGAGCATCATTTGAGTTTTGGGAACTGTATTCGAGCCTATCTCATACATACCTAGAGCTTTTTGAGCCTTGAACATTACAGATGAGATGTTGAGAAAATAGAAACTTCATACCCTGCCAAGTTTCATAGACAAAACGGGAGTGGATAACTCATGGTTCTACCCCACCCAATGGTCTTTTCCCAAGTAACTAATATTCTTTTTTAACGAAATCAGTCTTCTTGCAAATAACTAACATTTTTTATTTTTAAAATTTACTTCTTTTTACAGTTAAGGATAAAAATTGAGCAACTTTTTATGCTACTTGATAAAATCATTAAAATATTATGCTAAAGCCCTCTTAAAAAATTGTTTTATTTTTGCCAGTATGTTACTTTGAAGAAAAATAGCACCAGCCATGTTTTGGTTGTATTATCATTTTACGAACTATTGGAATTAACTTTGTCAGGGTTTATTGTTAGGCAATGTAGAACCTTCTTCGTTTTACATCATTTAGTAAAATCAAATGGTTTTTACAACATTGTTTACATCTTGTTTAAAAATATTTTACTGAGAAAATAATTAACTTTGTTTTATTTTTAGGGTTATATCCTGTGTTGTGACCTCATGGTTTAAGTGGGAATAAAGATGAGTATAAGCAGTGATGAGGTCAACTTCTTGGTATATAGATACTTGCAAGAGTCAGGTGAGTACTTTTATAAAGTAAATAGGCCTCAAATTACTTTAATATTCTCAAAATAATCTTTTATGCATTTGAAATTTGTATCAGTCCAAACCGTTGAACTTTGTATGTTTCCTTAATGTCTGGACTGCCATTTTAAAGCTATGTTTTACTGCATGGTTTAACTCTCTGACTCTTTCAAATATGTTGGAAACAAGACAATTATTTGTAACAGTTCGGCTTTCACTGTTCAAAGACCATTTTTAAAATTTGTTATGAGGTGAGATTATTGCATATGTTTAGTAGGAACGTAAAAACTTTTAGCCACCATCAGTTTGATAATGTATATCCAGAATCCTCAATTAAATGTTGTTGGTCCTAATTGTAGTTCATATTTTGGAAATTAAATTAACAGTATTTTCCTAGAATGCTTTCAAAATTATTATCCGAATTGATTAAGTGTATCCTTGTTCTGAGTTGTTATTATTGTAGTGGGAGTAATTATAAGTAGAAATCATTGAAAGCAACTGATATTAAATCAATCAGTGATCTTCCAAGTTTTATTGATAGATAAAACAAAAGGAATACTGCAAGGGAAAATGTAGATGGATTAAGCAAAAATTTAAAAGTAGAAGAGGGAACGCAGTTGGGTATGGGTGGAGGTATAGGATGATGAGAAAGGTTAATTGCAATGGAAGTGCCGATTGCTACTAAAAAATGAAAGCATTTGGTGCTTTCAAATGTCATGGTCTAGAGATTGAATTTTATAAATTATGCTGTAAAGTTACTGTAATGTTTTAGTAAGGTGAGGTGCCCCATAAGAAAGATAACTTTGGTAGTCGAGTGTGAGGGAGGATGGAAGGATGGAGTAGAGGTCTGAGCTTGTAGAATATTGAGCCCTTAGTTTATGGTTTTGAGACTTGAATCACTTTTCTTGTGTGGCATAGTTAGTTGTCCTTTCCTATACAAGGAATACAAACATGGCTTTCGATCTGAGAGCCTGTTGCTTGCTGAGATTTTCCCAGTTGTTCTTCGGTGCTGAGCATTTTTTGGGGGTAGAGGTTTTCTATTCACAAGCACGATCACTGCCGCTCTCTGAGGTGTAACAGCTGTGAAAGTGATGTCCAGAAGGACAGGGAGGGAAAGAGAGATTAGTATCCAAGCCCACAGAGAATAATTTATAATGAAGCTTCGAAGTTAATAGCTCTTGTTTTGTTTTCTTTGTTTAAACTGGTAGACTGGTACTGAAGGCAGATCTAAAAGACGACTTCCAAAGAATGTTTTGAATAAGATAAAATGATTAATAAAGTGAAAAAGTAGTAACTAGTGATTGTTACATATGTAACTTGTAAACAAGTTTAACAATTTCAAATACTTGTGTTTGAAAATTGTTATGTAGTACTTTCAACCAAAATGGAAAAAAGTTTTTTGATTAGAGCAAACTCTGCTTTCTGCTTTTAAATTTGATCACCTTTTAAGCCAGAGCTTTGAGACTTTTGGACACTGGAGCAAAAACCATGTGAAGGATCAGTAAATGGGAAATATATTGTAAAGGCTTGTTGGTGTATGGTAAAGACAACTATTTAGGTTGAACCATATAAAGTTACTGCTTTTGGAAGTTAGAAACAGTTGAATAGCTCAGCAGTACCTTGTGGTTCAGTGGTGTTAATGAGAGCACTCATATTTTTCCTTTTTTAAACAAAAGTCCACAAATTGATACTTGATGTTACTGTAAGAAAACAGTAAAAAGGAGCAATAAAATAATATTCTCGTTTAATTTCTGAATGAGTAGATTAAATATTATCAAAAGTGTGTTTTTGTTTTGTTTTGTTTTTGAGGTGGAGTTTCGCTCTTGTTGCTCAGGCACCTCCTGGGTTCAAGCGATTCTCCTGCCTCAGCCTCCCGAGTAGCTGGGATTCCAGGCATGCACCACCACACCTGGCTAATTTTGTATTTTTAGTAGAGACAGAGTTTCTCCATGTTGGTCAGGCTGATCCCAAACTCCCGACCTCAGGTGATCCGCCAGCCTCGGCCTCACACAGTGCTGGGATTACAGGCATGAGCCACAACACCTGGCCCAAAAGTCTTCTTCAACTTGCTTTTCTTCTTAGAGAAAAAACCCTTCTAAATTCCATGTTTTAAGGTGTTTTGTGTTGAAATAAACATAAAGCAAAAATTTTAAAAAATTTGTATGGTAGACTGATATATCAAGTTCTCCATGATTGTTTAGTATGTTCTTAGGTGTGCTTTGTATATTCTTTACAAAGTTTTAGACTTTACAATGTAGTGGCGATGCTAAATCACATTTCTAAAAATGTGAACACCAGTCCCTCGGTAAAAATTGTAATTTCATATTTACATTATGATTTATAGGGAAAAATCAGACTCAACTGATGACATTTTGACTTATGGCAGTTTTCCCGGTACTGCAACTTGCCATAAATTTAAGAACTGTTTATGTAAGAGTTCTGAAGTTTGATCCTCTGACTACCTGCATCAGAGTCACACTGAGTGGGGCCTGGGAATCTGCAATTTACAAATGCCCCAGATGATTCTTTTGGCTTAATAAAGTTTGAAAACCACTGGTCTATATTAGTTGTAAGACAATTAGAACTTGACAAGAAAATTGATAACAGGTATTTAACATATTCACAATATCGTGACAGAAAAATTATGCTGAGTATTCAAGATGAAGTAGAAGGCATGGAGTGTACACCTGCTGCAGTCTGGGCTATGAGAACATATCCTAAAGAGGGACTGCCACTCAAAGTGTTTATTTGTGTTTGTGGGTCAGGTGGAATCATGAGGCAGCAGAAATAATGAGGCATTTTTATGTCTTAAAGCATGCCACGAGATACTTATTTGAAATTGCATCCAGAAATAGGATACGGAAGAGAGTTTGAGAATGTTACAATTCTGTGAACTCAGCACAGAGTTCAGACAGAACCCAGAATCTCACCCATAACAAATGCTCATAGTAGCTTTAGATCTGGGCACTTGCCACTTATTCCAAAACCTTTTCTTGGTTCTGATTTCCAATTATACTAAAATATGACTATTTTTGCAATAGATCCTAATTCAGAATCATCAAGTACAGTAATGTCTTCTCTGGGTTGTTTTGGGGATTCGTCATATTTGTCACCACAACCTACAAATGATACTTATTGAGAATTAGTCATTCAATATCTGAGAAATACGATATAAATTGCTCTTAGGTTATAACTATGTTTCTTGAAAGATCTAAAGTAATACTGAACAAACTGGAATCTTTATACTGCTGCTTTCCCTGCAATAGAGCACTGAATTGGATTAGGAGATAGCAGAAAAGGAACATCGTGGCAAAGGAAGGATTTGTGCAGAGACATTCAAAGGACTGGTTTGTGAAGATTTCCAAAAAGGAAAAATAAAATTCCCCCCTGGCCTGTCTTATTATCTAAAGACTGTCCAAAAACACGTTGTGAAAGTTTTTATGTTTTGATAAATACGTGGTTTAGTAATACTGTTTTTCTGTAAGAACTTTTAACATTTGTTCTCTGTATATTGTTCAGTGTTGACTGTGGTATCTATCTCCAGAGGGAAAATCACTTAAATTGTTTTAAATGTTTTTTACTGTTGTCAATACTAGAAGATACTATCTGTTGAAAGTTTCCCTCCTCCTCCAAAATTACATAAATTCTCAGATTCATTTTTTTTCACTTACAAAATATGTTGCTGTGGAGAAGGGATTTACATTGTGATATTCAGCCTCAAATATTTGATGGACTTCTCTGTTTGTTTTTTTTTTCTTTTTGAGACGGAGTCTCGCTCTGTCGCTCAGGCTGGAGTGCAGTGGCCGGATCTCAGCTCACTGCAAGCTCCGCCTCCCGGGTTCACACCATTCTCCTGCCTCAGCCTCCCGAGTAGCTGGGACTACAGGCATCCACCACCTCGCCCGGCTAGTTTTTTGTATTTTTTTATTAGAGACGGGGTTTCACCGTGTTAGCCAGGATGGTCTGGATCTCCTGACCTCGTGATCCGCCCATCTCGGCCTCCCAAAGTGCTAGGATTACAGTCTTGAGCCACCACGCCCGGCCCGGCCGACTTCTCTGTTTTAAATAAGCCATCCTTCAGACTCATCAAAACTAAAGAAAAATACATTTATTGTAGGGTTTCTATTAACTATTGTAACTTTTTATTTTTTGCAATTTTATCACTAGAAAGTTCACCCTATGCAAATTTCTTTGGTCCTCACCATTCTGCCTGTTTATGAAGTAGACTTCCCTGTTCAACAAATATTTCCTAGGGAATAAAATGATTTTTTTCTCTTTAGAAATGACTTGAAAATTGAGCGTATTTGATATATAGTACTGTAAGTAATGATTAACTTGATTCAAAAGTATTGTTCCTTTAATTAGTGTTTGCCCAAGGGCATTAATTTCGTTGCCCTAGTAACTTATCTAGCAACTATATGCAGATAAATACTTAGTGGTACATGCTGAGTTGCATATAGTAGAACCTGATATAGTGTTAATTTTAGAGGCACTAAGGTGGTTTGGACCTTTTTAATCTCTCCCCCACCTTTTACGTCACCATCGACTCCTGTGGTTATTTGCAGTTGTGGTTTATTTTTTTTTCTGAAGAAATACTTTCTGGCAATTTTTGAACTTTCTGACACCTGTCTTTCTTACAAGAAAACCTCTTTTCTATAAGAAGATGTCATTTTATCTTGCTTCAGTTGTATATTTGCTTTAGGGAAAGAATTACTGATACTAGATTTAACTATTACATGTCTAAGAGCTCTATAACTTCTCCATTTATATTGTACTTGACTGTTGGAAGCTATGAAACAGTCACATCTTATAATTAAAAGACTAACTGGAATTGCAAAATCAAAATGTCCTTATTGCTAAAATGAGTAACTTTCTAGATAGTGATTCTGAATATTATTACTTTTAAAAAATTTATTTAAAAAATAACTGATGTTGCATACTGTATTTATAGGAAAGATAATATATAAGAAGGAAATATATACAATCTGTATTAGGGTTCTCTAGAGGGACAGAACTAATAGGATATGTGTATATATGAAAGGAAGTTCATCAAGGAGAACTGACTCACACAATCACACGGTAAAGTCCCACTAGGCCGTCTGCAAGTTGAGGGGCATGGAGGCCAGTGGTGGATCAGTCTGAGTCCCAAAACCTCAAAAGGAGGGAAGCTGACAGTGCAGCCTTCCATCTGTGGCCAAAGGCCCAAGAACCCCTGGTAAACCACTGGTGTTGTAGGTCCAAGCGTCCAAAAGCTGAAGAACTTGGAATCTGATGTTCGAGGTCAGGAAGCATCCAGCACAAGAGAAAGATGAAGGCTGGAAGACTCAGCAAGTCTAGTCTTTTCTATGTTCTTCTGCCTGCTTTATCCTAGTTGTGCCGGCAGCTGATTAGATGGTGCCCACCCAGACTGAGGGTGAGTCTGCCTCTCCCTGTCCACTGACTCAGATGTTCATCTCCTTTGGCAGTACTCTCACGGTTTTATCCAGGAACAATAGTTTGTATCCTTCAATCCAGTCAAGTTGACACTCAGTATTAACCAGGATGATATATAAGAAGGATGATACATGTAGGCTTCAAGAGTTTGGTTTATGAAGGGTCTCCTTATCTCTCTTGCACCCTAACTCCCTCCATTTTTTTCCCCCTAACTTTTTCAATGGGATTTTCTGTCTCCTTAGAAATAAAGGCCTTGTACCATACCATTTTTTTGAGATGGTGATTATTACTTCAAATGTTGTATTTGTTTGTAAGATCACAAGTCAGAACCATAGACAATTATTTTTTAATTTAGACAACGTGATCACAGTAGGCACAAACTAACCTTTATGTATAACATTAAAGCTCTGACCTGTACTACCATGTAACGTATAGCTCTTTCATTCATTTTTTTTGTTTTATTGTAGCAGTTTCACATTAGCCCTGTAATGGTTAATGATATTACAGTGCAGTTTCTTTGTTGACTCAGATAAATGTAACTGGGCCGTTCTGTTCTGTGTACCTTACGCCCAGTGCCATTTATAAACAGACATTACCAGTGGATTCAATGGAGTCAGGTTAAAGTGGTTATCAGTAATGTGCTTCTAGGCATGAAGAACTGCACTGAAGAGAGCTCAGCGTCTGGTATGTCCACCTTCAGTCTGCCTTTCAGTTTTTATCAGTAGATGACCAGCTACAGACGTGCAAGTAGGTATATAGTTTTGTTTTATAATCAAATGTAATATAGAATAACCTTGATTTTACACACATGGTTATATCCATGACTAATTAACAATAAACAGCAAGCAGTTGTCATAAATACTGATAATTATAATTCTGTTTCTTTCCCCAAATAAAGTTTTTCTCCTCTTTTTGTAAGCTAAATTACCATTTTTTGCTGATGCAGGAAATTCATATTACACAGTCCTGCTAACACACTTATCAAAGGACAATGGCCCTTTAATAGTTGTCAAACAGAGAATTTGTTCAGTGTTAATTAGCATTTTTTTGTTTGTTTTTTAGGACTAGCCAGCATAGTGAGAGTATAAGGAAACATGTAAATTGCTTTTGACATTATTAATTTGTATAATTTTTTTGGAAAGCAATTTGGCAGTGATGAAAACCTTCTTTAAAATGCTTATATCCCCTTCAGCTTTTGAGGGAATCCAGCCTAAGGAGAGAGAGAGAGAAAAAAAAAAACATTGTACATGGCAAAAGCCTATACATTATAGATATTTGAGGTAAGATTCTTCTAAAATAGTGATCATTGGAAAAGTTCAAAGGTCCAGCTATGACATGAATAATTTACTGGCTGAGTATTACGATGCTATTAAAATTATTTCAGAAAGTATTATTTATTTAAAATGTTCATAGTTACATGTATTTTTAAGGGCAAAATTAGGGCACAAAATTGTATGGCTCGTGTATAAGTACTAGGTCTAGCTTTTCAATGACAAAGATCCCCTGTGTCATTTTTTTCCCCATCCTGTTTACCTTTTCTAATATCTGGATCTGTAGGGCAGAGTTGGAGTTGAGGAAGCATTGAATGATGAGAACATGAGTATAATTTTGCTAGGCTTTTCTGACTTGAAGCTTAAATAGGACCTTGGATCAATCAGATTTTCGTTTCAGATGCAGTATGTTGTGGTCATATTTAAGCTTTGCCTTTTTCACCAGTTTGTCTCATCTAGTCATCCTGTACCATAACCTTGGTGTTCAGGGTCCATTTTCTTATTCTTGTGTTGCCTATTTGCAAGGTAGAGTTGGCAGGCTCTATATGACTAACTCTCCTTTGAGAACACAGTCCCTAACATTCTTACAGAAAGCACTTTCTGAAACAAGCAATCTATAGAAAATGGCACTCCCTACCAGCTGCCGTTGCTTGTCTCTGTCACTGAATGGCTATATACTTCATGTGTTTCAGCCTTATTTCTTTCTGGAGTCTCTCTTCTACTCCCTAAATCTCAATACCCTAGTCAGTGTTTAGAGTGTACTTGATTACAGAGGCACTATCAGATTTGCTCTTACCCTTGGAAAGCAGGGATGCTATTTTAGATGGTCATGCCGGATTCTAACATTTAACAGATTTAGGTGGTCTCTTTTGCCTCCTATTATATAAATCAAAAGCTGTCCCTGGAAAAAGCCTTTTCTGCATGTATATTTACAGATAAATGGAAATAGCTTCTGGCACGAAACTAGTTCAAGTTTTAGATTTTTCCAAGGAAGACTTAAGTCATATGCTTTTTCTGGAGTCACAGATTTTTTTTGATGTGCCAAAATACATTATAGTATAATTGCATTCTAATTTAAAAAATGTTTATTGAGTACTTGTTGACTCAGGTAATGTGCTAGTTTCCCAGAATTAAAGGATTACTAGACATAACCCTTTTATCAGGATCCCAGTCTAGTAGTCACACAAAGGCAAACAACCATAGCCACAGAGATGATAACCAGTGTGGTAAGTGCCACACATAGAGAAATTTTAGGATCAGCATAGGAGAGACTGATTAGCCCTGGTGTAGTGAAAGAGGATTTCACCTCCATTCGATAGGAGAAAGAGCAAAGGAGCACATAAGGCTCAGAGGTGTGATATGTAACACAGCATATTCAAATTATATCTATTTGCCACCACTTGAATTTATTGTGTAATGGGAGTGAGACGGGCGGTGTGTAGTATGGAGATGAGACTGGAGAAACAGAAGAGCCAGATTACAAAAACAACTGTGTGTCATAGTTAGGTGTTTGACCTTTATTATGAAGGCCAAGGGGATCATTGAAAATTCTCAAGCAAGAAGTGATATGACCAGTTTTTTGTTTTACAGGTAATAGTCTAGCTGTAGCTTGGCATATATACTGAATTGAGGAGGAGGGGAAAGAAATGTATATAGCAAAGTGTAATGGGGACTACACACAGATCTGGCAGAAAAGGTAAGGTGATGAGCATATACAGATGGTGTAGAGTGGTAGGATTTGGAGTAGGATGGTAGGATTTGGTAAATTGTCAAATGCCAGGGACCGAGAGAGAACAGGGAGTTAGGATGACTATGAGTTTCAGGTGTAGTGAAATGAGATCAGAGGTTTCTGAGGAAAAGCAGTTTAAGGGAGGGGAAGAAGAAAAGTAATTTCAAACATCATAATTTTAAACTGCTATGTAATGCCATGGCTAGAAATAAATAAAATATTCTAGTTGAATTCAACATTTAAGCAGAACGTTTAAGTGTGGAACTTCTCTAGGGTAAACATTAATGAGTAGTGCCAGAACAGTGCTAATGACTACTTCAGGGATGTTTTGTTGCTATTTGAGAGCACCATAAGTACATCTGCAGTACCTTCAGATGCATGTAAGCACCTGTGATAGTTTTTCTCCTGGTCTGACAGGACAAATTCAGGATATCTGCAGCATTCCAGCCGGAAATTGGCACAGTTCCACCTGCTGTTCTTGAACATATTATTACTTTAAACTTAAACGCTATAAGCTAATTAAATAGAGTCTAAATTGAACAATTTTGACTGTTTAAATTACAGCCATGAATAAAGTGTACAGAAATCATGTACTTCAAACAAATTTATAAGCATTATATAAGTCAAGACACTTTCAAAACCTTGGCAGTAAATATGGCAGTAAGATGGCTCATTGTTTCATGCACTGTGTAACCACTTTCCAGGACCCTGAGTTGAAAACAAAGGTCATCTTTTACTTTCTGTCAGGAAACAGGAGCTCACTCTCTCCCTTAGCTTTATCCTTGACCATATTTTAACTGTTCAAGAGGAATAGTAGAGTCTCTGAATGAATTTGAATCTGTACTTTCTCATTTATTAGTTGTGTTTTTCCATTAGACTATAAAATAATAAACTTATATGTTTGTGCACAGTATCTAGCATATGGTATAGGCCCGCCATAAATGATGTCTTCTGTCTCAAAGTTTTCTTAAATCTCTTAAGCTGCTTGGCTGTTTGGCTGTTTTTACTATGGATGATTTACTGTGAATTTATTCAGGGAGGGGGTATATAATTGAAAACAGGAATCTCCAACCTCCACCTTAAGGATTTTACTGCTGTGTCTCTCATTGTTTCTCCCCATCCTCCCTCATCCTTATTCTGTTTTCTACCTTGGTGATCTGAAATCTACTCATATTCGGGTAGTTGTGGGTTTCTTGATAGGGACAAATCAAAACGGTGCTTCTCTACCCCCTGCCCCATTGGTATCTTTCTTAGCTATCTCTGTGAGTTCAGGTTAAGGTGAAAATTATAAATGCATTTAATTATGATCTTGCCTGTGGGCAAAATCAGGGGCTAAAATCAAGGTTTTAGAGGGAACATTTTTCCGCTTACCTTTTCCACTGTGGGTTAGATGTTGTGAACATAATGGGTTAGGTGTTCCAAAGAGAGAAGGTGGGGGTTACGAGGAAAGTCAACTTAGGTGTACTTTGACTATCAAATAACCAAATTTTCCTAGCCACATGCTGTTTGTGAGCCCACAGTATTTTATACTAGACTGTTTATCAGTACCACAAGGAATATAAGAGTGGAAGCACAAAATCCAAAAAAGACATGTACTAAACACTGAAAAACTAGACAGTCTAGCCAACAGAGATACTATATAGATTAAATCAGTTTAACCAAGACCCAAAATAAGCCCATATTTATTTCCTTTATTTAGTATAAATGTTTATTAATATTCTGTATTACATGTACAATTTAATTGTTTAAAATACTTTATAAAAATTACTACTTAATGATAAATCATGGTTATTATTTCAGTAAATAACCATCCTTGGTTTATCAGCTTATTAGAATTTTACCTTTGAATTTTGACCAGATATGCACAAAAAGCAAGGCCAGCATAAAGAGATTTTTATTAAGTAAGTGCTTTGGTTTTAAGTATTTCAAGTTAAAACTAAGTAATTGCTAATAGAGACCTATAAACCAGATAATCATTTGCTAGCTGTTCATTTCTTAAATATTTCATATAGATGAGTTATTACGAAGTGGCAAAGAATTGGTATTTTTTAAAGCACTTAATTGATACATAAAATAGTATTTAACGATTATGATTTTTTACTATTTAAATTTATTTTTAATTAGTTTTTATTAGTTTTCCTAAGTAGTTTCAAAGAGCTCCAAAATACTGAATTTATCAGATGTTTGACAGTTTATATGTAGAAATTTAAATACTTCAGATTTTACCTGAGTGCTAGATTGCTTTAAAGACATTATTGAATTATAACTACAGAGTAGTTAACAATTACATGAAGTAAATGAAGATCATTCAGAATGAATGAATTCCTATTTAAAGCGTATTATGTGTACCATTTTTGAGAAATGCTGAATACTTGAACTGGGATGAAAGAAAATTTGAAATAAATTTCCTTAATTCTAGATGTAAAAAATGTTAAAATATACTACAGAAATATTAAATGTAACAATCTGTCTTCGCCTGATTTATCTTAAGTGAAGCAGTTGAATTACATGATTTCCAAAGACTTGTTTTACCTTTTAAGCTTGATGCTTTTTGTTAAGAAAAGTTGTGTACTATGACTACATTTTAGAAAATTTGAAGCTATATAATCAAGTATTTACTAGAAATTTTAAAGAGTTGCATTAAGTAATTAAGAGAAAAAGAAAATATGTAAAGGCTGACATGTTTACACACACACACACACACACACACACACACGCCCTTAGCATACTGGTCTGGGATTTTAAATGGTTAGAATGGGATTTCGTAAGATTGTAGTGATCTTTTTTGTGTGTCATTTAGAATGTTGCCACTAGGAAAATAAATTCTCATGCCTTTTCTTTTGTTTTTAGGATTTTCTCATTCAGCATTTACCTTTGGTATAGAAAGCCATATCAGTCAGTCCAATATAAATGGTGCCCTCGTCCCACCTGCTGCATTGATTTCTATCATCCAGAAAGGTCTACAGTATGTAGAAGCAGAAGTTAGTATTAATGAGGTAAGGAAGACTTCAAGTACTAATTTTTACTCTTAAATATGCCGTTAAGTCAGCTGTCTTGCTTCCTTATTCAGTATTCTGACTTTAGCTTCACAAGGTTAACAAAAGTGCAGACAGTTCATCCCTAATGTAGTAGTCAGGTTGCACCGGCAAGGTGTTGGCGCCTAGTAGTTTGTTTGCCTTCATCTGTTTTTATAAGTAAACACTAAGAAATAATTTTTATTAACAGCATTATGCTGTGAAATGCTAAGATCATAATTATTGGCCTGAAAAGTGTAAATTCTCACAATATTTGAATACACCCTAATTTAAACTAGTTTATAGTTGAAGCCAACTCTGGATGTTACTGCTGATCTAAGGACTACATGTGAGTAGTTTGTTTGGCTTAGGTGTCAGCATACTGTGGCCCATTAGCCAAATGCTGCTCTCTGTTTTAGTAAATAAAATTTGATTGGAACACAGCCACACTCATTTACATATTGTCTATGGCTACTTTTGGCAGAATAGTGGTTGCGACAGAGACCTTATGACCTGCAAAGCCTAAATTAATATTTACTGTCTACTCTTTTACAGAAAAAGGTTGTAAACCCCTGGTCTACTTTAAAATGTTGTTTCTGGTTTTGGTTTTGTTTTGGGTGTGTGACGGAGTCTTGCCCTGTTGCCCAGGCTGGAGTGCAGTGGCGCAATCTCGGCTCACTGCAGCCTCTGCCTCTTGGGTTCAAGCGATTTTCCTGCCTCAGCCTCCTGAGCAGCTGGGATTACAGGCACCCATCACCACGCCCAGCTAATCTTTGTATTTCTATAGAGATGGGGTTTCCCCATGTTGTCCAGGCTGGTCTTGACTCCTGACCTCAGGTAATCTGCCCACCTCAGCCTCCCAAAATGCTGGGAGGTGATCCACCACACCCAGCCTAGTTTAAAATTTTTGTGTATAGTGTGGAGCTTTTCCCATTGCTTTTATTTCAGAGATTAACATGTTCCACTTTTGCGAGTATTTTTTAAACTGAAGTATCCATGATTTCTGTATCAATGATTATTACTAGAATTAGAAATTACATAATATACTAAAATGGATTTTTTTGTTTGTTTCCTCAGCTCTTTGAGTGAAAATCCACTAACACAAAACTAAATTTTTTCTTACAACGTGTGTAAATTTGACATAGCGCTTATTCCACAGTGTATCTGTGTTGGGTGTAGTATCTTTTTAAAATTATTTATAAGTTAAAATGCTTTCTTCCGTTCCTCAAATATTACGTTACAATTGCAGTTCAGAAACACTGCAAAAATGTGCTGTGTTTTTGCAGCTCACGTTACCCTACGATGACACTGGAGATTGTCACTGATACGCGTTTACCAGTTTAAGTGAACCAGACTTCACATATGCATGTTCCCAGCTAATTTGTACTCTTTGTATTTCTGACTTGCTCTGTGTTTGTGTCTCTTCTTGTGCTTACTTGGAGAACTCTTTAGTAGGAACTTCCTAATATCAATAAGTGGAGCTTTGGAAATTTCAACAACTCCCTAATATTCAAGAGCACTATAGCTCATGAAGTCTATTTCAGCTTTAATATTTGAATCAAATCACAAGAAACTTTTTAGCTCAAAGTTTTTAGTTTTTTAAAAGAGGTATTTACTATAATGGGGCACCAGGCCTCTGATCATTATATGAGCTATTCCATATTGTTTGTTGCTTTGACTAACAGAATTTCAGAACCTAATTAATAAACCTTTTTATCAGCTTGGCCTACATCTTATCCCTTTCATTTCAGCTCTATCTGTACAGCTCTATACTGTAATAATAGTGTGAACTAAATAAAAAGGAAAATTTAAGCAGTCATTTCCAGTTGCTGCTTGTAGTTTCTTTATTCCCTCCGGACTTCTTATATGAATTCAGCAAGTTCCTCAAAATGTTTTTCTAGGAATGAAGATTTTCATTTCATTTCTGATTTTGTATAAATACAAATAACTTTAAATATTGCCTTTGATTTTTCTTCTCTCACAATTTTCCAAATCCAGGATGGTACCTTGTTTGATGGTCGACCAATAGAGTCTCTGTCCCTGATAGATGCCGTAATGCCTGATGTAGTACAAACAAGACAACAAGCTTATAGAGATAAGCTTGCACAGCAACAGGCAGCAGCTGCTGCAGCTGCCGCAGCTGCAGCCAGCCAACAAGGATCTGCAAAAAATGGAGAAAACACAGCAAATGGGGAGGAGAATGGAGCACATACTATAGCAAGTGAGCTCAGACAAGAATTTTTTTTTTTTAATTACATGGTTTATTTATTTTTTAACCTTTTAATTCGGGATACATGTGCAGATTTGTTAAATAGATGAACTCATGTCACAGGGGTTTGTTGTACAGACTGTTTCATCACCCAGATACTAAGCCTAGTGCCCAATAGTTATTTTTTCTGATCCTCTTCTTCCTTCCACCCT
This sequence comes from Colobus angolensis palliatus, assembly GCF_000951035.1. Classification (NCBI taxonomy): domain Eukaryota; kingdom Metazoa; phylum Chordata; class Mammalia; order Primates; family Cercopithecidae; genus Colobus; species Colobus angolensis. Next base: position 1,118,540 of record NW_012115466.1, read on the forward strand.
CCATCCCCCAGGAAGGTCCCAGGAGATAAGAATTTTTAAAAATTTATTCTTAGAGGAAATATTTGCTTTAACAGAATGTCCCATCTTCTATGCCGAAATAATTTCATCTGTTATTTGCACCAACTTGTTTCCTTAACTTGTATCACACAGTTCAGATTTTTATTCCTGAAGCTCCAAAAAGCTAGATTTACTTTTATTTTCTTTTTAAAATATCTAGAAGCCCTTTTCCCATCATTAAATGAATTTTTGTATCTACATTTGATTTCTAAATGAAATTGTAATACTAGTTATCAACAAATACCATAGAGCTCTGACACTGAGATGAAAGGCAACTCATGTTATATGAATGATATCAGCAACCCCTACTGGCAGAAACTCAGAATAGTACTGGTAGACATGTTTAGTTCAAACCATTTTATCGTTTTATCCATGTTTAAGTCTAATCATTTAAAGTCTGCATCCCACCCCCACCCCCACCCCCATCCCTCTTAAAAAAAAAAGTATGGTCAATACTTAATTAAAGGTAAGAATTTATTTTCTATGTGACTAAGACTGTGTAGTCATGTTCAGCTTAACTTGATAATGTTAACACTGTATGTGATAAAGGAAGGTATTTGCTAGTTAAGAATTCACCCATCCGCCATGTTGTAATACTGCCTAACTGGAATTGCTTACTTGTTTTTCACGATGCAGATAATCATACTGATATGATGGAAGTGGATGGGGATGTTGAAATTCCTCCTAATAAAGCAGTTGTGTTGCGGGGCCATGAATCTGAAGTTTTCATCTGTGCCTGGAACCCTGTTAGTGATCTCCTAGCATCAGGGTGTGTTTCTCAAAGTGATACTAAAATGGCTTTTACAAATATCTTACTGAGCGTTTTATAAACATATGCATTATTCAGGTTTTCTGTTGTTGCTTATTTGTGGCCATTTTGTCTCTGTAAATGTTTTATTCCTTCATGAAGTAATTGTAGAATTTTTAATTAAACTTACTGTTTCGAGAACGCTTGGGGGTCCCAACATGTAGAATGGGAAAAATACTGGAAAATCTGTGGTAGTTTAGTTTTTATTTGCCTTATTAATGTTCAGATGTAAATATGTTGCCTTGATTCTGATAGTTGAGAATGTCATGCGGATTTAAAATACATTGCATGCTTTTATAGGTCTGGAGACTCAACAGCAAGAATATGGAATCTTAGTGAGAACAGCACCAGTGGCTCTACACAGTTAGTACTTAGACATTGTATACGAGAAGGAGGACAAGATGTTCCAAGCAACAAGGATGTCACATCTCTAGATTGGAATGTGAGTATCACTATATCCATGATGGATATAATTACTAGTATACCTAACCCTCAGAGCCTCAGACTCATGGCAGGGTTTGTCTATTTGTTCAGAAATTGGGGTTTTATTAACTAGTAACAACAAACTGGGAGTCATCGCCTACCAGCCCTCTCCTCCACTATGGTGTTAAAGACACAAACTTGCCTTAGACCAGGGTACAATGTCCAGCTCTTCAGTGTATCCCGCAGCATCTCCTTGGTTAAGTTGTTACTTTTTACTCTGTACTTCGTTTTCCTTAAATGTCAAGTAGATCTGTGAAAATGGTACCTAAATATTTGAGATAATAGGCGAAAATTCTTACCATAATAACAAACAACATACTAAATCCATAACAACCGAGTTCTTAGTTGGGGGATAAAAGAATTCTATGTAGCAGAAAACATGTTCTTGTTTTTCTCTTTGTTCTGTGAACTGTTACAACTTTATTACCAATTTCCTTTTAGGGATCATTAGTCTAGATAACGTCTAAATTTTATTCCCACTGTAGGAATCTTCTAATTCTCTGATTCTGTGTATGATTCAACATCTTTCAGGACAACTTGACTACTCTGACTTACAAAAAACTTTGACTTCATTGTTGATAAATTCTCACCATTTAGTTATAAATACATCTCTTACCTCACCCTGCTAGCCCCCGCCCCGCCTCCAAACCTCTTAGATCTATTTCAGCATTGCAAAGAATATCTCACGATAGTAGTTCTTCCTCAGCAAATGAATGTTCTTTTCTCTTCTATTTAACAACCCTTTGTGGGCTTTCTAAAGGATCTTCTAATTCTTTTTCCAAGGAATGAGATCTATCTTTAAAATCATTATTCCCACTAAAGTTCTCAGTTTCTGTGACATGTTTTTTCAGAAATCGTAACTAGGTATTTTTAGCATTTTCTTCCAAAATTGCCAGCAGCATGTTTACTCTTCCCCTCCGTATGACAATTCTAAAAATTCCAAAGGGGTTTAGCACATTGTAGTATTATTTACTTGTAGGATCAAGATAGAATTATTTTCTTAATATGGGCCCTTATTGTATCTTAGTTCAGACATCTTACAGCTTTCTTATGCTACCTGGCCCACTGGTCATGTTAATTTAATGAAATTTACAGTTTACACTGAAAAGGATGGTTAATGAATGAATATTGGTTTGTTGAGCTTGGTAGTTCTGAACTGCATTTTATAGTTTTGAAAAGTGTGGGCTTTTTGAAAATGTGTTAATCACCGTGAGCTTAGAAAACATCATCCTCGATCAATGATTCTTTTCCGTGGCTAAAGCAAGAGAGCCTGTGAGATTTCTCATCTTGAAAGTATTCTTCTCCTAGTTGAGCAGTTCATGAACTAAAACATTTAGGGACTGATAGTTTAGAGGAAACTTAACATTGTGTAGAATCTGGAAATACGCTTTTACTGTTGACTTCAACATGGCTCCCCTTCTTCTTCAGGTAGAGCCCTAAGGGATTGCCATGTCTTAGCAGAACTGCGTCTGCATTTCCCAGAACCAGCATTTGTTTCTGTTTATCACTTAGCCATACTGCTAAAATGGCTTGAGAGATGTGAAATAGGTGATCTTGTTTTGAATGCCCTTACCAAAACCCATCAAGAATATGTCAAGTAATGCAGGATTTCATTCTCCAGTAATGTTTAGTCATTCTAGCAATAGTCTGTTTACTATAATCTGTAACTTTTGCGTTTGCATAGAGTTAGTTAGATCTGTCCTTTTATTACACCATTCATCGAGGCAAGGCGCGTAGCAAGGGAATAAAAGTTGAGAGAAATTTATATGGACTTTTCCTCCTGGTAAAGTAGGCAGTTATTCTTACTTCATTAACTATAAAGTCAGCCTGCGCTCTTTTCTGGCTCTTTTGCTTGTGTTGCTCTTTTTATTGGCAAATATTTCATAGTGGGAAGGGATTAATAATAGAAAGGAACATTCACATTTTTAAGAATCTGATCATTTGAAACAATGATATTCTTTGGATCATACACACACACTTTGTTTTAGACAGTAAAGGATTTAGAGGAATGGCCATATAAAACCTTCTAATCACATTTTAAAGTTTTCCTTTTTTTACTTCTAATAAATCATTCTAAGATTATGAATTTGATATTCGCCCCAATCCACCACCCTACCTTCATTGTTAGTTGTGTGAGTCGGTGAGAATACTTTGGGCATGCATGAGGCGGGACGATGTAGATCCTGGTCAAGAGCTATTACTGTCAATTGTTGAGCTTTGGATATAAGGTCCCCGTACAACGCTAGCTTCACAACAGTGAAAGGGTTTCATGGGCCTTTAGTGGCACTCACAAGTAGGCAAAACTGGCAAGTTTTGAAGCAGAGAATGTCTTCATTGTCTTCTCTACCTGGGATTTAAACATGAGATACTTCAACAACAATGAAATTATAAACCGTATCTGGATGATATAATTAAAGAGATGTTTTTCTCCGGCAGAGTGAAGGTACACTTCTAGCAACTGGTTCCTATGATGGGTTTGCCAGAATATGGACTAAAGATGGTAAATGAAGCATTTTCCTTTTTATTTTGTTGTTGATCTGAAGTTAGAAAATTTAAAGTAATGTTAATGTTTTTCTTTTGAATTTTAGGTAACCTTGCTAGCACCTTAGGGCAGCATAAAGGCCCTATATTTGCATTAAAATGGAATAAGAAAGGAAATTTCATCCTAAGTGCTGGAGTAGACAAGGTAAAAGCTCATTAAGTTCTGTAAAGGTGAATGTATTACAGGGTTTAATTGAAAGCAGTGTTTTGTCTTAGCTGCCAATCACATAAACATTCCTATTTGGGAAATTCAAATATGAATTTATGATAGAAATACTTTCTTAGGTCTATCAGCTCATTCCTGAATCTACTTATCAAAATGTTTTTATCCTTTTATCTATGTGAACACTTTTAATTTTAGCTGGAATTTGAGCCATAACCAATGGCATACCTCCTGCACTTTTTGCTTCCCTTCTGCGGTTTCTAGTTAGTCTCACCAGTGAACATGGCTCTGGAGTGAATCCATGGGAAATTCTAGAGCTGGTCTGTTAGCCAAACTCCTGGTACTTAATTGAAGCTAATATGAAATGCAGAATCTGTCTAGTCTTCATCTAACTTGGCTGGTGAATATAGATGAATTGGAAATACGACCTTCTTCCTCCTAAATAAGGGTTTAAGATTATCTTAATCCAGGAAGGGACATGATAATAATTGAGTGTGGTGTCAAACAGGGAAGTGAAGAGAAACTGGTTCACTCTTTATATTCAGAGAGCAATAAAAAAAGTGGCAAAAGGGGAAGAAAAGTGAAGTAGGTTGGGAAGGAGAGAGATTGAGTCCTGTTGATAGTCACTGCCACTATACAATACTTGAGGTTCTTGCTTTAAGTATTGCCAAAATTCAAAGCTGCCTTTTTGTGTAAATATGAGCCTTTAAAATCTTTCAATATTGAGAACTGATTGCATTGTTAACCAAGAACTTACTCTCTTAGTAAACATCTATAGGAATCTTACGTTAATGTACTATTGCAATGGAGTTTTTAAAGCAAAATCTAATACAATGCCTCACGCTTTGTAGACTGCCAATAATTGTTATTTGAAGTAAGTTGACCGATGCAGAATCATCAGGGAAAAGCCAAACTACTTAATAGTCATTTGCTCCCAAAGTGGAGTATAGCCTTGTGATACTATTTGGGATAAAGTGTTTAAAATTAAATCCACTCTGACATTGTATATTTCTTTAATACAGTTAGGCATATAATTTATGCATCTATGATAAACTTCTTTGCATGAGTTTATTTTTCTTTTCCTTTTACTTTCAGACTACAATTATTTGGGATGCACATACTGGTGAAGCCAAGCAACAGTTTCCTTTTCATTCAGGTAAATTTCTTATAATTTACGTGAAAGCTGGAGCTTGCCTCTGTTTTTCTAATAAAACTTCTAACAGCATATAATTTATTTTAAATGTTGAAATATCAAGTATCAGTCTTGTTACTAGTCCTTTCGAGAGTTGATGTTCCATGACATTCAGACTCTTAATTGTCAGAGGATCATCAAACGTTTTCTGTGAAATGCACCATAAAGAAAGCATTTGCAGCCTGGTGCAATTAGGGGTGGCATTATTTAATGGAAAGAACATAGATTTTTGAATCAGAAAATCTAAGTTTGAATGTCAGTTCCACTCCACTTAAGAAGCATTAAGACTGAGCGAGTCACTTAACCTTTCTGAGCCTCCTTTTCACTATCTGTGAATGAGGGATAATAATAATAATAATGCCTATTTGTTATGGGGATAAGACTAAATGATATACATGAAAATACTGCATAGACTCCTGTAAGTTTAGGTATTGTCATTTTCTCATTTTGGATCGAGGTACCTGAGCGTCTGTCTACATGAAGTGAACAATAGACTTTCCCAATGTGGTTGGAATGTTGGTGGCTTAGATGGATTTCTCTTTTAAGAAATACTCAATCTGGTACTTTTATCTGATTAATCCGACCTCGAAAATGGTGCTCTGTCCTGCATGATATACAGCCACACACCCAGACATTCAGCTTAAGTAGAGAGCCAGGCATATTTTTGTGCCCGAGCTCCATTTCAGCCTAGAACCTTTGCACCGCTTCTCAGTGAGTTTCCTGACTGCAGTAACTAAATGATGTTAAACTGGAACAAGATACCCAGTGGCTTTAGTATTACCTGATTTAGCTGTCTCTTTGATTCTGTTGTGCTGGAAAAAATTTTAATTTGGAGACTGACTAAAATAATAACCCTGGTTATTCTCAAATCTTCGATGACATCCTTTTACAAACAGCCATTGGCACAGCATCAACTTTAAAATGGAAATTTGCAACTTCAGGCATTTTGCTTTTTTCATTCTTTGTTTAGTGTGCCTAAACAAGCAAAATAAGGTGCAAAATGATTTTTCTGTGGTGTCTGAATAAGTTTGCAAACATTGTTAAACAATTCCACTTGATGAAAGCTCACCACTCGAATAAGCATTTACACACATTTTTGTTCACCTGTTGTACTTCCTTTTCACCTTTGCTTCTAGTTTTCAGAATTCTCTCAGGCTTCTGGCTGTTAATCATAAAAATTTCTCATACATCCTAGGAGTAATGTAAAGTTGAAGTAAGTATGTTTATGGTACTGTTGCTGGGTACCATATGATTAGTACCAACTTTGTGTTGGAGATGGTGCTCTTTCTGTCCCCTTTAGTCCTGACTACAACCTAATGAGGTACATAGTATGAAAGTATTTTTATGAATAAATAAGCTTCAGTTTACCCATCGTATTCTTTTTTACCATACTTTTGTTTTTAAAAACAGTTTTATTGAGGTACAGTTGACATAAAATGAACTGTATGTGTTTTACTTGAACAATTTGATGTATTTTGACCTATGTATACACCATTGAAACTATTACTACACTCAGGATGATGAATATATCTGTTAACCTTCAGACATTTCTTGTTGTCTCTTAGTAATACCTCTCTCCCATCCCCAGAGATTAGATTACGTTATATGATTGGAATCATAAAGTACATACTCTTTTTTGGTCTGTCTTCATTCATTCTGCATAATTTTTAATTCCTGCACTATGCAAAATATATCTTATTCAACTGTTTATATTATCAGTAAGGCATCTAATCAACAGCTGGCTATTAGTTGGTAAGATTTTGGGGATTCAAAAAGCTATATGCAGATTTCCAACTGCACAGGGGGCTGGTGCTCCTAACCTTCACATTATTCAAAGATTAATCGTATCATATGTTCAAAAAGCTAAGTAGAGACACAGAAGATGTCATTAAACTTCTAGAGGCAAAAACAACATGTGAGATGAAAAATGGCCCGATAGGATAAACCACAGATTTGATGCTGCGGAAGAAATGATTTACGACCTTGGAGGCTGCATAGAATCTATCCAAAAACAGAGAACATAGACTGGAAAAGAGGGTGGGGACAGATCATCAATGAGTTGTGATACAACTTTGGACAGACTAATACCTAAGTAGTCAGAATCTTAGGTAAAAAGGTAGGGGAGGGAAGAGAGGCAGAAAATAAGATGAAGTATTTAGCCAATTTAAAATATCACCTCAAGGTAGATGGTGACCAGTTAAAGGTGTGCACTGTAAATCCTGAAACCACCACTAAAAATAAAGAATTACAGGTAAGAACCCACCAAAGGAGAAGAAAATGTCATCGTAAAAAATATCCAATTAATCCAGATGGAGGTAGAAATACAAAAAGAGGAAGAACAGAAGAGATAAACAGAAATACAGTAAATTTAAATGTAACCTTATGACAAAGCACATTAAGTGTAAATGGCCTAAATATTAAAAGGCAGAGATTGTGAGATTAAATCAACAAGCAAGACTCAACTATATGCTGCCTATGTAAAATAGACTTCAAAATAGAAAAACATCAATAGACTGAAAATAAAATGTTGTGAAAATGTATACCATGCCATCACTAATCAAAAGACAGCTGAAATGGCTACGTTAATAGACAAACTAGATTTCAAAGCTCAGAAGATTTACAGGGAAAAAGGAGGTTATTAATACAACGTTAAACAGCCAATTCAAAACATTTTAAAATGACAATGCATTTAATAACACTTTCAAAATGTATGAAGCAAAAAATGATGGAGCTTCAAAGGAAATAGAAGTTACTGGGCTTCCAATTACTGTTGAATATTTCAATATTCTTCTCTCAATAATTGATGGAATGAGAAGACAGGAAGAAGGAAGTAAATCTGTAAACGATTTGAAGATTATCTAGTAACTTGACCAACTAAATGACATTTATAACAACAATGGAATTAAATTAGAAATCAGTATTAGAAACATCTCTGGAAGAGCACAAATACCCAGGAACCCACACTTTTAAGTAACTCATGGGCCAAAGAAGAAATCAAAATTAAGTTAGAAAGTTTTATATTTGACTACAGATATTATGAATTAATAATATACTAAAATCCATTGAATTGTATACTTTAAACAGGTGAATTGGTATGTGAATTATATGTCAATAAAGCTTTTTTAAAATGAAGTCAGTAATAAATGCATCCTTCTTCGCTCAGAGGTTTGTTCCTTTTCTTTTAAAATTACGGAGGCTACATGGGTTAATGAAAGTAAATCAGAACGGGGGGAGCAGACAAAAATTTTAACTTTAGCTCCAAGATTTAAAAAAATTGTATAATTGGGAAAATTAAGTTTTCTTAGCCTCTTACGTGTAAAATGAGACCGGTGTTAGTGAACACACCTGTCTCACTTGTCAGGTACATAAAAATTTTTTTTTAAATGTTAGAGCTTTCTTTCTAAAAAGCTTGTACTATCAAGACTCATTTTAGGAATAACTATAAAATAAGGAGGTATGTGTTCTTTGATTATATCAATCTGTAAGCACTGTATTTTATGAGGCAGGCATATCACAGAAGCATTAATCACACAACTTACGTTGCAACATTTCCTACATCTCAACAATCTTGATTTGGTTATGTAGTTTGGTTTTTTTGTTTTCTTTTTATGAACCTAATAGCTTATTTGTTTTAATGCTGCTTTTTGTTTATGTTAGCCTCCTCTCTAACATTTTGAAGGCTGCCCTGTATAAAATTAACACCTCTGGAACATCCTGACAGATATATGGCCTTCTTAATAACATTTTAGTGTATCTTTAACTGTCTTCTAAATCAATTAGATTTTTCAGGCTTCGTTCCCTTCCCCATTTTTTGCACTTGTTAACAATAGAAAGATTATTTACCAAAGAAACATTAAAATTTTTAGAATTGTATTTTAAGTAATAATATTTAATGTTAAAATGAAAGTGCACAGGAGTTACTGAATTAGCTTCCATGGAGGAAAATGGAGTGTAAACCAGACAGACACTCCAAGAAAGGGAATTTAATACAAAGAAATAGTTGCATAGGTGTTGGGAAGAGTGGAAAAACTAAGGAATAGGAGGTAACCCAGAGACTAATTGAAGGAAGTCTAAGACTCTAGAGGAGAAGGCAGGACGTGATTGTCCTGTAAGGACTGGGGTGTAGAGGATAGGCTGCCTGGCAATGCTCAACACCCAGTCTGAAATGATGGCAATCGTGCCTGTCGTCTTACTACTCCTGACTTTGGACTCCTCACTTTGAATTCCTGACAATGTCTTACATTGTGTGAACCTACCTGGAAACCACTAGGCACAGGAACCTGGGAAATAACTTACAATAGCCCTCGTGGGTTTCTCATCCTAGCAGGGTGGAGTACAGAAAGGAACGAATGAGAGATGACTGCCAAATGAACAGGACAGTCATCCACATTGCTGTCAAAAATGGTGATACACACAAACAGAGGCAGAGTTCACACATCATGCTGATAAAGTTGGCACATATTTTTGTTTGCTAGTTGATTTAGGTTGGGTTCTCCCAAAAGGCAGGCCCTGTGCCAAACATTTGAGTGACATGACTTATTGCGGAAAACCTCTTAGGAGAAATAAGTGAAGAAATATGGGAAGCAGGATGGGGGAGTGGGAAGAAGCCAAGGAAGGAAGTGATCACTGGTGAAGAAAGGCCCAGTCTCAGCCTGGTGCAGAGGGGAGCTTGCACCTCACAGTTTTTCTTACATTGAACCAAGGATGCTAGGTCTTTAGATCTCCCCTCCCTCCCTCCTTCCCCAAAACGTACACAACACCATCTTGGATACCTGTCTTCTAGGGAGGACACAGCAGCAGAGCAAGGCAGTTCCGTGAAGTTTGTCCCTGGCAGCCTTTAGCAGTGAAGCACTGCTAAAGCACAGGCAAAAAGGCTTATGGGCAGGAAAACCAAATACCAGCTAAAGCGGTGCTGCTTCATGACTAGTATAAAAGTACAGCTCACAACTTACTCAGCCTGACAGCTCTGAAGTGTGGTTTTTTGACTGTGTTTACTTTGTTGGGAATTCTCATAATTTGAAATTTTGTGTAAAAGGTGAATTTATGTTAATAATTTTATATGGCACTGTGTTTGTTAAAAAGTTGACTGAGGGAGGGTTAAATGTTTTAAATATAGTTATTCAAAATTTCATATACCCTCCATAGTAAGCTCCCATTAAATATTTTCTTTCCAATCTATTTCCTTTATGAGCTTAACTCAATCCAAGTGGTGTCCTGATACCTAGTTTTTCATTGTAGAAATATACCCAAAACTATTTTAATGTCTGGTCATATTACTACAATTAGCTTCTTTGTTCTTTAGTACATAGTACTTTTAGATTTGAGGCTTACCTGATTTGTCTTTCGCCAGGCAATGAAATCAGTTTCTCTTTCCTGTTATCCTTTGTCTTTTTTTTAAAAAAGTCTCAGTATAGTTCTGATTAAAATTTCCTTTCTGAGTTCTAAATGCTTTAAATCTTCTTTTTGCATTCTTTTTACTTCTCCTATCCATAGTTACAAGTTCTTATGCATGACATATCTCTTGACTTACAAGTTTAACTGCTGAAGCACCTGTTGATGTTTCATTTTTAACATAGCCAGTTACTGTTAAACTTGGATATACGCAATGAGGGAGTTTGTGGCTTTGTTTTCCCTTTCCACAGACATCTCTAATCTCCTTTATTAAATGCTTTGTATTTCTACTAATTAGTATACATAGCTAAACTTTTTGTTTTTGTTTTGTGAGACAAAGTCTTACTCTGTTACCCAGGCTGGAGTGCAGTGGTGCAGTCCTGGCTCACTGCAGCCTCGATCTCCCCAGGTCAAGCAGTCCTCCTGCCTCAGCCTTCCAATAGCTGGGACTGTAGGCATGGACCACTACACCTGGTTGATTTTTTATTTTATTTTCTTTTTTAGAAATGAGGTCCCACTCTCTTGCCCAGGCTGGTCTCAAACACCTGGGCTCAGGTGATTCTCCTGCCTTCACTCCCAAAGTGCTGAGTCACACCTGACCCCACAGCTCAACTTTAACCCTCCTGTTTTTCTCCTTTAAGTTTTTTCTTTAAATTAGGGTTGACAAACTTTCACTAAAGGACTTGAAAGTATTTTAGACATTGCAGGCCATAAGATCTCTGTTGCCACTAGTCAGCTCTGCCCTTGTAGTGAAAAAGCAGCCATAGATAATATACAACTTAATGCATTTGTCTGGGTTTCAATAAAACTCTTATTTATGGACACTGAACTTTAAATCTTACTTCACATTTGTATGTCTTCCTTTGATCCACTCCTCCACCCTTGCATTATAAAAGCCATTCTTGGCTCATGTGCCATAGTTTGTCAACCCGTGCTTTAAATGCAGTGTCTTTGATATGCTTCTGTTGCTTAACCCAGTTACTCGCTATCATTACCGTAATCTGTGTTGCTAATTACGGAGATCCTTTGCACCTTGCAGCAGGGGAAAAGGATGTTCAATAATTTCAGAGCTAAACTAAGGCAAAGTATTAAATGCGAGCATGCTTTGGGGCTTCGGAGGTTTTAAATTCATTGATTTTAAGGGACATTTGCTTTTAAGAGGTGTTTGACAAAAGTTGCTTAGAAGAAAAGTATTTAGAAATCGTATGCCGTATTCCATTTGTTAGTTGAGTAGATAATAATGGGAATGATACATATTCAGTATAACATTTGTCTAACTCTTGTAATTTACAAAGTATTTCCACATACATTACCTCACCTGGCTTCACCATGTGTACTAAAGATAAAGATAGTACAAGTTTAGTATCCCTTATCTAAGTGTTTGGGACCATGATTGTGTTGCACTTTTTATTTATTTTTCTGATTTTAGAATATTTGCATATACATAAGGCAATATCTTGGGGATGGGACCCAAGTCTGAATATGAAATTAATTTATGTTTTACATACACCTTATAGCCAGATGGTATCATTATATAGTATTTTCACTAGTTCTGTGCATGAAGTAAAGTTTGTATTAAGCATTTAATGTGTGGAATTTTCCACTTTTGAATACTAGCCTTCAAAAAGGTGCAGATTTTGGAGCATTGTGGATTTTGAATATTCAGATTGGGGTGCTCAACTTGTGTGTTAATCCTCACTCTAGATGAGGATATATCATGAGAGGTTAAGTGACTTGCTTGTGTCCACTAATTAGTCAGTGACACAACCGAGGCTTCTTGTCCATTGAACACTCACAGATTTTAGAAATGAAAAGCATGATATCATGTTTAATTTTATCATTTTATAAAAGAGAACCCAAGACCCAGTGCTAGTAATTTATGGAGCCAGCTCTCAGGGACTTTCATCTCCCAGTTACTAGGCCAGTGTACTCTCTTTTAGGGTCTGCCTCACCTAGAAATTACTAAATTGAAATTTGTTAATATTGTTATATATAGATACCTTTATTTTAATTTTTTCTTAATATCTTAAAAAGTATAAAGTAAAATGTTTAAGTGCCTATTAGTGTAAATTATTAGTCAACAGTGGTTCAAAACTAAAACTCTCGGATTTTAGTACATGTGGAATAAATGCAAACCTTACATTTGTTCTTTTGCAGCACCAGCATTGGATGTTGATTGGCAGAGCAACAACACCTTTGCTTCTTGTAGTACAGATATGTGCATTCATGTCTGTAAATTAGGACAAGACAGACCTATTAAAACATTCCAAGGACATACGGTAAGAAACTTTTTTTCTACTTTAAAGTGGTCGTGGTTAACAAGTAACGTTTCAGAATAGTTTTAAAGTATATATGTTTAATATTCAAATAGCTACCCAGTCTATACAATGAAAATGTGAATATTTGCTGTTATTTTTAGAATGAAGTAAATGCTATCAAATGGGACCCAACTGGCAATCTCCTGGCCTCCTGTTCTGATGACATGACTTTAAAGGTAATTTGCTTAGTAGGGAGAAATGGGATGGGGTGTCACACAGTATGGTTGCTCTGACTGTTTTAAGATGTTTTAGAATGTGTCTCTTACAGTGAGTGTTTATGTCTGGATGAAAACTCCAACATTTTAAATGGCTAACCATTGTTTTTTAAATTTTATACTTCCTTTTCTGAAATACATAAAACTATCTGAATGTAGCAAATTATATTAAAATGATGGCTTATGATACAATGGGACTTTTATGATACCCTATTAGTTAGGGTTCTCCAGAGAGACAGAACCAATAAGAAGATGGATGGATGGATGGATGGATGGATGGGTGGGTGAGTAGATAGGTGGATAGATGGATGGATGAGAGATTCACTGTGAGAAATTGACTCACATGATTATGGAGGCTGAGAAGTCCCACAGTCTGCTGTCTATAAGCTGGAGACCATGAAAGATGGAGGTATGGTTCCATAGCCAGAGAAGGAGTGCCAATGGTGTAAGTCCCAGTCCAAGAGCAGAAGACCAGTATACCAACTCAACAGTCAGGCTGAGGCAGAGAATTCTCGCTTCCTTGGTGTTTTTGTTCTGTTTAGAGCCTCACTGGACTGAGTGATGCCGCCCCACCCCCCCTAACACCCCCACCCCTACATTGGGGAGGGCGGCAGTCTGCTTTTCTCAGTCAGCTAAGTTAGCTTGTCTCAACTGGAAACACCCTCAGACACAGCCGGAAATAATGTTTTACCAAATACCTGTACCCTGTGACTCAGTCAAGAAGACATATAAAATTAGCCATCACCAATAGTAAGAAAGGTCGTGCTATAAATTGTCTTCACCGTTAGGAAGTCATATGTTGATGCAATTAGAGGTTATTTGCAATTAAATTTATTTGCATATGTGAAGATTTGACTAATAAGTACTCAAGATCTTTGTAGCGTTCGTGGATTTTATTGAACTTCTTTGCGTTGTATTAATTTGATTTTGCTGTGGTATGAATATATATTACCATTGCTGGAAAACTGATATATAGCAGAGAATCTCTCAGTGAGGGAGCTTAGTTGACATACCAGCATCCACATCTCAACATGGATCTCTGTTTTTCTTGTTGTATGGCTAAAAGCAAAACTGCTGTCTTGCACCTAAGCAGATCTAAGCACACCAGATTCCTCAGTTGGGGAAAAAAGCATTTTGAGGTAAAGAACAACCTAATACTTATTTCCAAAATAAATGAAGCTTTAAGCCCTGTCCTGCAACAGGTAACCCTCTACTGAAAACCGTTTTATCCTTGAGTTTGCAGTACCAAGGACTGCAGATGTGATGACACTTACAGATATGAAAATCTTGAGGGAAAACTGCTTTTCCTGCTACTGTGAACAGATTAAATTTAACCTTGGGAAACTTATGAGGTTTTCTCCCTTAAGTATCTGCTATGTTTTTAGTTAGACAATTTTTAAGTCTGGGCTCCCTTACAAAATTGCTAATAGTAATAGTTTTCTTAATGCTTTCATCTTTGGCTTTTCCTTATATGTACATGCATTAATGCTTACAGCATGAGAAAATTTCTTCTGAAATTGTGTGTGACACATATGAGGAAATGACAGAAAGGTAATGTCCAGAGGGCCTTGTGCCACATACTGAGTTGAAGGTGGAGAGAAGTTAAAGCTAGAAATTGTCAGAGAGTTTTTCTTCATCCTAAGAATGTTTAAAGGTCACGAAGGATTTTAAAGCAAAAACTAGGATGGATGGATAATGTGTAATGGGCTGTTTTCTGAGAAGAGGGAATGCCAGATGGAATGAGGTGACGTTGAGTCGTGTGAGTGGAGGAGATAGGTGGGACTGATGCTTAGAGAACTATAAGCTCAAGATTAAAAACTGGGAATTCTTAGCAGATAGGTGGTCGTTAAAATCCTTGGGCATGGCCGGGCCTAGTGGCTCACTGTTGGGGTTTAATCAGTCTGGTGGGAAAAATATTAGAGACAGTTATAGAAATAGACACAAATCTTCTTGGAAGGCCGAGGAGTAACTTCAGTAATCGATCTGGCTGAATGCGGCCTGGTTCCTGAGTTAAACAAATTAAAGTAGTAATAAAGAAAGGCAGAGTAGTTTACCGAACTAACTTGTTTACTTATATAATATTAAGACTAAGCTTTGATGTGCCATGGGTGCTTAAGTGCTTTTTACTTGGGAAGTCCCCAATGTCAGTTACCCTCCAATGGTGTTGACTCAAGCCTGTGTGAATTAATCTTACTGAATAAATGCGAGTCTCACCAGCTGATCAGGGCCATGGTTGCAACTGTTCACAGAACTCTCCAGGGAGTCTATAAGGGCTTGGACACCCTCAGCTGGACTGGCAAAACAGAATATGTGTTAGTGTACTTTATTCATCCATCGCTGGGTCAGGGTCTGCAGGGACCCCAGCAGCTGCTACCCCCATGAGAGGCACATTGCCACAGCTCATACCTGTAATTAAAGCACTTTGGGAGGCCGAGGTGGTGGGTGGTTCATTTGAGGTCAGGAGTTCAAGACCAGGTTGGTCAACATGGTGAAACGCCATCTCTGCGAAAATACCAAATTTAGCCAAGCATGGTGGCAGGCGCCTGTAATCCCAGCTACTTGGGAGACTGAGGCGGAAGAATCACGTGAACCTAGGGGACGGAGGTTGCAGCGAGCCAAGATAGTTCTGGGCGACAGAGTGAGACTTGATCTCCCAAAAAAAAAAAAAAAAATTGGGGCAGGGACAAAACTGTGTGGGTAGTGCAGAGTGAGAAAAGAGGGGAGCTAAAAGAGTAAGTCTTCAGAAACTCTAACAATCACCAAATCAAGAGGAATGAGCTTTCCGAAGGAAACTGAGGAGGAATGACAAAAGTGGAAAAAAAAAGTACGTAGAGAAAATTATTTCAAGAGAGGTAAGAGTTGAGAGTGGCTACAGTATCAAATTCCATCAATTAGATCGAATGAAATCAGTTCTGAAAACATGTCGTTCAGATTTACTTTACTTGGGGTCGTAAATACATAGGGCACCAAAAACACTGTGATGCTTCATTATCTTGTAATGGTCGTGTCACGGAAATGTAAAGTTGAGCTAATTTTTTTCTTGGTTGGCCCTTGGGTTTGGGGTGTTGTATGTGTTTGTGTTAAGGAGATACTGTAGGACCTACCATGTCTTTATTGAGTGATTTTTTTTCCAGAAATACTCTTCGTGTTGATTTCTATTAATTTTTGCTCAAAAATAATAGACACTTGAAATCTGTATACATAGGCATATTTTCATCTCAGGAAAGGCTTATTCTCTACTTTGACTACTTTTGTCTACTTTTTTTTCCTACTTTCCATCTTTTCGTTTGAACTTTATTTCCTATGTTACTTTTTATGGTTCTCTGTGAGTCATCATTATTTGTAAGTTGGTTATTTATTTTCAGTTCTCCATTGTGAAATTTTCCTGATTCTAGAATTCTAAGAGTAGTTTATGATGTAGATCTTTTACTTAAAGGACAGTATAAAAACTTCAGCATTTTAGGATTGTTACCTTATCCAAAGTAATCTCAGAATGACTTTCGTTAATTCAGTCTTCAAACTTCATAATAGTGAATATTTTTAAAGGGCTTAAAGCTAACTTTTTTTTTTTTTTAACAGAGATGCAAATATTAAATATATTCTATTGCATTTCAGTTTCTTTGTAAAAATTCTTTTCTATCATCGTTCTGTTTATAGCACTCATATTTTAGACTGTCCATATAATAATTTGTGTCAAGATAATATTTTAAATGTACTAATTGTATGGAAAAATAATTATATACATTTTTCTTTTTTGTTTAGATATGGAGTATGAAACAAGACAATTGTGTCCATGATTTGCAAGCACATAATAAAGAAATTTATACTATCAAATGGAGTCCAACAGGACCAGGAACTAATAATCCAAATGCCAACCTTATGTTAGCAAGGTGATACTTCTGTTTTATTCTTCCTTTTATGAGTTTTCTACAAATACAACTTCTAATAAACATGACAGAAATTTAGGGGAAGGTTTCATCAAATGGAAACTTTTTTTTTCCCCCTAATTGCAGTAGTTTTTGGTGTACAGGTGGTTTTGGGCTACAAGAATAAATTCTTTAGTGGTGATTTCTGAGATTTTAGTGCACTGGTTTTGCAAGGAGTATAGTGTACCCAGTGTGTAGTCTTTTATCCCTCACCTCTCTCTCAATCTCCCTACCCCTACCCCCTACCTCCAGTCCACAAAGTTCATTATATCATTCTTATACCTTTGTGTCCTCATAGCTTAGCTCCCACATATAAGTCAGAACATGATATTTGATTTTCCATTCCCGAGTTATTTCACTTAGAATGATGGCCTCTAGCTCTATCCAAGTTGCTGCAAAAGACAGTATTTCATTCCTTTTTATGGCTAAGTAGTATTCTGTGGTGTAGGTATTCCACATTTTCTTTATCCACTTGTTAGCTGATGGGCACTTACGTTGGTTCCTTAAGGGGAATCTTTAAACACTGGGTTTTATTATTATTTCAAGTTATAATGATATTTTATATTGAAATAATAAAATATTAACTGATACCAAATATTGATGAAAATCCAAGCAATTGAGGCAGAGCAAAATAAAGTGTCTTTAGTATCTTTAGAAAAAAGACAAACGGAAAAATGTGGTCACTTCAGTGTTCAATACCATGCGAAACAGGGATTATTTAGAGAGAAAAGGAATACAGTAAATGAGCACATTTATGTTTTCTACTCCTGAACTTGGGAGATTCCTTTAAGGGTGTTTTTTGGTTTTTTTTTTTTGTTTTTTTTTTTTTTGCTTATTTAGCTTTTAATTTCTAGAACACTTGCTCTTCTTTCTGAATTTCATTTATTTATTATTTTCTTGTCACTGATTTGAAGCTCACAGAATATTCTTCCTAACAGTCCAGCCGGTCTGCTTCTCATAAAGAATTTTGGCTATTTTAGATGTGGCTGAATATGGGAAGTTGAGGTGGGAGCAAGGCTGGAGGAGTATTTCCTTACTTATAAATTAACTTTCTTTCCCTCCCTTTTCAGTGCATCCTTTGATTCTACTGTTAGGTTGTGGGATGTAGACCGAGGGATCTGCATCCATACCTTGACAAAACACCAAGAGCCTGTGTACAGTGTAGCTTTCAGTCCTGATGGCAGGTATCTGGCAAGTGGTTCTTTTGACAAATGTGTACACATCTGGAACACACAGGTATGTCTCCGTTATTTAAATGGTGAGGTACTTTTAAATTTAGGTAGAAGCATTTGCCTATACACTCTCCCCCACCATTTGCTTGTCATTCCTCTTGTGGCATTAATTGAATTATTGGTTTTAGAATAAGCTAGAAACCAATTGAAGTTATGTCTTTATGGAGACTGGAATTTTGAAATGGATTTAGATCGTTCGTTTTATTATTTATTATTGTATTCTTTTGTTTTTTTCCAACAGTTTTGTAGATATCAAATGTGAATGTTTAGGATGTGTTTATTTACATAAATGACAGATTTTGTTTTTCAAAATAGTTGTCTCTGAAGGAGCTATATATGAGCAGTAAACATCAAAGGACCAGATTTTGTGGCTGAATGCAATAATTTATAAGAAAGAAACTTACAGCTACGTTACCTTTTCAGGTAGTATGTATAGTGTTTCAGAGATTCTTAAAAGTGGAGAAAACAGCCTGTTGCTTTCAATTTTTTAAATCTTCTCAGTGTTTTAGTTTTTATGCTCTATGTACTGTATTTTTTTAATAGCAGTCACTGGACTTATCCCTCCTTTCAGTTATCAGATCTTTGTTGGATGTAGTGCACGCGTAATAAGTTGTTATGGTGTATTTCTCTTTGTGTAGGTGTCTGCCACCATAGTTCATCTCACAGATTAATTTTCATAACTTATTTTGAAGATTTTAAAATTATTTTATACATTCATACAGTTCAGAATAAACCTCAAACCTTATATAAAGGTATACACTGAGAAACTTTGTTCCCATTTCTGTCTTCCTCTCCTGCTGGTAACAATTTTTCTTAGTTTTTATTTTTTCGTAACTTCTTTTTATGAATAAAAGCATTGTGCTTTTTTTCGTTTTACACTACCACTGACAATATAAAATAATATTTCACCTCACAGTTCAATCCTTTGGTGATAAATGGTATTTCAGCATAGTTTTAAATTTGCATTTTCTTATGAATATCATTAGGAATTTTTTTTATATATTTAAGCATACTTGTTAATTTTTCTGTGACTGACCATGTTTTTTTCCATTCTTTTCAACTGGGTTATTCATTGTCTTTGATTTCTAGCAGGACTTTACGGACTAAAACACTAAACCCTTTGTAATGCAGATTTTTGCTAGTTGAACAAATGATTATTAAGCCTGAATCTTACGTTACATTTCAATACAATTTTTAAATATTTATTTTTGTTTTTCTTTAAATAGAGACGGGATCTTTCTATGTTGCCCGGGCTGGCCTCGAACTCCTGGGCCCAAGGGATCCTCCCACCTCAGCTTCCCAAAGTGCTGGGATTACAGGCATGAGCCACCATGCTGGGGCTTCTAATAAAATTTTAGGCTGCATATGGTGGCTCACGCCTGTAATCCAGCACTTTGGGAGGCCAAGGTGGGCAGTTCTCTTGAGGTCAGGAGTTCAAGACCAGCTGGTCAATATCGTGAAACCCCATCTCTCCTAAAACTACAAAAATTAGCCAGGCGCGAGATGACACAGTAGTCTCAGGTACTCGGGAGGCTGAGGCAGGAGAATCACTTGAACCCAGAGGTGGAGGTTGCAGTGGGCCAAGATCGCACCACTACACTCCAGCCTGGGCAACAGAGTGAGACCCTGTCTCAAAAAAAATATTAAAAGTAATTAAGTAAAAATGTTTTGCTTTAATTTTTATTATTACTTCCTTACCTCTACTCCCATATTTTCTGTCTTCATGAATATGTGCCTGTGTTGGATATATTCTGTAACTATGATATATATGCTTTAAAAACTCTTTCCTGAATTCTAGTTTAACTTTGTATTTGTGGGAAGACATTAATCATGCACCCAACTAACTTTTTTTTTTTTTTTTTTTTTTAAGTCTCGCTCTTGTCCCCCAGGCTGGAGTGCGATGGCGCGATCTCGGCTCACTGCAACCTCCGCCTCCCCAACTAACTTTTTTTTTTTTTTTTTTTTTTTAATATGAAGTCTCGCTCTTGTCCCCCAGGCTGGAGTGCGATGGCGCGATCTCGGCTCACTGCAACCTCCGCCTCCTGGGTTCCAGCGATTCTCCTGCCTCAGCCCCATGAGTAGCTGGGATTATAGGCGTCTGCCACCACACCCAGCTAGTTTTGGTATTTTTAGTAGAGATAGGGTTTCACCATGTTGGCCAGACTGGTCCTGAACTCCTGACCTCAGGTGATCCACCTGCCTCGTCCTCCCAGTGTGCTGGGATTACAGGCATGAGCCACTGCACCCGGCCTCACCCAACTAAACTTTTTAAACTGAACAACAGTTACAGAGCTGGTGAAAGTGAATCTAAATCTAAATAATATAATTTCGACATGTATTCAAGTTAGTATTTGTTCATTTTCACTTTTAATAATTATACATTTCAAACAGAAAATACTATAACACTCATATACCTACTGCTCAGATTTCGTTGATAACAACATGTTGCCACACTGTTGTAAATCTCTTCCTTCCTGTTTTTACCTGATAAAATGTTGTAGATACAGATAAAGTGTTCACTTCCATTTTCCTCTTCCTTCCTAGAGGCTATAGCAATCCTGAAGAGAGTGCCTGTCATTCCCATGATAAATGATATATACTACTATTTTCTGTGGTAAAATTGTAATTAATCATGCTGTTGTAAATTTTCTATTGTATATCTTTTCAAGCTAGTGTTTTTTACCACTTTTTTGAACTATCACATTAATACTTATATCTCTAGAATGATGATTTATTTAGACAATTCCAGAGTGTTATATGAATATATTAATGTATTCATTGTATATGATATATACAATACATTAATATATTCATTAATATATTCATAATATGGATATATTAATTTTCAAATTTAATTTCCTATTGGGGGATTTAAAAATATACAACATTGCTGGAACATCCTTACACGTTTCCTTGTGCACATGAATGAAAGTTTCTTTTATGAGAATGCTTTTATATATATATGTATACGCACACACACCTGTGCATGGCATATCCTGTAAGTGGAAATCATGGCTCATAGGGTATATTTATGTGCTTGTGCCAAACTGCTCTTCAATGTGCATGCACCCATTTACATTTCTAATCACAGTATTTAGGATTTCCCATTTTCCTTTATCCTTAGGTTATCAGACTGGTAAACATTTTTCCAATTACATGGATATGAAGCATTGTTTTTTTTTAAATTGCATTTTCTTGATTATCAATGAGTTTAAATATCTTTTCAAATAGTTATTATACAGTTGGACTTCAGCATTTTAATTCACCACCACCACCGTTTTTCAGTTTTTTTATATTCTCTACTGATTAGTGTTCATTATGCATTCTGGGTACTAATCCTTCCTGGTCATATGGATTCCAGTGATCTCCCAGTACCACCTTCTTTCATTTTCTTCATGTGGAGTGTTTATCATGTACATGGTTTGTGGGGTTTTTTGGTTGTTGTTTTGTTTTCTCTTGAGATAGGGTCTCACTCTGTCACCTAGGCTGGAATGCAGTGGCAGATCAAGGCTCACTGCAGCCTTGACCTTCATGGGCTCAGGTAATCCTCCCACCCCAGCCTTTCAAGTAGCTGGGATCACAGGTGCATGCCACCACACCCAGCTAATTTTTGTATTTTTTTTGTAGAGACTGGATTTCGCCATGTTGCCCAGTCTGGCCTCAACCCCCTAGGCTCAAGGAAGCCACCTGCCTTGACCTTCCAAAGTAATCCTGGGATTACAGGCATGAGGCTCCACGCGCAGATCATGTGGAAGTTTTTAATGTTAATGTTTAGATGCTTTTTATCTTTATCTTTTTAAAATTAATTATTTTTAGAGATGGGGTCTTGCTGTGTTACCCAGGCTGGACTCCTGAGCTCAAGAGATCTTTCACCTCAGCATCCTGTGTCTACTGGGTCTACAGGCATATGCCCTGTGCCTGGCTGGATCTTTCTTTTTTGATAGCTTTTTTTTTTTTTAATAGCTTAATTCATTTTTCCTTAGAGATATCATTGAGGTCTGATATTTTTTCATGAAGTATCTAAGTTTTATTCCTTTACATATATGTTTTTAGCCCCTTTGGAACTGATTTTTATATATGGTGTGAGGTACAAATATTTCTGTTTGGGCAGTCAGGTGAGCACCATTGATTGTCCCCTTTCTGTTTTCATAATGCCACTTATTTCATACACCCAGTTCATGTATATGCGATTTGTTTATACCTTCTTTGTTATTCCATTTGTATATTTGCCTTATCTGAATCAATAGCATAGTTTTAACAATTCTAACTTTATAAATCCCTTTTGTTATTGTTCTTCAAAACTGTTCTTCTGTTCTTGCCACTTTAGTCATCCATATTTCCAAAATAGCATACAATTTTGGGTTTTGTTTATGAGTGCCTTGAATTTATAGGTGAAATTAGGGAAAATTGTTACTGAGTTTTATCACCTATAAATATGTTATACCTCCATTTATTTGTCTTTTATTCCTTCGGTGAAGTTTTATAATTTCTCTGAGAATCTTTTTTTCCTAATGTGTTTTGAGGTGCCTTATGATTTTTATGTTACTGTGAATGACCTCTTTTAAAAAATATATTCCTTTTATATACTAGTTGTTGCTCACATTTAGAACATTTTCAGTGAACTCATTTAGTCCATTGTGACAAAATCAATTTTAATGAAATTTGGGCATAGAACTGTAGAGTGCTAATGGAACATACAAGAAGACATTTAAGGGCATTTGACCAACTGTTGATACTACTTTGTTTTCACTATTGTGTACCAAAAGTCTTACTTTTTCAAACTTTGAAAATAGTAAAATAGTGGATTTTCAGTGCAGGAGAAAGTTATTATCCTATTGTTATATATATACATCTAGGTTTTTTGTTTTCCCCTTCCTTGCCTGATGAATTGCCTAAGCATTTGATGAGTAAATTGTAGAAGTCTTGTGCCAGCATATATACAAATTTGAGGTAGATGCCGACGATCCAAGCCATTGGCCTTTTTAAATGTCTTAGCTCTGCCTTGTTGACCATAATGTTTTGGTTCATTATAGCCCAGTTCAAGCTTAGAGATTGGTAAGTGCTTTTAAAAGAAAGTTGTTTGTTTTTTCAATCCCAAGTTGACTGTAGATTGAATGTCTGTAGGTTGACTATAGATTTTATTTTTTTTATACCTCAGCAAACTTTAGATTTTGTTGGTTCTACTTTTTTCTCTTCTCATTAACGTAGATATTCAAAGCCTACTATACTTGAACTTAATCTCATAAATTATGAGACATTTTAAGTAAACAAAGCAGTTGAGCCTTCTCAGCCTGATAATCGGTAGCAGTGTGTCAGTACCAGTGCATCTGTGATTCTGTGATTTGTGCCACGTTACCAGGCTAAATTTGAAGAGGAAAACTCGGTCAAACATTCTTCCAGCTTAGTTGTCATCTTGGATAGGCTGAATGGGAGATATTTGCAAGGTGCATGATTTGTTGCCGTGTTGTTTTAAGTAGATCTGCCACCTCTAGCTTGACTTCAGGTTACCATAAAGCTGCAGAGGTCACTTTTCTGATTTGTCGGGGCAGAACACCTGAAGCACATTTTTCAGTTTTCACAACAGGACCTCTGATCTTTGTCCTGCTATATTGACTGGTTTCATAGGAGAATATGTTTTTGGACTGAGTTTTAATTCTTCAGTGGCAGCTGAATAGTAAAATAACTTTATTACATTTATGATTCAGCTTAATTAATGATGACATTGTTAGTATTCCTGCCTGTGTTTTTTGTTTAAACTTATAACATCTTTCAAGAATAGTGTACATATCTGGCTGGGAACTGTGGCGCATGCTTATAATCCCAACGTTTTGGGAGGCTTGGGTGGGTGAATTGCTTGAGGCCAAGAGTTCAAGACCAGCCTGGGCAACACGGTCAGACCTTGTCTTTACAAATAATTTTTTACAAATCAGCTGGGCATGGTGGCATGCACCTGTAATCCTAGCTACTCAGGAGGTGGAGGCGGGAGGATCACTCTAGCCCAGGAGTTAGAAGGTGCAATGAGCTATGATTGCACAACTACATCCAATCTGGGTAACAGAACAAGACTCTGTCCAAAAAAATTAAAAAGGAATGTACATACATTATTTTAGCTTTTTTAATAATCCACTAGCTTAGGAACTGGTCAGTAAATATAGAGTGAATAACAGACTTACACTGGAATTATCTTTATTAGTTTGTTATACTTTCTCTTTAAGAAGTTTTGTCAAAGAAATTCTGAATTTATTTTGTTTCTTTACATGTTAGCTAGATTCATGCATCATTTAGCAACAATAAAAACTTATTTGATAGACTGAATGTTTACTTCTAGCTATTGTTGGCTGTGTCAAAGAGACCAGATATCTTAGCCAAGAATGGTTATCAACACTGGAGAAACTGAGTATGTGTGTGAGTAATCTTTTGAGAACAGGCTGGTATCATCTTTTTATAAAGGGATCATATTACACTTCTAGAATTTCAGAACTTATTTTGTATAGTTGAAGCTAAGTCCCTCCTTTGATTGCTAGAAATAAGGCCATGTAATATTTTTATTTCAGCATTTGGATTTATTATAATATGTATTATGATTTTTAAGATTTTGTTTTTCATTCTTTTAGACAGGTGCTCTAGTTCACAGCTATAGGGGAACAGGTGGAATTTTTGAAGTTTGCTGGAATGCAGCAGGAGACAAAGTTGGAGCCAGTGCATCAGATGGTTCAGTAAGTATAGTAAAGTGTTTCCAAAGAGGGTGTGGGTGGGTATTCACATCAGAATGCAGCTTATTGTTAGTGATACCAAAGTTTTTTGTTGTTGTTGTTGTTGTTGTTGTTGTTTTCAAAATAAATTTTAAGGTATGATACTGATTTTTTTTTTTCCCTGAGGCTGTAAACTTCTCATGTGCGTTGGATTTAAATAAAGTAAACCAAATTTAGGCTGTCCTTACCAAAAGAGTACCTTATAATCTAGAAAAGGACAGTCATTTTTAATGTGAACCTTCATTTATGAAATTAGGTATACCAGAGTAACATTCTGAGAAGGACTGAAATTTTTAATGTGTATTTCTACCTTCTCCTCTTCACAGAAGAGTTTTTTTGGCTCAGGGAAGGCAGGACTAGAGGTAGTTGGTTCCTGTGTTGAGGAATGTGTGATACTGAAAGATTTTCAGGATGAGGTTGGCCAACTCTTTACAACAATGCAAATATGGCTTCCAAAGTTGTAGAAGCAACAGAAGATGGGAAAAGGGTAGCTATTTACTGACGCTGTAGCTGAATATAATACGTGATATCTTTCATTAGGGTCCAATAGATAGGAAATGGTTGTTTTGAGCATTTTCTCCTACCTTTTTAATCAACAGAGTATTAAAAATCCGAGCGATGGTTCTTCCCCCATAGTTTGAGCTCATGGTTGTTCTCTTGACCTGCTTAAATCTAATTTCTGTCAGTTAACTGCTCATTTCCATGATTATCATGCTTTACCAATTTTATAAACTTGGAACTAAGAAACATTTCAAATTGTACTATAGGAAAGTTAAACATAAAATGTATAATACAGTTCTGAATACACTGGTTGATTATTCTAATTTCTTACAGGTTTGTGTATTAGACCTTCGGAAATAGCGCTACTAGTTGGAAGCCATGGACCGACTATGAATGTGTACATAGCCAAAATGACTGTCCCTGACCCATGTACTGCTATAGTCCCACTTGAACCATGGCCAGTCCACTACAGCCAAATCTAAAACAAATATATACATAAGTGTATATACACAAAATTGCACCCTGAAGATGACAGAGTTTGTCACAGCTTGTGAATTCTGTTCACCAAGTGCTGGAATCTAATCTGCTGTGCCCCTAAAATAGCATTTAGAAGTTTTGGATATGAAAAACAGAAGAGAGAAAAATATACATTATAAAAGCAGAACATACATGTACCAGTTTTTGGATACTAAATGACAGCCTTGTTTCTCCCCTTTGAATCAGCAGACACCATGGATTATATTCTTTTTTCCCTTCAGTAGTGAGCAGTTTGTATGTACAGAGAAAATGGACTTACAGAAACTTGCAGCAGTAGTTTCTTCTTGCTTTAAAATTTCTTTTTTGGTTTAGATTATGGATGCATGAAGTAAGGGAGTGAATCAGTTTCTTGTTTATATTTTTTTCACCTTTTAAACAACAAAAAATTCTTTAAAATATTTTAATGCATTCTTTTGAAGAGGTAGATGTTTGGTACATTTTATGGCTCCCAGAGCATATATTCAGTTGGTGCATGTTGTGGAAGGGGGAATTGGAAATTAAATGAAAACCTATGACTTTGGTCATGTCAATCTGTAAGACACATCAGTAAAAGGGTATTATGCTCTGTTGGTTTTGTTTTTTTGTTTTTCTTTTTTTTTTTCTTTTTTTTTCTGTTTTGTTTTTTGGTGATGTGGCTTAAATGCAATAGTTTCTTTTTTGGGACATATTTCTGCCAATTAAAGACTAGAAGGGCACAAAATTTTTTTTTAATTACCATAGAGAAGATACATTAAAAAAAAACCTTCTGATGTTTTGTAGCCATAACTAAATTATGGTAAAAGTGTGCACTATTGTGAAAAGGAGCAAAGTAGTTTTGGGTTTTTTGTTGTTTGTTTGTTTTGCTTTGTTTTTTAAGAGATTAAAATGTTTCTGGATAAGGATTAGCTTCTCAAAGTGTCCATCATTCTGTGTAGAAGCTTAAATATGTAAATGTAACCAACCTCCAGTATTAAAAATCTCTCATGTTGTTTTCTTTATACAAAGCAAGATAACGGCATATAACACTGCCATTACATGGCAAAATGTTTGCTACCTTAGTTTAAAAAACAATCTCAAACAAAAGACTTGCTTCAAGGTGTTTTTAAATAGCAGTGATTCAGAATTTTTTTTATGAAAATATAATTGCACTAACCTTCTTCCTGCTGCTCTGATTCTGCATTTGTGGTACTTGTGACTACGTTTTTTCAAATATAGATCGATTTAAGCTGCTAATTTTTTTTTTTCAGTAATCACTACTATATCATGTCTTTTACTCTGTTTATAATATCAAGTATTTTCTTAAAGATATAGATATTAAATTAAACCTTGTGCTCATGCAACTTAGAGTAACATATACAAATGATTGCATGAGGCCATGTTTATATGTGTGACTAATGAGGCTTGTCATGATTAACATAATCCAGGTATGTCATTTCTGAAGAGAATAGTCATCAAATTTATATCTCAAAGATTTTAATTAAGGAATTGCTTATTGTTGAGCTTAGCAAATTAATAACACTATTTCTGTCACTAATTATTTTGAGGCCTTTTAGTACTAAAATTTTAACCTGTGTTATAAGTTTAGATAGAAACTGATTTAACCCAAGTAATGCAGCTTTGATTTTCAGCATTTGTTGCTTTGCTATTTTTACAAAACAGCATTGATTGAAGCAAGTCTTTGTTTTACTAAGGTAGGGTAGCATTTGCTATTGGTAAAGAGAATAAATACACTTAATTTCACAATACATTGTTATATGTACCCCAGTTGTTGTTAGTGGGGACTATGATACTGTAATAATATTTTTAAAAATTTACATCCAGAGAGGCAGTCATTCACGATGGTTTTGTGCCAGCTCTTTTTAGGGTTTTGGATCACATTAGAGATATTTAGAACATATTACCATGTGACTTACGTGGGAAACCTAATATGCTGAGTATCTGGCACTTGAATTCCTGCTTTTATTTCTGGAGGTCCACATCTGTGGTTGACCTCTGTTACTGTTTAAAAAAATAAATAAAAAGTTAAGAAATCTGTGCAATAATTTTAAAATGTGCTCCCAGGAATAGACACAAATGTTTTGAGTATCTTTTAAGCTGCATTTTCCTTTAGCAATGCATTTGTCAATTGCACTGAATTTAAATCTGAAAGTCAGAGGTGATTATTGATAGTACTTTTGTATTTTGATATGGACAGTTTATTCATTTGCATACAGTTATTGACTTTTTCCCAGCTGATTAAAAGTTAGTCAAGAAATTCCGCAATATAGCTGCCAAAATAGACAGCTACATTTTTATATTGTCATCTTTTCTGCTTTTTTTTGTTTTGTTTTGTTTTGTTTTTCCTTTAGCTATTTTACTTAAGCATAGTAGCCACAATAGGACATATAAAAGATTATAAATACAGAGCTTTATTATCCTGACGTCTTGGGTCTTTTAAGTATACACTTTTCTGAAAGGTATCCATTTTGTAGGCTTGGGTTCTTCATGAGCATACGATTGTTTGTTTTTGCTGCTGTTCTCAACATCATCATTGCCTGCTGATGTGCCACGATGCTGCTCCAATAGACAGAAATAAGATTGTCTCTAATTTGAGCAGTAACATGATTGCAAGAGACCAAGTTTCACAGCTTGTAAAGTTCTGTATTTGGGATTCTTGCTTATTTTTCCGCCTGTGTTTTTCTGAGAACTTATTCCTGATGATCAATTGAATCCAGTAGTTTTTCTATGCTATTTGTTGTTGTATAAGCTACTGTAAGAAACTTATAAGGAAAAATAGAAAGGAAAACTTGAATGAATACTCATTGATTAAAATGGAATAAAGAAAGAGCAGCTGCCACTTTTAAATAACATAAAGGAATATCTTTTTTTTTTTTTGCCTCCATGTAGGAAATCCCATAAGTTCTTATATTTGTTCCAATTCCTATTTCCTGCCATTGACCAGGTAACATCATTGACTTTCAAATGACTTTTAGAAGTGGTAACTCTTAATTTCCTAATAGATGTTAGAGTGTATTGAATTCTGTTTTAATTATTCTCTAGGTAAGTATGTTTTAGGATTAAATACCTTTTACAGATACTGAAAGTGCCTCCTTTTGTGGTGTAAAAAACAAATTATGGTGCAAAAAGTAATCACTAGATTGAATTACATGAAGGTTTTTTGCTTTTTGACATACGAAAATGTCAAGAGAAAGGCCAAAGATTTGTACTTTTTCACTTACAAAGCACTCCTTTTTCCCTTAAACTCCTTTCTGTCAAATTAGATTTAATGAGAGAGTACTATTTTTAAGGAGCTATCTGTTTATGTAGAATGATTTTGTTAAGAGTGATGTAAACTATTATTGAGTAGAGGCCTAAAGAGGACTGTGCATTTTTGCTATTTAAAGGAATCACAAATGATCATACTTAAGTGAGCAAAAATGACAAGTTTTACTAGATAAGTAGAGAAACAAATCTCAAATGCAGTGCTACAATTTTCATTATCTTAAGCACATTGTACATTTCTACAGAACCTGTGATTATTGTCGCATGCTAAGGATGGTACTTGCATATGGTGAATTACTGTTGACAGTTTCCGCAGAAATCCTATTTCAGTGGACCAACATTGTGGCATGGCAGCAAATGCCAACATTTTGTGGAATAGCAGCAAATCTACAAGAGACCCTGGTTGGTTTTTCGTTTTATTTTCTTTGTTTTTTTCCCCCTTCTCCTGAATCAGCAGGGATGGAAGGAGGGTAGGGAAGTTACGAATTACTCCTTCCAGTAGTAGCTCTGAAGTGTCACATTTAATATCAGTTTTTTTGAAACATGATTCTAGTTAAATGTAGAAGAGAGAAAAAAGAGGAAGTGTTCACTTTTTTAATACACTGATTTAGAAATTTGATGTCTTATATCAGTAGTTCTGAGGTATTGATAGCTTTCTTTATTTCTGCCTTTACGTTGACAGTGTTGAAGCAGGGTGAATAACTAGGGCATATATTTTTGTTTTTAAGTAAGTTGTTTCATGATGTTTTCTTTGGAATTTCTGGATAAGTTCAGGAAAACATTCTGCATGTTGTATCTAGTCTGATGTACTTATCCATCTCATTGCAAACAAAAACACGCAGACTGCATTTTGTAGCTCTGAAATCCTTGAATACAGAAGTAAATTTTCTTCTTTCCTGACTTTGACATTGTAGCTATACTGTTTCCATTTTTATTTTTACAAATCCTTTGGGTCTAATTCTGTGAGCCTACCTATAGCACTGGATTAAAATGTCTGCATCATTTCTTTAGTTATCCAGTTAACTTTAAAACTGTTGTAAAAGTGTAAACCAGCCCATGACAGTTTTTTGTACATGTTAAAGAACTTCATTGTTCAGTTTTCATGATTATTGTATAAGGAAGACTGATATAGATGTTCTATGCTGTCCTGGACCATGTTAATTACACTTACGATGTATTTTGGTTCCACATCACAATGATTTGTCCCCAGTGACCCTTTTATCCTTTCTAGGCACATTTTTTTTTTGTTGTTGTTGTTGCAGTTCCCCTTTGCATTGTATTGCTTTGACAACTGTAATTTGAATCAGATCTGAAAGAGGTCCAGAATAAAATATATTTTGATATTATGTTGGCTGTGTACATATATAAAACCTTTGATATCTATGTAGTTTGTATAGCCTATTTACTAGTCAAGTAAAGAGAGAGGGATGGTATTCTTGTTTACAGTCTCTTGTTTACATTTTAATTGCTTTTACTGCTCTAGTGTTCTATTGTAGAATAAACCTTTTTGCTCCAAGTTAGCCTTCATAACCTAAAACATGTTCATTCTCTCCCATACTGGTATTACTGATTATAACTGCCATCAGAACCCAAACCACTGTTTTTCATAAACATATTGTTTCCCAAGATATATACTTTAAAGTAAGCCCATAATAAAATTATAAATTTTACTATTTTTATTACTTCTTGCAGGAGATAAGATTTTTTTAAATGAAGGGGTTATTTCCTATTTTTAGTAAAGTATAATAGAACATCTAATCAGCTAAGGGATTGTAATTTTTAATTCTTTTGAAAAATCAATATTGTATTTAAAAGACGTTATTTCACATAAACTAAAAGAGACCTTAGATATATTTGTTTGCTTAGCCACACGGTTGAGCACAAAACTATGTGTAGATATGTTGAAGATTAGCACAGGAGGCTCAGCTTCCTCAGTGACCTTTTTATGCTTCACAAAAAGCCAATTATAGTTGAATCATTTTTTCTCTTAGCTAGTTGTTATTACAAACTTTATAAAAAAAACAACTAGACACCTTTTAGTTTTAATTAATACCAACTCCTTTAGAGTTAGAGACTTTTTTTAAAAGAATCATTGAGCATGTTTTCTCTTTCGTTTTTTAAGAACTTACACTCTCCAGGTCTTCTGTTTTTCCTGTTTATTTCCTTAAACAGAAATAAATGCAAGCATAGTTTTATGTTTTATTAGAAATAAGCCACTGCAGTTGTTAGAACTGACATGCTTTCATTTTCAAGGGGTTATCTTTTATTGCATGGCATAGTTAATAATATCCCACATTGTATACTTTTCCAAAAACGGTTGGATTCCTAAGGATTAGAATCCTTATAAACTTGAGGGAAAGCTGAAATTAATTCGAACAGTAATAGAAGGGATTATTTTTAATTTCAGTTATACTTTACAATGGATTAGATTTATTAACTAGTATAATCCATAGCAGATCAGATCAAAGTTTACTGTTTTACCAATATATTCATTTGAAAAAATACAGTGGAGGAAAAGACACTATAGATGGTAGTTTTATGGTGCTTTTCTCTACTGTACTTAAAGTGCTTTGTCATCAGTGAAATGTTAACCCTATGCTACTTTTTCTGCATGCTTCTTAAATGTCATCTCAATGATTAATTGTCCTAACTTGTAATATTTTTGTATTAAATTTTTTTAGGAGTTCCTTGTAATTTCTTTACAATTTAAAAATATATTAAACACAAAGTGTTTAGTAAAGTACAGAAGACAATTACTAATGTTTCTTGGTTGTTGGATTTGTATGATCCATTGGGCAGACAATTTATATTTTAAGAACTAAGACCAGTGGGGTGGAATCTATACCAAAAAAAGTATCACAATCCTATTTTTTTTTTTAAAAACTTTCTAACGTACTAATCTAATGTCAGAACGAGCTGCCTTAAGAGATGCTCTGCTACCAGAAAGCTCTAAAGCATAGGTTGGATGGCCACTGGACCGGGCCACTTTGGAGAAAACAAGCACTGCCGGAGCACCTCAAATAGACTGTTGGGTTAAAAAATCTAGTCACAGCCGGGCGCGGTGGCTCAAGCCTGTAATCCCAGCACTTTGGGAGGCTGAGATGGGCGGATCACGAGGTCAGGAGATCGAGACCATCCTGGCTAACACGGTGAAACCCCGTCTCTACTAAAAAATACAAAAAACTAGCCGGGCGAGGTGGTGGGCGCCTGTAGTCCCAGCTACTCCGGAGGCTGAGGCAGGAGAATGGCGTAAACCCGGGAGGCGGAGCTTGCAGTGAGCTGAGATCCGGCCACTGCACTCCAGCCCGGGCGACAGAGCAAGACTCCGTCTCAAAAAAAAAAAAAAAAAAAAAATCTAGTCACATTGAACGTCATAGTCAGAAATCAGAATTTAAAAACAGGATCAGCTTCCAGGATCTCTCACATTCAATATAGGGGATTTTGAAAAATCTACACATTGCTGAAACAAGACCTTTTCCGTAAGCTTTTATTGGTTTAATTTACATACACTTGCTGGACCGGGTCAATTTATCTGATTTTCCAACTTGGGTCCATGAGGAACAATGCTTCCCCGTAGAGAGGGAGGAATAGCTAAAACTCCTAGCACAATGAAGAGCTGCCATTTGGGATGGCCTAGAGTCATCAGGTAATTCAGTTAAGTTTAATATGACATAAAACTTGTTGAAATATTTTAGTGTGTTGGGAATAAACTGAAGTTGGACAGATTGGTTGTTGAAGTAAATGAAATCTGATAAGAGTCAGCGGTAAGTTCATTCTACTTCTTAAATGGTGTTGGTTAACTTGGAGTGTGCGTTAGAATCTTTCATGCCTTGTCCTACCTGTTGTCCTACCCATTGACCAATACGGTAGCACAAGGTAAGTGTGCTTCTTTTCATATTCTTGTGTGGTTTTGTGTCATAGATAATGTGGGAGGTGGCTGTCACTGGCATGTGGT
This sequence comes from Colobus angolensis palliatus, assembly GCF_000951035.1. Classification (NCBI taxonomy): domain Eukaryota; kingdom Metazoa; phylum Chordata; class Mammalia; order Primates; family Cercopithecidae; genus Colobus; species Colobus angolensis. Next base: position 1,151,851 of record NW_012115466.1, read on the forward strand.
ATATTTACTGTAGAGCACATGCTGGTTAAAGAATTTTAAATACAAGGTATAAATAATAAATTTTCATTTTCAAACTTCCAACCAAGTCCTTAGTGGTATCCACTTAACAACTTGACATATGTCCTTCTAAACATTTTCAGTACATACTTTAAACAGAAAAATACAAATGAGATCGTAATCGTTGAATTCAGAAACTCACGTTTTCACAGAAATCATCAGGGACCATTGTCCCTTCCACTTAAGTATTTCCCTATACTGTAGATGTAGAATATACTGTATGGTTTAATAGAGCATGAATTCTGCCTGACTACCTGGTATGAATCCAGACTAGCTGCTTGGCCTAAGGAGTTGCTGTCCTGGTTTCCTTAATGGGGATAATGACAGTTATTTATCTCATTGATGGGTTATGAGGATTACAAAGTTAGTGTATCTGAAGCCCTTAGAGAATGGTGCCTGGTTGTATAAAGCACAGTATGTATTACCAAACGTTTTTATTTCTAATGGTCAGATTTTATTGTACACCAAGATTTAGCCCCCTATAATGTAAGTTTACTTTTTCACCATTTACTATTACAAACAATGGAGCAATAAAATATCCATATTTACAGGACAAATACAACAGTCAATTCTGATGTACACCGTTTAATACACACCTCAAAGATTCTTTAAAACTTGCTTCCCTTGGCCAGGCCCGGTGGCTCAGGCCTGTAATCCCAGCAATTTGGGAAGCCAGGGTGGGTGGAGTATGAAGTCAAGAGTTCGAGACCAGCCTGACCAACATGGTGAAACCCTGTCTCTACTGAAAATACAAAAATTAGCCAGGCTTGGTGGTGCCTGCCTGTAATTCCAGCTTCTCAGGAGGCGGAGGCAGGAGAATCACTTGAGCCCGGGACATGGAGGTTACAGTGAGCCGAGATTGCACCATTGCACTCCAGCCTGGGTGACAGAGCAAGACTGTCTCAAAAACAACAACAAAAAAAAACAAACCTTGCCTGCCAGCCATTTTCTGGCACTAACAACATATTATTTGAAAAGGATCCATTTAAGAATTTTTAGAAGGGAGATTTTCTCTGAAGAATGCTTTGTATATTTACAGGAAAGAGAGTAGACCTGTAAGTAACAATCTGGGTTATGGGTTAGCAGAAAACAACTAAATTTTTAAGCCTACGTTCTTTAGCATTTAATGACTAAATACTAATGATATGATGAAGATTTTGTTAAACAGATGAAAATTTTTCGACTGTAGATTACGCACAATGTACAGGCTAAATCCAATTATAAACTCTATGGAACTACCAGACTTTTAATAGCATATATTAATATTGCTGGAAGCCAGATTCCTGGTCTGTTTGCTAAATTAGCAGACATTTGAATTTTTTTGTAGGGCTTTTTAAATTTTAAGACCACTTTCACCCATTTTGCCTTTCCGAGTCCTGAGTCCTCTTTTTTTTAAATTCAGCACATATTTGTTGAGTAATGTTTTCTAAGAAGTGTGTCTGGCACTGGATGTATGGTAGTGAGGAAGAAAAAGGCTCTCTTCTTGTGAAATGTAACTACAACAGAAGATAGTTTATTAAGCACTGCAACAGAAACAATTGGGTTGAAGCTTGGGCGTGGTGGCTCACGCTTATAATCCCAGGCCAAGGATGAGGCTGGCGGACCACCTTGGGTCAGGAGTTCGAGATCAGCCTGACCAACATGGAGAAACCCCATCTCTACTAAGAGTACAGAATTAGCTGGGTATGGTGGTGCATTTCTGTAATCCCAGGAGAATAGCTTGAAGCTGAGGGGCAGAGGTTGCAATAAGCAGAGATCACACCATTGCACTCCAGCCTGGGCAACAAGAGCAAAACTCCATTTCAAAAAAAAAAAAAAATTGGGTTGAAGCATCGGAAGTTACTTTTTCTGAGCCAGAAACTGCCAAACACAGTTTCAAATGGTTCAACCTAATCCCAGGTACTGTGTTTGCAAATGGCACGGGGTACCTAACAACTTGAGCTTTGATCCTTCACTCTATGTCCCATGACACCCTCTTTGTGATCCACATTACAGTTGTAATTGACTTTCCCGGGTTTCGGCACCAACTGACTTGTTTTTCTAAGACCACCAGAGCGGGCACAAAAGAACCAGCGGGTAGGCAAGTGTAGGAGCAAAACTGCAAGTTTATTTTGGTAACCTAAGGTGTGGGGAAGAAGTCTGTCGGCCTCTGGCAAAGAAGGCCGACAGAGTCCCCCCCTCGTGGGGCTCTTGGGCGGGGTTCCTGCATCCCGACTTCAGTGGGGCTGGAGGAAGACCGCGTGGCTCACTGGTGGAGAGCGGCTTTTCTAGGAGTGGGAGGGCAATAGGCGGGGCACG
>NW_012115466.1:1158840-1159389 GCF_000951035.1 Colobus angolensis palliatus
GTGTGTCATTTGGCTGTATGAATGTCTTCTTTTGAGAAGTGTCTGTTCATATCCTTTGCCCACTTTTTGATGGGGTGGTTTGTTTTTTTCTTGTAAATTTGATAGAGTTCTTTATAGGTTCTGGATATTAGCCTGTTGTCAGATGACTAGATTGCAAAATTTTCTCCCATTCTGTAGCTTGCCTGTTCACTCTGATGGTAGTTTCTTTTGCTGTGCAGAAGCTCTTTAATTCAATTAGATCCCATTTGTCACTTTTGGCTTTTGTTGCCATTACTTTGGGTATTTTAGACATGAAGCCCTTACCCATGCCTATGTCCTGAATGGTTTACCTAGGTTTTCTTCTAGGGTTTTTATGGTTTTAGGTCTAACATTTAAGTCTCTAATCCATCTTGAATTAATTTTCCTGTAAGGAATAAGGAAAGGATTCAGTTTCAGCTTTCTACTTATGGCTAGCCAATTTTCCCAGCACCATTTATTAAATAGGAAATCCTTTCCCCATTTCGTGTTTTTCTCAGGTTTGTCAAAGATCAGATGGCTGTAGATGTGTGG
>NW_012115466.1:1163545-1199797 GCF_000951035.1 Colobus angolensis palliatus
GTTTTGGTGTGGATGTCTTTTCTGTTTGTTAGTTTTCCTTCTAACAGGACCCTCAGCTGCAGGTCTGTTGGAGTTTGCTTGAGGTCCACTCCAGACCCTGTTTGCCTGGGTGTCAGCAGCAGAGGCTGCAGAAGATAGAATATTGCTGAACAGCGAGTGTTCCTGTCTGATTCTTGCTCTGGAAGCTTCGTCTCGGGTGTACCCAGCCGTGTGAGGTGTGAGGTGTCAGTCTGCACCTAGTGGAGGGTGTCTCCCAGTTTGGCTACTCAGGGGTCAGGGACCCACTTGAGCAGGCAAGTCTGTCCCTTCTCAGATCTCAACCTCCGTGCTGGGAGATCCACTGCTCTTTTCAAAGCTGTCAGTCAGGGACATTTACCTCTGCTGAGGTATGCCCTGTCCCCGGAGGTGGAGTCTCTAGAGGCAGGCAGGCCTGCTTGAGCTGTGGTGGGCTCCACCCATTTGCAGCTTCCCTTCGGCTTTGTTTACCTACTTAGGCCTCAGCAATGGTGGGCACCCCTCCCCCGGCCTCGCTGCCGCCTTGTAGTTAGACCTCAGACTGCTGCCCTAGCAATGAGGGAGGCTCCGTTGGGCGTGTGACCCTCGGGGCCATGTATGGGATATAATCTCCTGGTGTGCTGTTTGCTAAGACCCTTGGTAAAGCGCAGTATTAGGGTGGGAGTCACCCGATTTTCCAGGTGCTGTGTGTCTCAATATCTTTTGGCTAGGAAATGGAATTCCCTTCCCCCTTTAGCTTTCCAGGTGAGGTGATGCCTCCCCTGCTTCAGCTCTCGCTGGTGGGGCTGCACCCACGGACCAGCACCAAGTGTCCAACACGCCCCAGTGAGATGAACCTGGTACCTCAGTTGGAAATGCAGAAATCACCCGTCTTCTGTGTGGCTCACACTGGGAGCTGGAGCCAGGAACTGTTCCTATTTGGCCATCTTGGGCGTGCCCTGCCATTGATTTCTTAACCATGAAGGGTAAAGAAATGAGGCACTTCATGCTTCCTCTGAAGAGGTTCACTTTGATTTTTACTTTTTAAATTCAATTGGCGTATTTTTGCTATTACTGTTGTTAAATCAGCAACTCAGATGTTGGAATACGATGTGCCAGCTACCATCCCTATCCTCAAACTCTCATCCCTGTGAAGTTTCCAAAGAAACAGTATGTTAATCAGAGTACCTCTTCGTTAATTAGCTACATGAGCCACTCCTGTCATGCTGTTCAACTCGAGAGAGAGAGGCTGGTTTGGGTTTGGATTTAGGGCTTTACCAATCAAAAGCGTAGCCCATTTAGCTTCATCTGGAAACTCTAGAAACCATCTCAGGTTTCATACAAGATCCTAATCAGAAGCTGCCTTAACAAGATCTCCTGGGGAATTGTATGCACATGAGAAGAACTAGTTTAGCATCTAAGTCAAAATAGAGGATCTTCTGCTTCTCTGTCCTCCACATCTATCCTGAATTCCTTGAGACTAGCAACAAATCTTGAAACTACCATAAATAACAGTTCTTACTAGGGGTAAAGTAGAGGAGGAAGTCCCCAGAGGGAACACAGCTTACTGATTCCGACATGGGGTGGGAAAATGCCTACAGTATTAAATGGCTTTAAAGGGGTCTCATGAATGATAGTAATCTTGCCCATATTAATAATGTCACTCTCAGCATCTAAGTCTGTGACCAGCTGATCACATTAACCAGATGATGTTGGGTGAGATACTCTCTGCTTGTGTCCTTGACAGTAAATTGGAGATTCATAATTCTGCCTCATATTGTGAAGAATAAATGAGACAGTGCATATATTTATTAGTCCCATGCTCAGTACATAGCAATGCATGTGATGTATAACTGTTTTCATCCCTGTTCGTGGAGGATGCTAGGATGACATGTGAGGAGCAGAATGTCGCATTCCCTTGTGGTGGTCTGTAGCCACAACTGTTAATGCTCAGTTTTATATTGCAGTAAATTCATCACTGACTTTGAGATCACAGCTACTTCATTCCTGAGTTCTTCATTTGGAACCGTCCTTTGGTTGAACAGACTTCATTTTCAGATAGGGCTAGTGAGCTCTGCCTTCCTTGAATCCCTGCATATTTGAGACTTCTGGTCTTGCCTTACACAAAAATGAATACTTGACACAACTGTGTTATTTTGGGGTCACATTTTCTTCCTCTTATAACTCAGGTGGTTAATACTAAAGTATAAGTCAAGAACTCCCAACAGGAGAGTCAGTGGTATTCTACCCATGGCCTACTGAAGCAGAATGTAGATAGAATGAGGAGCGGAAATCTGCACTTTATGCCTGCTCTCCAACATTGCTAATGTGTGCTAATACTAGGGAGCCACTGCTGTGCTGTCCCGCTGTCTTCTGCGAATCACTGCTGCTCTGGAGATGTTTGAGCCCAACAGAGCTTTTTCCTCCGCATAATTTTTTTATACCTAGGTTGCCAAGGATTCTTTGGCCTTGAAATTCAGTAATTTCTCAGAATATGCCTAGGCATTGATCACATCTGAAGCTATCTAAATGCAGTAAAGCCTTTGTTCATGGGGTTTTTTTTTTTTTTTTTAATTCCTAAGAGCTTGCTTTTAATTCTGAGTATGTCTTTGTTTTTGTTGTTGTTGTTGTTGTTGCTGCTGTTGTTGTTTTTTGGTTTTTCAGAGTCTCAGTCTGTCTCCCAGGCTGGAGTGCAGAGGTGCAATCTCTGCTCACTGCAACTTCTGCCTCCTGGGTTCAAGCAGTTATTCTGCCTCAGCCTTCCAGGTAGCTGGGACTAGAGGCCTGCGCCACGACACCTGGCTAATTTTTGTATTTTAATAGACATGGGGTTTCACCATGTTGGCCAGGCTAGTCTCAAACTCCTGACCTCAAGCAATCCACCTGCCTCAACTTCCAAAAGTGCTGGTCTTACAGGTGTAAGCCACCGTGCCCAGCCTCTGAGTATGTCTTTCGTTAACACTTTGTTGACCCTACTGCAGGCCCAGCTGAAGTGAGTAACCATGAATGCACAGTGGCACCAAGTTGCACCATTGTGATTTTTTCCCCCACTAGTGCTTACGAGGCATGGGGAAGTGGATGTCTTAAATGGTCCCAAGACTAGCAGGAATCCTACTTGTGGAGCATTTAACAGTCGACATTTTGCAAGGGAGGTACTCTTAAGTACTTTGTGGGATGGGGGCAGTACCTCTAGTCAGTGAGGATATCCCTGGAATAGGTATGCATAACGTTTGTAAGTTCAAGTTTCTCATCTGTCTGGAAGGATTTCCATGTCTAGAAGGAACCAGCTGTGGCCTAGCTCAAAGGCAAGGGCAGCTGGCTGAAGTCTGAACTTAAGTATGTGTAGCGTGTAGACTTCCTGGGTAAGACTGGAAGCTCTGCTGCAATGGGAGGGCCTATGAAAAGGGTTATAAAGTTAAGGATGCTCGAAGTTGAGATTTTTGTGGTGCTGGGTTGGTTTGTGGCATGCTGTGAGATAGAGTGTACAGAGGACCAGGGGTGGTCTTACAGGAATTGTGAATTTGCATAGCAGAGGAAGCCTTGTCTCTTCTCCACATTCAACCACATTCTTTGAAATTCATGGATCTCCTGTAAGGTTTCTTCTCCCTTTTATTCATGCATTTGCCTCTTCCTGGAGTACCTTCTCCCCTCTTCATTTGCCTCACCCTCAATCAAGTGAGTGCCTCAGACCAGTACCTTCCTACTCTTTGCCCACTTCTTTCTGTTTCTGCCTCCAATCTGAGCAAGGTGCCCATTTCCCCCTCAGCTCTGTTTATAGAATTGCTTCTTGTGCTAGCTACTCTTTATTTGAGTTCCTGAGGGGTAAAGACTGTCATACTTAACCTCTGGATCCCCAGAGCCTAGCACATTGCCTAGAAAATTGTAGATGTTTGATTTATTAATTTGAGGTGTTGCCAAGAAGGGGGAGGAAGGTTGCTATCAAGGGGATGGATGATAAAACACCATATAATTAGGCACTCTTGGAAAGTACATTGTAAAAATGAGAAGGTGGCATACTGTAGTGAAAAAAAGCATCACTTTTTTTCTTAGGGATGTTAGCCTGAACAAGTTACTTTACAGCTGAACATCAATTTCTTATTAGTAAGAAAATATTTGTATAAGATATCTTGCTTTTGAGATGGTTTTGAGGATTAGCAATTATGTAAATCCAGCACAGTGACTGAATAAATTAGCTTTTTATACATGGCATGACGATTATTACTAGTTTTACGTTTATAAACATGCCAGAATAAACTTTTGACAGGGCGATTTGTTGAAAACAATTTGTTGTAATTAGATTTACAAAGCAGTACTATTATGGATAGGAATGTAGAAGTAGTTTATTGAACAAACCGTTCTTAATTTTAAATTATTATTATGGAACATCTTAAAATATATAATTGGTTTTTGCATGCAACCTAGCTGGGTGATAATGGTGGGTGTGTGTGTGTGTGTGTGTGTGTGTGTGTGTAGTAATCAGTTCCTTTGTGTTACTTTATCTGCAGTCTTTTCCCTCTTGCCCTTAACATCTATCAATTTTTTTTTTGTATTGTCAAGAATTAGAAAATGCTCTTTTAAAAGTAACTCTGTGCCAAACATCCATTTTGTAATCTATTATTTATGGAAAAACAGCAGAAACTACATCAATATTAAGAACCAAGGTTTTAAAGGCATAGCATTTCACATTTTCTTTTGGCTCCTGTTTCAATTATCTCACTAGGCTTCAATTTTTAAAACATTAGTCAAGGTCAAAATAGCACTCTACTTTTCTGTTTGTGTTTTTTGTTCTGTGTAATTCTTATTTCTTATGGTATTAATATGTGTTATAGAAAATTTCAAAGTAAAAACATTTGGAGTGTATGTGTCCACACACGTGTGTAAGAGAAAATTACAGGTGTAAATTTTTTCTAGCTTTGAGCAGAATTGTTAGGTGCTACTAAATCTAGGCAAATAAGCCATTTCTGTGAGAAATAGGGCATTCTAGAGACAGCCTAGGTGGAGCAGATAGCGTAAGTGAGAAAGAAAACGTTGTTATATTGTCACTGAGATATTAGAGTTATTATTGTAGCATAACCTAGCTAATACCAATCGATATACTCTCCATCCCAAAGCTGACCCACCAGGACATTCTCTCCACATAATGTTCTATACAGCTACATAATGTTCCGGATACTTTACTATGCATTTATAAGCAAACCAATACATTGTGTTTTAACATAAAAGAGATGATACTAAACATGTTTTTGTGTGACTTGATTTCATTTAGTGTATTGAAACAGTTTTCCATGTATTTATTTAAAAAGCTTTGAGCTCTAACATAAAATATACATTTAAATTGTGCAATTTCATGTGTTTTGGCATATGTATATGCCTGTGAAACAGTCACACTTAATGAACATATCTGTCTGTGAAACTATTATACTCAAGAAAATGAACATATCATCCGGGCGCGGTGGCTCAAGCCTGTAATCCCAGCACTTTGGGAGGCCGAGGCAGGTGGATCATGAGGTCAGGAGATCGAGACCATCCTGGCTAACACGGTGAAACCTCGTCTCTACTAAAAATACAAACATCTAGCCGGGCATGGTGGCGGGCGCCTGTAGTCCCAGCTATTCGGGAGGCTGAGGCAGGAGAATGGTGTGAACCCGGGAGGCAGAGCTTGCGGTGAGCTGAGATCCAGCCACTGCACTCCAGCCTGGGCGACAGAGCAAGACTGTCTCAAAAAAAAAAATAAAAAAAAAAAATGAACATATCTTTGCCGGGCACAGTGGCTCGTGCCTGTAATCCCAGCACTTTGGGAGGCCGAGGCAGGTGGATCATGAGGTCAGGAGATCGAGACCATCCTGACCAACATGGTGAAACCCTATCTCTCCTACATACAAAAATTGGCCGGGCATGGTGGCAGGTGCCTGTAATCCCAGCTACTCAGGAGGCTGAGGCAGGAAAATCACTTGAACTCTAGGGAGTTGGAGGTTGCGGTGAACCAAGATCGCGCCACTGCATTCCATTCTGGCGACAGAGTGAGATGGAGTTTCGCTGCTGTTGCCCAGGCTAGAGTGCAATGGCATCATCTTGGCTTACCACAACCTCCGCCTCCCTGGTTCAAGCGATCCTCCTGACTCAGCCTCCCCAGTAGCTGGGAGTACAGGCATATGCCACCACACCTGGCTAATTTGGTATTTTTAGTACACACAGGGTTTCTCCATGTTGGTCAGGCTGGTCTTGAACTCCCGACCTCAAGTGATCAGCCTGCCTCAGCCTCCCAAAGTGCTGGGATTACAGGCATGAGCCAGCACACCCGGCCAAAACCATATCTTTTATCTAGCTTTGAGCAGAATTTTTAGGTGCTACTTCACAGTCTGCTCAGTTCAGCCTCCATCCTTGACTCCCATCTGCCATAGAAGGCCCAGCCACCGTCTCAGTCCTACTCCACTCCAGCACTATAGTTGTAGCAGTTTTCCTGCTCATCCACGTCTACCTTTTAGTAGAAAATAACCTATCAATCCAAACCTTTACATTATGTCTGGGGACTATTACCACCTTATTTACAGCAATCTGTGTTGTAACACAAAATGATATAAAAAAAAATGTAGCATCCTCCACCTCAAGCCAGCTAGGCCTTATAATCATCACAATTGGCATTAATCAGCCACACCTAGCATTCCTTCACATACTGTGGAGTGATAGACACTGGAGACTCGGAAGGCTGGGGGTGGGTGAGGGAGGAGAAATTACTTAATTACTTAATGAGTACAATGTTGGGGTGATTGTTACAGTAAAACACCAGACTTTCTCACTGTAAAATACATTCACACATAACAACTGCTCTTCTACCCCTTAAATTTATACAAATAAACATATATGTCACCTTTAAAAGTTTCCTGTTGCCTTTTGGGAATGAATTCCTCTGTCCCAACCCTACCTGTCCTGCCTCACTGTTCTCAGACAACCACTGGTTTGCTTTCTGTCACTGTAGGTGGGTTGATGTTTTCCAGAACTTTATGAAAATGGAATCATAGTTTACTCTTCTGGGAGGGAACAGTCTGGCTTCTTTCACTCAGTGTAATTATTTGGAGATTGATCCATGTTTCGTCCATCATTCCTTTTGGAAATGAACTACTTTTTGCTAAATATTCTGTTGTATGGATGTACTGTAAATCATTTAACCAATAACCTGTTGATCAACTTTTGGATTGTTCCTACTTTTTGGGTCCTTACTGATAATGTTGCTGTGAAGATTCATGTACAGGTCTTATTTGTGTACAGGACATGCCCTTTCTTTCATTTCTCTTGGGTAAATACCTAGAAGGAAATACTATGTGTATGTTGATTTTCTGAAGAAACTTGTCAAACCCTTTTTTTTTTTTTTTTGTGGAGATGGTTTTTTTGTCGCCCAGGCTGAGTGTGAAGGCACAGTCACAGCCTCTACCTCCCCAGCTCAAGCGTTTCTCCCACCTCAGCCTCCTGAGTAGCTGAGACTACAGGTACGAGCCATCACACTCAGCTAATTTTTTTTTTTTTTTTTTGGTAGAAATGAGGTCTTGCTGTGTTGCCTAGGCTTGTCTAGAACTTCTGGACTCAAGCCTTCTGCCTCTTCCTCCTAAAGTGTTGGTATTATAGGCATGAGCCACTGCGCCCAGTCTTGCCAAATTGTTTTCTAAAGTTGTTGTACTACATACTATTTTACATTTTTCAACCAACAATATATGACAGTTCTTGTTGGTCTGTGTCCTCACCAACTTGGTATGATCAGTCTTGAGAAAATCATGTCTATTATAAATCTAAAGTTATTCAAAGAGTTGCAAAGAGTACAGTAAGTTCCCTTACGTCCTTCAGCCAACATCGCCTGGTAGTATTAATGTTTGGTATACTGATCAAAACTAAGAAATTAACATTGGTGCAATACTTTTAACAAAGCTGGAATTTATTCAGATTTTTCCAGCTTCTCACCAATGTCCTTTTTCTGTCCCAGGATCCAGTTCAGAATACCACATTGCATGGGGTCATTATGTTTTCTTTGTCTCTTTTCCATTTTTGACACTTTCTCAGTCTCTTCTGTTTTTTATGTCCTTGTCAATTTTGAAGAAGTCTGGTCAAGTATTTTATAGAATGTCCCTCAAGTTAAGTTTGTCTGATGTTTTCTCATGTTCAGACAGGTGTTAGGGTCCATTTGAGGGAAGACTCAGACTTTAAATGTCCTTCTCATCACATCATTACAGGGGGTGCATAACATGATTTATTATTGGTGACTTTGATCATTTGGCAAATGTAGTGTCTGCAGGATTTCTCCACTATAAAGTTACTGTTTTTCTTTTTCCATACTCTGTTCGTTAGAAGATGATTTTTGAATTCCAGCCCATATTCAAGGGAGAGAAATTGAGCTCTACCTGTTGAGGGTAAGCGTTTCAAACATCTATGGATGTATGTTAAAACCATGACAGTAATTAATACATATTTTGGGAGGATAGTTTGAGGCTCTGCAGATAACCTGTTTCTCCTTCAAGCATGGCTCTCTAATTTTCACATTCGTAAGTGAATGTTACCAGCATCAATTATTACTGTGGAGTTTTAATCATAATTTTATATTTTCCTGTTCCCTTTTACATTTTTAGAGGCAGGGTTTTGCTCAGTTGCCCAGGTTGTAGTGCAGGGGCACAACTGTAGCTCACTGTAGCCTCCAACTCCTGGACTCAAACGATCCTCCAGGCTCAGCCTCCTGTGTAGTTCAGACTACTGGCATGCACCACCATGGTCTCCCTGTGTTGCTTAGGCTAGGTTGGTCTCCAACTCCTGGCCTCAAGCGATTCTTCCACCTTGGCCTCTTAAAATGCTGGGATTACAAGTGTAAGCCTCTCTGTCTGGCTTTACATTTATTGTTTGTCATTCTTTCATAAGGAAGATTTATCCCCTCGTTCATTTTTTTCAGTCATTTATATCAATGCAAAGTTTGGGAATCCCCAAGGCCACCCTCAATTCTGACACCAACTGCAAACTCTGGGGTCCCCAAGACTACCCTCCAGTTCCATACTTCTCTAGAAGTGTGTACAGAACTCAGCAAAGCCATTATACTCATGGTTATGGTTTCTTACAGCAAAAGGATACAGATTAAAATCACCCAAGGAAGGAGGCACAAAGAGCAAAGGCCAGGAGACACCAAGTGAAGAGTTTCCAGTTATCTTCTCCCAGTGGAGTTATGTGGGCAGTGCTTACCCTTCCTAGCAATTGTGTGGCAACACACATGGTACTGCCAAGTAGGGAAGCTCTTTTAAGACTTGGTGTACACATTTTATTTGGGCTGGGTCACATATATGTGTGTGTTTCCAGCCTCTCCTCAGGTCAGAGATTGAGCCTGATACCCAATGGCTCATGGTGGCCCACAACAATTCAACTTGTTAACATAGATTACATGCCAGGTCCCAACCCCTCCAGGTAAAAACAAGACAGTCTTATTGGGCAGGGTATTCAAGGGCTAAGAGGGTACTTCCCAGGAGCTGGAGGCAAAGGGTGAAACTTTCTTTAGGCAAGGCTAATTCTTTACTAAACTATCAGGATAGAGTCATGGATATTTATTTTTTTCTAGAGGTTAGAATCCAGTCCTAAAGTTAGGATACTTATTTTGTTGCTCACATTATAACTTCTTTAGCCATTGGGAATTCTTTCAGGTTGACTCCTGTATCCTTTTGCCATGCCACTGTCCTTTTTTAAAAAGCACTTTGTTACTTTCTGGCATTTGAAAATATTCCAGGCTCATCTAGTATTTTCCAGGCCTCAGTCATAGATAAGCCATTTCTTTAAAGACCTTAGATTCTTTTATTGGAGAATGGTATTTAGACACCAAGATCCAGGCTTTAGGTGTGTTCATTGCTCCCGAGGTATCATTGCTTCTAGGTCCCCTCATATATTTATGTATACTTATATATTTATGTATACTTGACCTATATGTACTCACATATCTCTATTTCATAAATATGCATTCTTGTGATATTGCAAACACTAGTCCCACTCCACACAGTTCATTCTAGCCTTCCCCCTGGCTTACCTGTCACTTCTTTCTTGTAACTTGGCTCTCATTTTCTACAGTTTATTATTTGTTCAACTCTAGTATACATTTAATATAGCTTCAGAGCTACTAACCTATGCTTGTGTCAAAAACAAATTTACTCCAACTGGAGTACAGTCTTTTTCATACAATACCAATTTTCTGTACTAGGCCATTCTTCTATTGCTATAAAGAAATACCTGAGACTGGGTAATTTATAAAGAAAAGAGTTTTAATTGGCTCATGATTCTGCAGGTTGTACAGGAAGCATGGTGCTCTGGCATCTGCCTAGCTTCTGGGAAGGCCTCAAGGAGCTTTAACTCATGGCAGAAAGTGAAGTGAGGTAGGCACTTCACATTGTGAAAGCAGGAGCAAGGTAGGGGTTGGGGGGAGGGACCCCACAGGTTTACACAACTAGATATCATGTGAACTGAGAGAGCTCATTTATCACCAAATTGATGGTACCAAGTCATTCATGATGGATCTGCCCCCATGAGTCAAACACTTCCCACTAGGCCCTACTTCTAACATTGGAGAATTACATTTCAATGTGAGATTTGGGCAGGGACAAATATACAAACTATTTCCTTCTGTCCCTGGCCCCCTTAAATCTCCTGTCTTTCTCACATCACAAAATACAATAATCTCTTCTCAACAGTCCCCTAAAGTCTGATTTCAACATTAACACCAAAGTCCGAAGTCTCATCTGAAGATGAGTTCCTTCCACCTATGACCCTGTAATAACTTGTTTACTCCCAAGATATAAGATACAGTGGGGTATAGGTATTGGGTAAACATTCCCATTCCAAAAGGGAGAAACTGGCAAAAAAAAAAAAAAAAAAAAGTGTTATGGTCCCCATGCAAGTTCAAAACCCATCAAAGCAGTCACTAAATCTTAAAGCTCCAAAATAGCCTCCTTTGAGTCCAAGGCACACTGGTGCAAGAAGTAGGCTCCCAAGGCCTTGAGCAGCTCAGCTCCTGTGGCCTTGTAGGGTTCAACCCCGCAGCTGCTGTCACAGGCTGAGTGCCTGAGGCTTTTCCAGGCAGAGGATCAAGCTGCCAGTGGATCTACCATTCTAGGGGCTGGACGATAGTGGCCCCTTTCCCACAGCTCCACTAGGTAGTACTCTAGTGGGCACTTGGTGTGGAGACTCCAACCCCATGTTTCCTCACCACACTACCCTAGCAGAGGTTCTCTGTGAGGGCTCCAACTCTGTAGCAGTCTTCTGCCTGGACATCCATTCTTTCCCATACATTTTTTAAATTTAGGGGAAAGGTGCCAAGCCTCCCTCACTCCTGCTCTCTGTGTGCCTACAGACTTAACACTATGTGAAAGCTGCTAAGGTTTATGGCTTTCACCCTGTGAAGTGGTGCCCTGATTTGCATCTGGACCTCTTTGAGTGCAGGCTGGAGCTGGAGTGGCCAGGATGTGGAAGCAGTGTTCTGAAGCTACACAGGGCAGTGGGGGTCCCAGGCCTAGCCAAGAAAACCATTCAGTCCTCCTAGCCCTCAGGGCTTATGATGGGAGGGCTGCCTGAGAGATCTCTGAAATGCATTCAAGGCCTCTTCCCCATCGTCTTGGAAATTAGCACTTGGCCGGGTGTGGTGGCTCAAGCCTGTAATCCCAGCACTTTGGGAGGCCAAGAAGGGCGGATCACGAGGTCAGGAGATCGAGACCATCCTGGCTAACACGGTGAAACCCCATCTCTACTAAAAATACAAAAAACTAGCCGGACGAGGTGGCGGCACCTGTAGTCCCAACTACTCGGGAGGCTGAGGCAGGAGAATGGCATGAACCCGGGAGGCGGAGCTTGCAGTGAGCTGAGATCCGGCCACTGCACTCCAACCTGGGTGACAGAGCGAGACTCCATCTCAAAAAAAAAAAAAAAAAAAAAGGAAATTAGCACTTGGCTCCCTTTTATTTATGCCAATATCACTAGCAAGTGGTTGCTCCACAGTCTGCTTGAATTCCTCTGCTGAAAAAGATTTTTCTTTCTCTGCCGTATGTCCAGGCTGCAAATTTTTCAAACTTTTATGCTCTGCTTCCCTTTTAAATATAGATTTCCACTTTTCATCATTTATTTGCTCCCACATATGAGTATAGGCTGTTAGAAGCAGCCAGGCCACACTTGAACACTTTGCTGCTAAGAAATTTCTTCCGCCATATACCTTAAATCATCACTCTGAAGTTTCAACTTCCACAGATTCCTAGAGCAGGGGCACAATGCAGCCAAGTTCTTTGGTAAGGAATAGTGTGTGACCTTTGCCCCAGTTCCCACTAATTTATGATTTCCATCTGAGACCTTGTCAGTCTGGACTTTACTGTCCATATCAATATCTGCATTTTGGTCACAATCATTTAGCCAATTTTTAAGAAGTTTGAAACTTTTCCTCATCTTCCTGTCATTTGAACCCTCCAAATTCTAACAACCTCTGCCCATTACCCAGTTCCAAACCAGTATTAAGTTACTTAGATTAGTGCCTTTTCTTCTCACCCCTTCAAAGAGGTTATGTCATATAATTGTTATGTAATTGAATTCATTCTTCAGTCTGGATTTCATTCTGACATTTTAGTTGAATTACTTTTTAATTTGCATGTAGTAAAATTTACTCTTTGTGGTATAGATTTTGATGGGTTTTGACAAATGCATACAGTCATTTACACATCAACCACCAAAATACCATAGAGAAATAGTTCCATCGCTGTAAAAATTCCTGTGTGTAGGCCACTTTGTAATCATCACCATTCTTTCAACCCTCAAACAATCATTGGTCTATTTTCCACATAGTTTTGCCTTTTATATGTTGTCATATAAATGAGATAATGTATAGCTTTTTAAATCTGGCTCTTTTTCCATTTCTAAAATGGATTCATGATTCATTCATTTTGTTAGATGAATCAAAATTTATTTTTATTGCTAATTACTTCTCCATTGTATGGGTATATCACAATTTATTTATCCATTTACTTGTTGAACATTTTGGTAGTTTCCAGTATTTGGCAGTTACGGATAAAGTGGCTATAAATATTTATGCATAGGTTTTTGTGCAACCAAAAGTTTTCAGTTTACTTGGGTAAATGCATAGAATGGGATTGAGAGGGAGGTTGTATAGTATCTATAACTAACTTTATAGGAAACAGCCAAACTGGCAAAGTAGCAGTACCATTTTTTTCATTCTCATCACAATTTAATGGGAGTCTATTGCTCCACATCCTTGATAACATTTGTAATTGTCAGGTTTTTTTAGTCCATTCTAATAGGTGTGTAGTGGTATCTCAATGTGGTTTTAATTTGCATTTTCCTAATGATTAATAATGTTAAATTTTCATGTCTCTAATTCCCAGCCATATATCTTCTATGGTGCAGTGTCTGTCAAGAACTTTTGCACATTTTTAAATCAGAATTTTTTCTTTTTTCTTTTTATTGAGCTTTGATAGTTCTTTATATATTCTGGATACAAGTCCTTTATCAGAAACTTTTGTTTTTGTTTGTTTGTTTTGTTTTTTTTTTTGAGATGGAGTCTCAACTCTGTTGCTCAGGCTGACGTGCAGTGGTGTGATCTTGGCTCCCTACAACCTCTACCTCCTGGGTTCAAGTGATTTTCCTGCCTCAGCCTCCCAAGAAGCTGGCACTACAGGCATGTGCCATCACGCCTGGCTAATTTTTGTGTTTTGGGTAGAAATTGGGTTTCACCATATTGACCAGGCTAGTCTCAAACCCCTGACCTCAAGTGATCCACCTGCCTCAGCCTCCCAAAGTGCTGGGATTACAGGTGTGAGCCACTGCGCCCAGCTTGGTTTTATTTTAATGGTGTTTTAAAAAATTATTTTATTTTATTTAGAGACAAGGTCTTGCTCTGTTACCCAGTCTGGTGTGCAGCAGAGTGGTCATAGCTCACTGCAACCTGGAAGACAACACTTGCACATAAGTGATCCTCCTGCCTCAACCTCCTGAGTAACTGGGACTACAGGTGCATGATACCACACCTGGCTAATTTTGTAATATTTTGTAGAATTGGGGTCTCACTATATTGCCCAGGCTGATCTTGAACTCCTGACCTCAAGCAATCCTCCTGCTGTGGACTCCCAGAGTGCTGGGGTTACAGGTGTGACTCACCATGCCCAGCCTTAAAGGTGTCTTTCAAAGAGCTTAATTTTGATGAAGTCCAGTTTATCATTTTTAAAGCAATCAACATTTGGTGTTATATCTAAAATATTTTGCCTAACCAAAGTTCACAAAAGTTTTCTCTTATGTGACTTATGGATTTCAGTTTTACTATTAGGTCTGGGATTCATTTTGAGTTAATTTTTGCATATGTTGCAAGATATGGCTCAAAGTTCATTTCTTTGCACCTGGATATCTAATTCTTCCAGCACTATTTGTTGAAAAGACTTCCTTCTCCACTGAATTGCCTTTGCACTTACTTTGTCAGATTTATACTTACATATTTTATATTTTTTGGTATAGGCAATACTGTTGTTCTAAAATTACAATTTCCAGTTTTTCACTGCTGGTACATAGAAATACAATTTATTTTTGTATATCGACCTTCTATTCTGCTGCCTTGCTCAATCTACTTATTCTGGTAGCTCTTTTAGGGTTTCTTTTATTTATTTATTTAGTTATTTATTTTATTATGCTTTAAGTTCTAGGGTACATGTGCACAATGTGCAGGTTTGTTACATATGTATACATGTGCCATGTCGGTGTGCTGCACCCATTAACTCATCATTTACACTAGGTATTTCTTTTCTTTTGGAAGTTTCTATACAGATAATAATGTCATCTGTTGATAGGACATGGTCTTATTTCTTTCTATAATCTGCATGCCATTTAAAACACTTTTTTTTTTTTTGGTCATGTTGTACTGAATAGAACTTCTAGTATAATATTGCATGGAAACAGTCAGAGCTGACATCTTTACGTTTTTTTCTGATCTTGAAGGACAAACATTCATTCTTTCACCATAAAGTATGATGTTACCTGTAAGCTTTCTCTAGATGCTTTTTGTGAAGTTGAGGAAATATTGTTTCTAGTTTTTGAATATTTTATTATGGATAAATGTTGAATTATAAATGCTTTTCTAACATGCATCGAGATAATCATATGGTTTTTCTTCTTTAGTGTGTTGATGTAGTGAAGTATATTGACTAATTTTTGAAAGTGGAACCAAGCTTATATTCCTGGGATGAACCCCACTTGGCCATGATGTACTGTCATTTTTATGTTTCTGGATTAATTTGCTAATGTTTTGTTCCAGGTTCATGAGGAATGATGTGAAGTTTTACTTATTTACTTTGTAATGTCTTTGGTATCAGGATAAGGCTGGCTTTATAAACTGACTTGGGTAGTGAGCCTTCCTTTTTTACCCTCTGGAGGGTTGTGTGTACTGTAATTAGTATTAGTTCTTCCTTAACTACTTGGGAGAAATCACTGATGAAGCCATCTCAGACTAGATTTTGTTCTGTTGGAATGTTTTTACCATGAATCTGTGTCTTTAGAAGATTTAGATTATTCATGTTTTCTATTCTTTCATAGTTTGTGCCTTTGAAGGAATTTGTCAGTTTGCCCAAGTTTTTTACTTTATGAGCTAAGGTTATTTGTAATATTAAAGATATTATCTTTTTAATGTCTTTAGGGTCTAATAGCTGCTTTTTCAATACGAAATTGGTATGGTGTCCTTCCAATATTGGTAATTCGTGTCATCTCTTTAAAACATTTTTCAGACTGCTAGAGGTTTATTTATCCATTTTATTGCACTTTTCAAAGAACCAGCTTTTGGGTTATTTTCTCTATTGTTTTCTATTGTCAATTTGATTAAGTTTTTGGTCTTAATTATTTCATTTCTTCTGCTTGCTTTTGGTTACATTTGCATTTTTTTCTAGTTTCTTAAGGTTTTAGCTTCAATCTTTGATTGGAGGCTCTTTTTTTTTTTTTTGGTTTTGGTTTTGGTTTTCATGCTATAAGTTTCTTTTCTTTTCTTCCCCCCCCTCCCCGCCCCCTGTTTTTTTTTTTTTTTTTTTTTTTTACATAGAATCTCCTTCTGTTGCCCAGGCTGGATTGCAGTGGTGTGATCTCAGCTCACTGCAGCCTCCGCCTCCTGGGTTCAAGCAATTCTCATGCCTCAGCCTCCTGAGTATTCAAGCGATTCTCATGCCTCAGCCTCATGGGTAGCTGGGACTACAGGGGTGCACCAATATGCCTGACTAATTTTTGTATTTTTAGTAGAAACAGGGTTATGCCATGTTGGCCAGGCTGGTCTTGAACTCTTGACCGTGGGTGATCTGCCTGCCTTGGCCTCCCAAAATGCTGAAATTACAGATGTGAGCCATTGCACCCAGCCTACATTGCCTTCTAAAGACTGCTTTAGCTATATCATACAGATATTGATAAGTTGTGCTTTTATTTCCATTCAATTTAAACATATTTTATAATTTTCTTTGTAACTTTTTGCCTAATGGCTCTTTTTGTAATGTGGGTTTTTTTCACATTTATATATTTTTTTAATTTTTAAAATTTCATTTAATAAAAAAAAAAGAGAGAGACAGCATGGTACTGGTATAAAAATAGGCATACAGACCAATGGAACAGAATAGAGAACCCAGAAATAAAACCCAAATACTTAACAGCCAACTGATCTTCCACAAAGCAAACAAAAACATGAAGTGGGGAAAGGGCACCCTTTTCAACGAATGGTGCTGGGATAATTGACTAGCCACATGTAGGAGTATGAAACTGGATCTTCATCTCTCACCTTATACAAAAAAAGCAACTCAAGATGGATTAAAGACTGAAATCTAAGACCTGCAATTGTAAAAATTCTAGAAGATAACATTGTAAAAACCCTTCTAGACATTGGCTTAGGCAAGGATTTCATGAGCAAAGACTCAAAAGCAAATGCAATAAAAACAAAGATAAATAGCTGGGACTACATTAAACTAAAGAGCTTTTGCAGGACTAAAGAGCTTTTGCAGGACAAAAGGAACAGTTAGTAGAGTAAACAGACAACCCACAGAGTGGAAGAAAAATCTTCACAATCTATACATCTGACATAGGGCTAATACCCAGAATCTACAATGAACTCAAATCATAAGAAACAAACAATCCCATCGAAAAGTTGGCTAAGGACATGAATAGACAATTCTCAAAAGAAGATATACAAATGGCCAACAAACATATGAAGAAATGTTCAGTATCACTAATGATCAGGGAAATGCAAATCAAAACCACAATGTGATACCACCTTACTCCTCCAAGAATGGCCATAATCAAAAAAACCAAAAAACAGTAGATGTTGGTGTGGATGTGGTGATCAGGGAACACTTCTACACTGCTGGTGGGAATGTAAACTAGTACAGCCACTATGGAAAACACTGGGAGATCCCTTAAAGAACTAAAAGTAGAACTACCATTTGATCCAGCAATCCCACTTCAGGGTATCTACCCAGAGGAAAAGAAGTCATTATATGAAAAGGATACTTGCACACACATTTTTATAGTAGCACAATTCGCAAATGCAAAATTGTGGAACCAACCCAAATGCCCATCAATCAACGAGCAGATAAAGAAACTGTGATATATATATGATGGAATACTGCTCAGCCATGAAAAGGAATGAATTAACGGCATTTGCAGCGACCTGGATGAGATTGGAGACTATTATTCTAAGTGAAGTGACTCAGGAATGGAAAACCAAACATTGTATGTTCTCACCGATATATAGGAGGTAAGCTATGAGGATGCAAAGGGGTAAGAATGATACAATGGACTTTGGGGACTTGGGGGGAAGTTTAGGAGGGGGGCGTGGGATAAAAGACTACAAATAGGGTGCAGTGTATATTGCTTGGGTGATGCATGCACCAAAATCTCACAAATCACCACTAAAGAAATTACTCCTGTAACCAAACACAACCTGTACCCCAATAACCTATGGAAAAATTTAAAAGTTTTAAAACTTTTATTAATTTTTAAAATTTAGTTTAATTAAAAAAAAATAGAGACAGGGTCTCCCTATGTTGCCTGGACTGTCTTGAACTCCTGGGCTTAAGGGATCCTCCTCCCTTGGCCTCCTAAAGTGCTAGGATTACAGGCTTGAGCCACCAGGCCCAGCCATAATGTGTTGTTTGACTTCCAGATATTTGATTGTTTTCCAGAGAGTGCAGTTTTTGATCTCTCACTTAATTTTGTTAGGTTTAGAGAACATACTTAGTATGGATGCAGTTATTTTGACTTTATTGAGGTTTGTTTTATTACCCAGAATATAGTGTATCTTGGTGAATTTTCCATATGTACTAGTAAGAATGTGTATTCTCCTGTTGTTGGAATGCTCTGTGTCAGGTCACGTGGCTGACATCTAGCTGATTTTCCATCTACTTATGCTATCGATTGATCTGAGAAGAGTGTTGACATGTTTGAGTGAAAGTCTGGATTTGTCTATTTCCCCTTTCTGTTCTATCATTTTTTGCCTCATGAAGGCCTTTTGTTCAGCACATACATAGTTAGGATTCATAGATCCTATGCAACAAGTAAGTCCTTTTGGCCTCTATATCCTTCAGACTCATATCAAAATCTCTAGCTCATGATAAAAAACCATTGGTGTATGAGAAAGAATATTTAAGTTGGATTGATCCAGAAGCCCTGGCCCACTGCCGCTTCTTTGCCACTTAGTAACTGTGGCAGAATCTTTTGCCCTCTCTCATTTTCCTCATCTGAAAATAATTAGGATTATAATGCTTACATGATTCATATGAGAATAAATACAAAGTAGACGTGGAAAATACTTGTTACAAAGGCACGATTAAATATTTGTTGAACTTAGTACTTGCAGACACTGCCTGCTCTCTACTCTTCATCATTGCTCTCTCTACCCTCCTCTGCTGTGCCAGGGAGCCTGCAATTTCTGTTTCTCAGACTCTCTTGTTATCTGTATTCCTGGTAATTCTGCGAAAAGTAGAGGTAGCAGTGGGAGAATGGAATCTTGGAAGAAGACAGAGCCAGTCCATTTTTTTTTTTTTTTTTTTTTTTTACAATCTACTCTCTCAGGCAATGGTGCAGCCACAGTGGAGATTTCATACATGAAAATGCTGAGACTGAAACTCAGGTATTCTCACCACAAATTTTGCAGTGTTTCACCAATATCCCATGTATTCATTTTCTATGACTGCTGTAACAAATTACCGCAAACTTATTGGCTTAAAATAACCCAAATACATACTGTTCTATAGTTCAGAAACCCAAATGGGTCACACTGGGCTAAAATCAAGACCAGACTTATTTACTCTTGCTAAATATGTCAAAGCCAACTAATTGACAAAGTGTAATTTAAGCTTGGTCTTTTATTATATTCTACAGCTGAAAATCCAAGGCTGGACTAAAAAATCAGCAGGGCTGTATTTCTTTCTCCAGTCCCTAGGAGAGAGTCCATTTCCTTGCCCTTTTCACTTCTAGAGGCTGCCCACATTCCTTGGCTCATGACCTCTCCCTCTGCATAGTTACCAAAGTTGAGTCCAGTCCTTCTCATACTGCCATATCTCTGGTTCTCCCTCTGTCTACTACTTCTGTCTTAACTTTAAAGGACCCATTATTTACATTAGGCCTACCTGGATAATCCAAGATAATCTGCCTTTTTTGTTTTTGTTTTTGTTTTTCTGAGACGGAGTCCCCTTTGTCCGTTGCACAGGCTGGAGTGCAGTGGCGCGATCTCGGTTCGCTGCAAGCTCCGCCTC
Organism: Colobus angolensis palliatus; assembly: GCF_000951035.1. Taxonomy (NCBI): domain Eukaryota; kingdom Metazoa; phylum Chordata; class Mammalia; order Primates; family Cercopithecidae; genus Colobus; species Colobus angolensis. Next base: position 1,183,306 of record NW_012115466.1, read on the forward strand.
CCGGGTTCACGCCATTCTCCTGCCTCAGCCTCCGGAGCAGCTGGGACTACAGGCGCCCGCAGCACGCCCGGCTAATATTTTGTATTTTCAGTAGAGACGGGGTTTCACCGTGTTAGCCAGAATGGTCTCGATCTCCTTACCTCGTGATCCGCCCGCCTCGGCCTCCCAAAGTGCTGGGATTACAGGGGTGAGCCACTGCGCCCGGCCAATCTGCCTGTTTCAAGGTCAGCTGACAAGCAACCTTAGTATTTCCCTTTGCCATGTAGCATACTCTGGAGTCTAAAGCCGCCCCATCTTGGATGCTAATTCTCCATGTTGGCTTCTGATTAACCCCAGTTCCAGGAAGGCCGCTAAGGTTTCCAGTGTATCTGTACCTTGTGTAAGGGCAGGTACTTAATATAAATCAGGTCCTTAGATCAAACAACCTTGATGTTAGTTTATTTCAATTGTCCTACACATTCCTTCTAAATTACTCAACTTAAAAAAGTCTGGGGGATAATGGTATGGGCATCCACTATCTTATCTCACCACTGCCTGAGACACAAATATGGCTTCTATTCATAAGTCCCTATTAAATGTGTCTTTCTAAGAAACTAGATTTGTCAGCCACTTTCTTCAGCCTGTCAGCTTTCTTGGGCTTTGGCATAGGTCTGCACATACCATAATCACAGGTTCTGAGGATTAAGATGTGGACATATTTAGACAGATGGGTCATAATTCTGCCTACCACACCCCACTGTATCTCTTTTTTTAAGGTTTTTTTTTTTTTTTTTGAGATAGAGTCTCACTCCATCACTAGGCTGGAGCGATCTCAACTCACTGCAACTTCTGCTTCCTGGGTTCAAGCAATTCTCCTGCCTCAGCCTCCCGAGTAGCTGGGATTATAGGCATGCGCCACCACACCCAGCTAATTTTTGTATTTTTAGTAGAGATGGGGTTTCACCGTGTTGGCCAGGTTGGTCTCCATCTCGTGACCTCGTGATCCGCCTGCCTCAGCCTCCCAAAGTGCTGGGATTACAGGTGTGAGCCACCGCGCCCGGCCCACTGTATCTCTTTTTAAAATAGTTGTTTAAAGAAGATGAAATATTGGGCGGGTGCGGTGCCTCACACCTGTAATCCCAGTACTTTGGGAGGCTGAGGCAGATGGATCACCTGAGGTCAGGAGTTTGAAACCAGCCTCACTGACATGGTAAAACCCTGTCTCTACTAAAAGTACAAAATTACCGGGGCATGGTGGCACATGTCTGTAATCTCAGTTACTCAGGAGACTGAGGCAGGAGAATTGCTTGAACCTAAGAGGCGGAGGTTGCAGTGAGCCAAGATCGTGCCACTGTGCTCTAGCCTGGACAACAGGAACAAAACTCCATCTCAAATAATAATGATATAATAATAATAATAATAAAGACATATTGAAGAATACAGGGTTAGAAGTCACTCTTGCTACAACTACTAAGCAAGTATTGTTATTGCTGGATAATATTAAATGATAATGAGCTATGCCCACTTTTTCGTTACATTCTGGCTAGCAATGTTTTCATTGTCTTAGGAAAGGCATATGACAGAGCAGAAAGCAGAAATATTCTCTAAGTCTTTCTGAGTTTTGCTACTCAAAATCTCAAGTCCTTAGGAGGACTTGGTGGATTTTTTTGACATGGTAAGAATGTGACAAAGTAACATGAAGGTAGGAAGATTTTCTTGAGACATTAGGTCTGCTGGCAAGGGCTGGGGAATACTTTGGAAGAGATACTAAAAGAGGTTGTGGGTTCCAAGATCAGAGAAGACTGTTTCCTGCTTCCAGGCAATACCACTGTGAGAAATGACAGTAAGTTGTGTCTAGTCAGATGGGACTTCAGAGCTAAGCAAAAGATTTCACGTCTCAAGAACAACTTAGAAGTAGCAGAGATTCCACAGTCCTAAAAAGGCCATAAATTCAGGAAAGATGTGCTAACTGGTTGCACCAATAAAAGATTATCCAGGAAAACACAGCCCTAGAGCTCTGGTACCACCCAAGGGAGGAGGGCAATGGAAACCTCATAAAGTCCTAAAGCATTTGTAAAATCTGACCTAGTAGAATAGGATAGCCTGAAGGGTAGCTCAAAGTCTGAAATTAAGTTTTATCAAGAAATCAAAGAAAATTCTATATCTTTAACACTTTAATTTGTTGAATGGCACTCACACCTGGTACTTTGTACTTAATTTACCTGAAAGTAATTTTTTTCTGCTGAGTTCACAAAGTAAACTGTTTCCATGTTCAACAGTGTCGACGAAGAGTAAGAATAATATTCCTCTTAGCAATCCTATGACAAATGAAACTTACTTAAAAATCTTCAACTGCAAAATGTAAGTCCAAATGTACATTATGTGGTAATCAGTTGGTTTTGACACATTTTAGGTGGAGGAAACAGTTGTCAGGAAGATCCAGGGAGATTTCATCTAAACCTGCTTAAAAATCTCCCCCTTAAAGTCTAATATTGTGACTTCATAACATTTTTATGAATGCTTTACTTTCCCTTAAAAGAAATTCTCTGAAATTGCTTTTTGATAGGTAATGACAGCATTTTAAACAAATAGCCTGAGATGGTGTTGCTTCATTTTCAATACTGTGTTCCAAAATGAAATTAGAGTTCTTCAGAGTAAAGATTATTTCTTGAATATCAAATTTAACTGAGGGAAAGTAGAAAATATCTTGGTAAATCTCAACTGAATGATTTGGGATTCCTTGCATCATTCCTCTGTACTAAGGAAATAAGCTGATAAAGAAGGTGCTGTCTATAGGCAAATATTTTAAATGAAGCCTTTGGATGCCATATCCATTACAAATACAGGTGCTCCATAACTTATGAAGGGGGCACCTCTGGATAAACCCACTGCAAGTTGAAAATATCATAAGTAAAAAATGCACTCAATACACCTAACCTACCAAACATCATAGCCTAGCCTACCTTAAACATACTTAGAACACTTACATTAGATGTAGATGGGCAAAATCATCTGGCAACACAGTACACCATACAGTATCCATTGCTAACCCTCCTGATCACATGGCTGACCAGGGGCTGTGGCTCACTGCCACAGGTTTTGAATGAACAACTTTCTGAATAAATGATGAATGAACGAATTAGACTAGCTTTGTATCACTTATACGCAAAAAAGTACCTGGTACGTGGGTTGGTACTAAGCCTTTAGGTTCAGTGAAGGAAAGAACAGATAAATGAATAAATTAAACATGGCAACTCATGTGAGTAAGCAAGGCTGGGTCTTTGCTATCTTTATGAGACTGAAATTGTTGTATGCTCAAAGCAGCCATTCACACCTGCACCAGTGGGGCATGTTTTGACCCATTTACTTGGCAGTGGTCTCTAAAGGAATGAAGTGGAAAGGAAGGAACGTTTGGATTTGTGTCAAGGTAGCTTTGTGCATTTCACCAAACTTCTCAGAAACTACCCTAATTTGTGGTATGAGAACCACAATACTGACTTCATAGGGTTGCGTTGGGGATTAACCAGATTTATACACTGGGTATGCCACACTCTGCAGATGTTAAATATTGTTTATTAGAGAAAAACAAAAGTTCTGGGATTATGATGTTGTGTATCTTTTCAGAAAAAATAAACGTATGAAAGTATCTAATGATTTTGTTCTTGAAACTGATATTTAATTAATTTGGATCAATTGATTGATTTACTGGGTTGTATTTCCTAGGGGTTACTCTTATACAAATTCAGTAGAATTGTGTGTTCCCATAAATCCACATGATGTCATTGTCAGTCTCCCTTTATTACTCTAAGCTATCTCTTACTCAAAGTCACTTAGCCAACTTCCTAAAAGCTTTGATAATGGAAGAAAAGATGAATCATGGTTATCATCAAGATAGGCTAACCTAGTTGCTTTTGGGACTTCAAACCATTTTCCATTAGTAGCTTCTATGGGCATTGACTAAGACAATGAGCACAGTAAATTACAAAATAATGACAATGCACTAAGGATAAAATTAAAAATAGATTTTACATAAATATTTGAGATAGGAATCTAATTGAGACATCAAGATTGTGAGTTTAAAGACCTAAGAAGAGTTCATGCTAAAAATTTTGAAGTATTTTGATGAGAAAGTTAAGATAAGTTATACTCTAATGATCTTCAATCATCTTGGCAGAAGAATTTTAGAATTGAGAGGGAATATATAGATAATATTTAAACACAATTGCAGCATTTTTTTTTTCCATGGATGGAAAGACTGAGCCAAGAGAGGATAAGTAACCTATCCAAAGTTGAACAACGGAAAGTAAATAAATGAAGAACAGGGCGGGTCTCTGCTCCCTGTTCCCAAATAACTTTCTCCCTGTCTCATTTCCCCTCAAGCCCAGAAAAGTCTGCAGCAGATCTGGAAGGAAAGTCCTCATCTTCCTCCATTGTTCCTCCATTTCTCTAGCAGAAGCTACTGAAGACTGAACTTTCTTTTCTACCTTTTACTTCCTTAGCAAACTCTCTACATTCTGTAAGGGGTTTAAGACTTTTGGCTTAAAGAATTCTCCCTTGAAACAATGAATATGCAGCTGACCCGACAACACATTTAGAGGGTGAATGATGAGAAAACAATGGGGGCTGGAGGAGAATTTTGGGAAGCCTCTAAATGTTCCCAGACAATGCCCAGCCAAAAACTATATGCCATTCATTACTGAATGTACGGACATAGGCCTAAGTAAATGAGCAATTAAAACACATCCTTCCTTATCCAAATCCTAGAATGTATCACAGGATGTTATAATTATTCTCTTAGTTTTACTCCAGTATTTATTTTTGTTCTGCTTATGTCACTTATTACTTTCTCCAAGATCCTTTAAATGTTTCCACCCCAGACTTAACCATTTGGACAAAGTATGTATCCAAATTGGAGTATTAAAAATAATGGAGCTGTGGCCCGGTGTGGTGGCTCCTGCCTGTAATCCTAGCACTTTGAGAGACTGAGGCAGGCAGGTGGATCATTGGAGGTCAGGAGTTCAAAACCAATGTGACCAACATAGTGAAACCCGTCTCTACTAAAAATACAAAAATTAGCTGGGAGTGGTGGTGGGCACCTGTAATCCCAGATACTCAGGAGGCTAAGGCAGGAGAATTGCTTGAACCCGAGAGGCAGAGATTGCAGGTGCCTCCCAAGGTGAGCAAAGATCGTGCCATTGCACACTCCAGCATGGGCAACAGAGACTCCGTTAAAAAAAAAAAAAAAGAGCTGAGGCAAGCAAAGCAAAACTCTGTTCCTTCTTTCCGTCACCTAAGAATATGCATAGGTTTATTTACCTTTTCTATGAAAGAACACCCTCATTACAACCCCTGATATGGGATAATATTAACTTGTATTAGAGGAAAATGATATCTCTTTCCATACTTTCTTTTCTGGCATTATTATTTTACCGTTTTCCAGAAAGGACAAAGTAAACAGCTATAAATACTCACATGCACTTAGAAGTACATTTCATTTCTTTTAAAATTATACATTTTGTTATTTTTAATTATCAAGTTCAATATTGCAGCATATAAAGTTCTTGGGGTTTTTTTTGTAGAAAATATCATCGTCACTTAGTATCCTTCATTTGTCTGTTCATTCAAGCAGTCTCACTCTGGCAGCTGTTGGAGGCAGATCCCTTCCTTGGGAGGCACTTGTATCGTGTTTATGTGCATATTAATGAAACTCTACAACTTTCCTATTCTAACCTAAACACTTTGCTGCTACTTCAGCTGATTATGGCCCTGGATAACTGCCACAGTGAATCCCGTATTTAGTGGAAACAAAATATATTGATGACAAACATGTTTCTTATCAAAAGTCAAAAAGATGGATCTGAATTCAGATTGTGCAGTAAAAACAAGTATGTAAACTCGTTATACAGCCAAGATGCAAATTTACTGAGCCTGGGAAAAATGATGAGGACAGCTTCAAATCTGAAGGAAGAGGCAGCATCAGGCCTCATTATTATAAAAGCTTGGCTAGAAAATAGATTTTTCAGGACGTGCTTGTGTGGAAGTGAATATTAAATCATCGAGTCCCCCGGGAGGCAGCAGAGCACGTGAGTGCCTGGCGAATGTGGTGGAGCAGCTAATGGGCTGGAATCACTGAGATCATGATTGTCATTCCTCATTGTGCTTCCATGCCAGTTCTGCCTAATCAGATGATTAAACCAGTAATTTAAGGCCATAGATTTTCTCTTTATATGGTCTACATGGCTTTACAGTTAAAAAAATGATTTTGTTTTGACATATTATGCACCTAATCTGTTATGTGTTCTATGCATATGGATGTCTTAGCCCAAACCAGTTCTCTGGGACTACACTCAGACAGAAAGAGAACACATAGGCGAACTCCTAACTTTCTTGGAAGTCCTACTTGAAAAGTGACTTCTGTGATAGGTTAAATTGCCTCCCCCAGAAGTATCCATGTCTTAACTCTTAAAACCCATGAATGTTAACCTTAGATGACTAAATCTTTGCAGATGTGATAAAGTTAAAGATCTTGAGATGAGAAGATTATCCTGCATTACCTGGGTGGGCCCAAAGTGCCATCACATACATCCCCTTATTAAAAGGGAGGCAAGGAAGATGTGACCAGACAGAAGAGGAGAAGGCAATGTGACCATAGAAAAAGAGAATAGAGTGATGTGGCCACAAGCCAAGGATTGCAGCAGCTACCAGAAGCTGAAAGAGACAAGAAACGGATTCTACCCAGGGGCCTCTAGAGCAGGGGTCCCCAACCGCCAGGGCTGCACAACAGGAGGTGAGCAGCAGGCCCAGGGAGTGAAACTTCATCTGTATTTACAGCTGCTCCCTATTGCTCACATTAAGGCCTAAGCTCTGCCTCCTGTCATATCAGTAGAGGTATTAGATACTCATAGGAGGCAAACCTTATTGTGAACTGTGCATGTGAACTTGCACACTCCTTATGAGAATCTAATGCCTGATGATCTGTCACTGTCTCCCATCACCAGATGGGACCATCTAGTTGCCAGAAAACAAACTCAGGACTCCCACTGATTCTACATTATGGTGAGTTGTATAATTATTTCATTATGTATTATAATAATAATAGAAATAAAGTGCACAGTAAATGTAATGCACTTGAATCATCCTGAAACCATCCCCCTGTCCCCAGTCCATGGAGAAATTGTCTTCCATGAAACTTGTCCCTGGTGACAAAAAGGTTGGGGAGCGCTACATCTAGAGGATGTACAATCATGTTGACATCTTGATCTCAGCTCAGTGAAAGTGACTTTGGACTTCTAGCATTCAGAACCATGAGATAATATATTTCTGTTGTTTTAAGCCATCAGATTTGTGTTCATTTGTTACAGCAGCAGCAGAAAACTAATACAGCTTCTGGCTGGGCATGGTGGATCACTCCTGTAATCCTAGCACTTTGGGAGGCCAAGGCAGATGGATCATCAAGGTCAAGAGTTTGAGACCAGCCTGGTCAACATGATGAAACTCTGTCTCTACTAAATACAAAAATTAGCTGGGCATGGTAGCATGCACCTGTAGTCCCAGCTACTCGGGAGGCTGAGGCAGGAGAATCGCTTGATTCCAGGAAGTGGAGGTTGCAGTGAGTCGAGATTGCACCACTGTCCTCCAGCCTGGGACAGAGCAAGACTCCATCTCACCAAAACAAAAACAAAAACAAACAAAAAAACAAAAAAAGAAGAAAAGAAAAAAATAAAACTAATACAGCTTCCTTCAGGCAGCCTCTGCTGACTTCTCAATTTGGGTTGGGTGCCTTTCCTACAAATTGTTTTAAAGAGATGGAATCTCACTCTTGCTCTGTCACCTAGGCTGGAGTGCAACGGTACATCATAGCTCACTGCAGCCTTGAATTCCTGGACTCAGCAGATCCTCTCTCCATAGCCGCCCGAGTAACTGGGAATACAGGTGCATGCCACCATGCCCAGCTAATTTCTTAAAAGAAATTTTTTTACAGACACTGTGTTGCCCAGGCTGGTCTCAAACTCTTGGCCTCAAGCAATTCTTCCACCCCTGGAAGCAACTCCCAAGTTGCTGGGATTGTAGGAATGAGCCACTGCATCTGGTCATTTCTTACATATTTTGACAGCATCCAGTACTAATAGCACTGCATAGTAACTTCTTGTTTCAAGGCTTTTTTTCCCCTGCTGTTAGTTCTGAAAATATAGGGAGGGAGCTTCTCATTATAAGAATAGGCTTTAGCATTGTGTTTGGCACATGGTAAATACTTATTAAATAACTGATACATTTAAATGTATTGACTCAAACTTTCAATATTTAAAAATTGACATCTCAGTTTTCTAGAAGGGGTTGGTGTGTGCATCTCATTTATTAAAAGTCATGACCAAAACCACAATTACCATCCTAATATTTCAAGGCCCAAATTCCAAAGTTTCCAAACAAGCTGCTACTTAAGAAAAAAGCAAACAAAACCTGTTGGAAATTAGCCTGTTTTTATTGGAGAACTGACATTTGGGAAATAACTTTATATTAAAAAATTCTGAGGCTGGGCGCAGTGGCTCATGCCTGTAATCCCAGCACTTTGGGAGGCCAAGACAGGTGGATCACTTGAGGTCAGGAGTTCGAAACTAGTCTGACCAACGTGGTGAAACCCCGTCTCTACTAAAAATGCAAAAATTAGCCGGGTGTGGTGGTGCACGCCTGTAATCCTAGCTACTCAGGAGACTGAGGCAGGAGAATCACTTGAACCCAGGAAGCAGAGGTTGCAGTGAGCCAAGATTGCGCCACTGCACTCTAGCCTGGGTGACAAGAGCAAAACTGCATCTCAAAAAAACAAAAAAAAAAAAATCTGAAGGTGTAAAGAAGTAAACCTCTAGGTTTGAGTAGTAAAACTGTACATATGCCTGGCTTATTTAAAGTCTTTGTTGTTGTTGTTGTTGTTGAGATGAGGTCTCACTCTGTCACCCAGTCTCGAGTGCAGTGGCACCATCACTGCTCACTGTAGCCTCAACCTCCCCAGGCTCAGGTGAGCCTCCCACCTCAACCTGCCAAGTAGCTGGGACTACAGGTTCGTACCACCATGCCCGATTGTTTTTTCGAATTTTTAGTAGAGACAGGGTTTTGCCATATTGCTCAGGCTGGTCTCAAGCTCCTGGCCTCAAGTGATCCACCTGCTTCGGCCTCCCAAAGGGCTAGGATTACAGAAATGAGCCACCATGCCCAGCCTAAAGTCTGTTATCTCCTGTTTAGTTTTTGAATTGGTCTCTCTATCTCATTCTGCCTTTCTTATCTCATCACCAAAAGGGTGAAGTTCCACCTCAATAGCGGGACAATCACTCTAAAGTTTAGCCCTGTCTGCTTTCCTATCTCCCACTACTCACCAGCACAGAAACTTCTCTGCTGCTAACCAGAAGTGGTGACTGTCCCAGGGCACAACGTGCTGTTTTGGTTCATTCTGTTTCGCTACTCAGTCTTTTTCACCTGCCACTTTTTCTACCTTCAAGGCTATTTTCTCTTATCTCTCCTTACCCATACTGCTTATCCTTCAAGGAACTGATCAAATGCCACTTTTATACCACTCCAATGTTGAGTAATTTATCAGAAACCTGATAGCACTGAACTCTACTGCATATTTTTATGTTGCTAAATGGTGGGAATCTTTTCATGTGTGAATTCCATATTCTCATTTGGCATAGAGATGAAGGTTAAAAGTTTGTGCTGTCATGTTGCTTAAGATTGATGTTCGGTAAATACCATATGATAAATTAATAACGCACAGCAACCACTTGAACAGTCTAAGATGGTTTGCTGAGTGCTCAGTAGCTAAATCAAGCATGTTCTAAGTAGTATTGTTTGGCTAAAATGTTGAGTAGTTGGTCTTATAGGATGCAGCATCCACATTCTGACTAAAGGAGATTTCCTTCGCATTAAAGCTTTTTTAAATTAATATAGGCTGAGTCTGACATTGAGTTTACTTAATAAAATGATTTTATGTCCAAGTGCAGTGGCTCACACTTGTAATCCCAGTATCTTGGCAGGCTAATCCCTTGAGCCCAAGTGTTCTAAACCAGCCTGGGCAACATGATGAACCTCTGTCTCTATTAAGATCACAAAATTTAGCTGGGTGTGGTGGTACATGCCTGTGATCCCAGCTACTCAGGAGGCTGAGGAGAGAGAATCACCTGAGCTTGAGAAGTGATTGCACCACTGCACTCCAGCCTGGGTGACAGAGGCTCAAAAATAAATAAACAAATAAATAAATGTTTTTGTAACAAAATGACCATATATAAGATAAAATACAACTCAGACTTTATGAAATATGCCAATATAGTTTTATCTTTGTCTGGTTGGGGCCATAGCGTCCAGACTGCCCTTTGGGTGCAACTTTGAATTCACCGAAGGAAATGAAAGTTATCACTGTTAATCATCATGGGAAGAGGTAAATTCTGGGATAGCAACAGGTGGGGACTAATAAGGGAAGGGCTTCCTTACGTGGGAATGAAGTGGACCCAAATTTCTAGGCCTGAAGAAGCCTGGAGTGATTTTAGGGATGGGACTAATGTATGTATATATATTTTTTGCCCTAAGTTATTACAGATACAATTGGCAGAATTTACAGCTTTCTTACAGGATTTTGTCAGTTTTCCTAACTCCTTCTGAGGGACCAGTACCCAAATAATACTCCTTGGCATTTCCTCTGTTCCTCCCATTACTCTTACAGCACTAATTTAGTAGTCACAGGACGTGGGCCAAGTTGATATATACAGCTGATAACTACTTTCTAGCTGAAAGAGCAGCTGCTACTTCTGGACTTTGTTTTCCTCCATCTTCCCATAGGTTGGTATATTGGTGTTATGTTTACCCAGCTCCACCATAAAGGACAAGGCAGAGCGATAGATGCAAAGAACATGGGGTTTCTGAATGAACTCCTGGAAAAGAGCACCAGCTTAGGCCTGCTAAACTGTTACATGAGAGAAGAATAGAAGTCAGTCTTTTTTTTTTTTTTTTTTTTTTGAGACGGAGTCTGGCTCTGTTGCCCACACTGGAGTGCAATGGCACAATCTTGGCTTATTGCAACGTCTGTCTTCCAGGTCCAAGTGATTCTCCCACCTCAGCCTCCTGAGTAGCTGGGATTATAGGCACCTGTCATCATGCCCGGCTAATTTTTGTATTTTTAGTAGAGACAGCATTTCACCATGTTGGTCAGGCTGGTCTTGAACTCCTAACCTCAGGTGATCCACCCGCCTTGGCCTCTCAAAGTGTTGGGATTACAGGTGTGAGCCACTGCACCTGGCCTTTTTTTTAAGATTGAATCTTGCTCTGTTGCCTAGGCTGAAGTGAAGTGGCATGATGTCGGCTAAAATCCAGCAGCTGGGATTACAGGCAGTGCCACCACACCCAGCTAATTTTTGTATTTTTAGTAGAGATGAGGTTTCACCATGTTGGCCAGGCTGGTCTCAAACTCCTGACCCCGAGTGATCCGCCCTCCAAAGTGAATCTTTTTGAAGTCACATATTTTTGGTGTTTTTGTTTTAGCAATGTAATTATTATTCCAGCTAATACAGCTATTGGTACCTAATATTATAAAAACCTTACCTATGTGGCATTGCTTGAGATATTGACAATTAAAAAATAGATGTTGCAGATATTGGAAAGCTGATGAAGCTTGTAATGTCAAGGCAATATTTGGTAAAATTGTCATCTGCAATTACTTGGAAAGAAGGCCACATGTCTAATTGTGAGCCTTAGAGAAAGCAATCAAAAAGCCAGAATATTTGTATGTTGGCTGCTCTTTGCTGCTTTTCATGGGTTATTATAACAAAGAAATGAGCCCAGGCAAAAACTGACAAATTTGCAAGAATAGCTGGAAAAAAGGAGAACCACGTGGTTCAACTACTCTGAATCCCACGAAGGTGGGAGATGAGGTGTTACTAAGAGTGTTCTTCAGTGGCCTCTCATCAAAAGATTCCCAATCAAACCAGGGTGTTAGAGTCAGCAAAAGAGATCAGATTGAGCCTGTTGTGTCAGATAGCCTCAAGGGAATTGCCTGTGAAGTGGGAAGAGAGTGATGGTTAAACTCTGAAGCCAGAAAATAAGGAGAGTTTAAGAAGTATGACCAGTAAAGATACGGTGGGTGGTTATTGACACATTAAATCAGACCCGAATCCAATAGACCAGAAACCTACCATGTATTTGAGTAAAGGTTATTGCCAAACAAACCACAGTTCTGTTATTGTTCAACCTAATACAATCCTCAGGCTTTTAAAATTGCACTAGTAGGAAGTAGTGTGAAAGGAGTGGGGCATCCTTGAAGGAAAGCATAAGGAAGGAATGTTTCCAGACTCAGATGAGGGCACGGAGAACAAGGGGCAAGGCAGAACCACTCCAAGGTAAAGCCACAGACTTAGGTGACAGTGGACAAGGAACTTCCTCCCAGAACCCAGAACTAAATACTAACCCCAAGGAAAGTACTCCAGAGGCAGGGCAAGGCCCTTTTTAAATAAACCTCCACTCCTGTTCTGAAACTTGCCTCAGTCTCTTTTTCTGCTTTATTCCCCTCAGTCGAATTCTTTCTTCTGAGGAGGCAAGGACTGAAATTGCTTCAGACCCATGGGGATACCGGCAGGATCTCTTCCACCTCTAGCAGGCAAAACTCCATCACTAATGACCAGCGGCTGATACGTATTTTGTTTCTCCTTTTTTCCGAGAAGGAATTTCTACTGTGTGTATCCAGTCTCATCCACCAATGTTTATTGAAGATATGGGTACAGGGATGGGTAGAGGCAGGGAAAGGGTTGGGGAGGAAATGGGTTGGTAACTGGTTCACTGGGAGACACATACAGGTTTGGTGCAGGTGGCTGCATATTGCCCAGATATTTTGGACTTAAAGTTGAGTGCAATAGCTGGATAGGACCCTGGGCTATCAATTTTAGGGGAGAAGTTGAGTGTGTTCTGTGTGAGGGAGAGAAAGGGAATGCACAGTACAGTTATTTGAGTGATCAGAGTGTGTTAGGAAACTGCTTATTCTCCAGCTTCCTTCCAGCTGGATGTGGACTTATGACAAATTTTGGCAAATAGGAAGTGAGCCAGGCCAGGCTCAATGACTGATGCCTGTAATCCCTGCCCTTTGGGAGGCTGGGGTGGGTGGATTGCTTGAGCTCAGGAGTTCGATACCAGCCTGGGCAACATGAAGAAACCCTGTCTCTACAAAAAATACAAAGATTAGCTGGGTGTGGTGGCACACGTCTGTAATCTCAGCCACTGGACAGGCTGAGGTGGGAGGATTGCTTGAACCAAGAGGGTGGAGGTTGCAGTGAGCCGAGATTGTGCCACTGCTCTCCAGCCTGGGCAACAGAGTAAGACTCTGTCTCAAAACAACAACACCACCACCAACAAAAACAAAAGAAAGAGAAAAGAGCCAAACTGATATGTATACTATGTATACCACTGAGGTACTTCCTACTTAAAAGACAAATATCTGTCCCTGGATTTTGGCTGTAATATGGATGTCATGACAATTTAGCTTTAACAACATAGGCGAGGACAACATCCTTGGGGATGGTGAAGCAATGAGAAAGAAGCTATATCCCTGACCTGTATAAGCTCCTCCAGCTCATACTGTGAGCCAGAACTTTCTATCTTATTTAAGTCACTGTATTTTGGGGACTGTTTGTTACAGCAGCTTGATCTTCATCCCAGCTCAATATACCTCTTATTGGCTTCCTGTATAAATGTTATATTGACTGTTATGGATTGCACAAGGCTAGTTTTTTACTGTGCTAAAGAGTTAGATGCGTCAGTTGATTAAGACATGGACAATTTTCTTGTAATGTTACCTGAGTGGCAACTGCCACAGCTACAGAAAATTGGTGATCATTCTTGGACATGACTTTGGGAGTGTTGGGGTAAAAGAGAGTGTTGAAGTGGTAAAGCCCCTGTAATCCCCCTTGCCATGATTCTCATGTTTGGACCCTATCTCAAAATAATAATAATAATAATAATAATAATAATAATAATAATAATAATACATCACTTAAATCCTGCTTACGCCGGCTCTCTCTTTGCTTAAAGTCCTCTCACAAATGTCTATACTGTCCTTCTTTGCAAGGAGATGTCCCAATAATGAAATCATAGGGAAGTAAGTGGGATCTATCAAAACAACTGCTAGAGGTGGAAGAGATCCTGCCGGTATCCCCATGGGTCTGAAGCAATTTCAGTCCTTGCCTCCTCAGAAGAAAGAATTCGACTGAGGGGAATAAAGCAGAGAAAGAGACTGAGGCAAGTTTCTGAACAGGAGTGGAGGTTTATTTAAAAAGACTGGCCAGGTGCGGTGGCTCATGCCGGTAATCCCAGCACTTTGGGAGGCCGAGGTGGGCGGATGACGAGGTCAGGAGATAGAGACCATCCTGGCTGACACCGTGAAACCCCGTCTCTACTAAAAATACAAAAAAATTAGCCAGGCGTGGTGGCAGGCCCCTGTAGTCCCAGCTACTCAGGAGGCTGAGGCAGGAGAATGGCGTGAACCTGGGAGGCGAAGCTTGCAGTGAGCGGCGGTCACGCCACTGCACTCCAGCCTGGGAGACAGAGCGAGACTCCGTCTTAAATAAATAAATAAATAAATAAATAAAGGCTTTATAACAGGAAAGAAAGGAAAATTCGCTTGGAGGAGACCCAAGCCAGTGCCCGAAGGTCCGAGAGAGAGGAAAAGAGATTAAAAAAGAGGCCTTTAACCTCGATCCTAAAACTTCACAAGCTGACTTCTTTCCCTTGGTTCTTCGCTAGGCTTCCCGCATGCCCAGGCGTTCCTAACCTTTGGAACTGAGCATGTGCAGTGTACGTAGGCACTTACACGCATGCCCATCTGAGACTTTTTTCCTTTTTCCGGTGGTGGGTGCCCCAGAACATCATACTTCACCACTTTGTCTCTTAACATGAATAAATGCCCAAGAAACTGCTTCTCCCTGGGGCTTGCATTCAATTCACACTTTTAATGTTAACAGGTGTGTACGCTCAGGAGCTTGCCTCTCCCTGACTGCTGAATTACCATTTTTAGAAAGGCAGTGCCATCATTGCAAACCATCCCCCGACATTCCTAGTGGGTTGGGGAGAATGCTGGCCTGCCCCGCTCATGCCTGTCTATCTACCTATAACATTCCCAGTTTCACTTCTCCTCTTCCTCTGAATGCCTCCAGCACCTTATTCTTACCTTTGTTCTTAAGTATGAGAATATGACATTGGTGAAAGCTCCTTTGCAAAAATTGTAATAATGAGAATATTATGATAGTGAAAGAGATCTAATCTAACCAGCTCCCATCTTGCCTTTAACCTACAAACTGCATTGAATTATTCCTGGTGTTGGGCCACTCTCACTTTGGGAGACATTTATAGTTTAAATGATAATAGCACTTCCCCCAAACTAAACTGCTTTTGTAAAGCTAATAAAAGACTACCAGGTTGGGAGCCGGAGTGGAGCCTGAATATGCTAATGGGTCAATGTCACAGGATTTGCAACTTTTCCAATTACTCCTGCAAATAACATCCCTATTGTAGAACCTAAGGTTGGCCTTTTGAGATGTCTTTTTGGGTTTTTGCATTTCTGATGACCAATGGCTCCACCTAGACCTGCCAACTGGTCCTGTGTCGCCACCCAGCAGAGGACTCACATCCCTGTGACTGCATCCCCAACCAATCAGCAGCACTCATTCTGTGGCTGACCAAACTGTCCTTGAAAATCCTGGGCCAGGTTTGGTGGTTCACACCTGTAATCCTAGCACTTTGGGAGGCTGAAGCAGGTGGGTCACTGGAGCCCAGGAGTTTGAGACCAGTATTTTGTAGAGATGGTGATACCCCATCTCTACAAAAATACTAAAAATTAGCTGGGTGTGGTGGCTGTAGTCCCAGCTACTTGGAAGGCTGAAGGGGGAGGGTCATCTGAGCCCAGGGAGGTTGAGGCTGCCGTGAGCCATGATCATGCCACTGTAGTTCAGCCAGGGTGCTCTCACTCCAGAGTGAGGCCCTGTCTCAAATAAAAAAAAAAAAAAAAAAACCAGAACAAAAATAAGAAGAAGAAGAAAAAGAAAAACCCTAGCCTCTGAATTTTCAGGGGAGGCTTATTTGAGTAATGGTAAAACTCCAGTCTCCCATTCAGCCAGCTCTGCATGAATTAAACTCTTTCTCTATTGCAGTTCCCCTGTCTTAATAAAGTGGTCCAGATAGGGCCAGTGAACCCATTGGGCAGTTACATTAATTTTTCTCCATTTGCCAGATCTCCTTGAGTGTGTGATGATAGTGACTGGGAATGAATTCTAGACTCATCTCATACCACATTTTTGTAGGTGAGTACCCTTTAATCCTCACCCTGATTGTGAAAGAAAATCGTTAAGTGTCAAAAGTTTTCTAATTGTGTTTCTAATTGGTCTAATTTTCTGACTACCCCTTTGAAAGACGACTCCAGTGATCACATTTATAAAGAATGACTTCAAATTTCAGGTATTCCTGTTAGCTTGGATTTTCCCTTGCTAAGATTTTT
>NW_012115466.1:1200452-1202844 GCF_000951035.1 Colobus angolensis palliatus
CGACCTCGTGATCCGCCCGTCTCGGCCTCCCAAAGTGCTGGGATTACAGGCTTGAGCCACCGCGCCCGGCCCCCTTTTTTCCTTTTCAAATGTATACATAACTTGTATGATTATTTGGTATTATGCTACCTATCTTTGGATAACATAATGTAATTTTTTTATGCTCATATGCAAATAAGCATTATCCAATAATAAAAAGTGGGAGATGTACTTGAATCAAAAGCGGTGATAATTATACAATCTTTAAATTAATTAATGAACCAAAGGCAGCTAAACATTAACATTTAGAAAGATCTCTACTGCATTAGCTACTAATGAGTTCATTGAGATCCATCACGCAACCCATTTTGGAAGGCATAGGCTGTATGTAATAATATTCAATCAAATCTAATATTAAAATTATGAACACAAGGCATTGTTGAGTGTGAAATTACCATAGAATTTTAATTGTTAAACATATTTCTTGTTGGTACTCCTAGATGAATCATAATTTGATGAGGAAGTGGGGAATCTGTATACAGTGGGCCATTTACTGAATAATAAGGAATTCTAGGGTGTCCTGATTCAGGCTGATCATTCACATACAAATTCAAAATTCATTTGTCTCAGCTGCTTTAGAGGTTCTGCTGCCCCCAGGCAGGAAAAGAAGGGTGCTCATTTTGACTTCTTTTCCCTGTGTCCCTCTGTTCTATGAGTTTTTTTTGTTTTTGTTTTTGTTTTTTGTTTTTTTTTTTGAGACGAAGTCTCACTCTGTTGCCTGGGTTGGAGTGCGGTGGCACAATCTTGGTTCACTGCAACCTCTGCCTCCTGGGTTCAAGTGATTCTCATGCCTCAGCCTCCCAAGTAGCTAGGATTACAGGTGCCCGCCACCATGCCTGGCTAATTTTTGTATTTTTTAGTAGAGGCGGGGTTTCACCATGTTGGCCAGACTGGTCTCGAATTCCTGACCTCAGGTGATCCACCCGCCTCAGCCTCCCAAAGTGCTGGGATTAGAGGCATGAGTCATCATACCCAACCTTGAGTGGATTTTCATTATTAATACACATGTTATTAATTAAGGTAACATCAGTTTCTGCAGTACATACAATTTCTTTCTCATTTCCTAAACAGTTCAATCTGTTTCCAGTAAGGCAGTCTCCTCGCCTCTGAGAATTGATTCAGGACTTCAGCATTCTTTTCTTCCATTTTGTAGCTCTACCATGTTCAATATATGGTTTCCAATATTACCCTGGGCATGGACATCCAGAGAGGAGAGTGTGGAGAAAGCAATGCCATCTTTTTCACCATCTCAGCCAGGAAGTGACACGTATCCTTTCTACTTACATTCCATTAGTAGGCACATGTCACATGGCCCCACCTAGATGTGAGGTGTCAGGCAAAAGCTATTCCCTGGTTGGACGGCTGCTCCATTAACAGCTCTACACTATGGTCAAGTCCAACAGAAGATAAAGGTAAAAAATTAAACAAGAAACAAACAATACACTATAGAAAAGGAGCCCTAATACTTGTTGGCTGCTTACTGTGTTTGCCACACCTGCTTTTACAGTTTTGTGTACCACTCCCTCAGAAACGATGTTCTTTCCAGAATCCCTAGCTTAACACAGTGATCAATTGAAGGAGCTTAGGAGACTTGATTGGAATCACAGGACAAATGTTTTATACAATGTTTTTTACAGTAGGCCCGTGTCTTTATGGTAACATCTTATATAATCCCCTTACTTTAGATAACTTTTTTTGTAACCATAAACAATAGCCAGAAATAAGCAAGGAGAGAGAGTGTGATTTGCAGGAAAGTTGAGAGTTGAGGCTGCGCAAGGGCACATCCGTAGGTTATTTGTCCTCTGTGATCGCCAGTATCTTGGCAGATCCTTGATAAGCACATGGTATTCATTATTTGAAAGTCCCGATCTGAATTTGGACCACCTGGAGGAAGCTCCAGGTCACTTGGGTCTCAGCCATGTCCAACGTCTAAGTAACAAGCATGAGATAAGCGTGCAAGTCATATAAATGCAAGGTAACAAATAGGATAAAGGTGGAGGGCTCAGCATTAATTACTATTCTATGATTACAATAATTTTATTTTATAAGATAAAAGGGCATGTAGTTTATTATTCAAAGCATTAGCCCAGTTAGGGAAGCAGTGAAAGCTCTATCTAAGGTACCAAGAGGATGATGTCTGACTTCCCTGTTTTGTGTATCTTCTAATCTCCCATCACTCCATTCTATAGCCAGAGTGACCTGTGTGCATTACTTGTTGGCGTGGCTTCATTTTTATCTGCTTTTTAAAAATGTGTTCCATGAAAAAATGCTCATCGTCACTCGCCATCAGAGAAATGCAAATCAAAACCACAATGAGATACCATCTCACACCAGTTAGAATGGCAATCATTAA
>NW_012115466.1:1203534-1218453 GCF_000951035.1 Colobus angolensis palliatus
TATGTAACAAACCTGCACGTTATGCACATGTACCCTAGAACTTAAAGTATAATAATAAAAAATAAATAAATAAATAAATAAAATAAAAATGTGTCCATGTTTCCCAGTTATGTTAGAGGCTGTTTTCAGTTGAATAAGATTGAGGCTTTAGAAATGAAATGGAGTCAAGGTTGCCACATGACACTTAGGGCTGTACTTATAGGGGGTGGCATTTGATAGGGGCAGGATGGAGAACTCTCTGAAAATAGATAACAGCTACATGTATTGAATCCTCCCAATGTGCAGTTAGTACGTGCCTCACATTGTATCTGCACTATTCCCTTTAATCCTCACAAGGAAGAAGAGACAGGTTCAGAGAGGTAACCTGCTCATGGTCACTCAGCTAGTAAGAAAAGGAGCCACAGTATAAACCAGCTCTGTCTGATTCCTAATCACAGGCTCCAAGCTGAGAGTGAAAAGGTCTTTCTAGGGAAAGGTGCTAGAGAAACCTGAGAGTAGATAACGATAGAAATATCAAACTGTAACCGTGTTAAAGATTTCTGGATCATCCTGCGCCATGGCCTTGACTGTCATTAAACCAGCAGCCCCTTTACCAATGAGGACTCACTGCCATTCATATCCATCATGGTAACCTTTACTGGTGGTACTTAGAGCTATTTGTAAAGTAAACACAAGCTAAAAAGTAATCAGTTTTCTGGTGGTTTAATGTGTAAATATTCTTTTCATTGTCAACTGATCCCTACATGCGACAGTATATGAGAGAGCAGTGAGCCAAGATTTCCCCAACCATCACAATTACCATGTTAATGGCCAATTAAGAGTATATGCTCAAAGTTTTCTTTCATAACCCCACTGGAAGAATAAAAGCATATATTCTAGGATGCTGGCATAAACCTATCCGTAATGCAGGGCACTGGCT
The DNA here is from genome assembly GCF_000951035.1 of Colobus angolensis palliatus. Lineage (NCBI taxonomy): Eukaryota > Metazoa > Chordata > Mammalia > Primates > Cercopithecidae > Colobus > Colobus angolensis. The sequence goes on from NW_012115466.1 coordinate 1,204,454, forward strand.
GTGGTGACTATCTTGCAAGTGATGAATGGCAGTGATGTTCAGGGAGCTACTCCAGCTTTGCTATTTATTTTGAAAGTACGCAGGGCAGTCAGGTTTCACAACTCATTAGAAGTATTGGGTTGTTACAGTAAATACCAATAAAAGGTACAACCACTCTAGGGAACTGGTGGGTTTTATAAAAAGGTCCTTTATGTTGTATACGATATGTCAGTTTGCCTCAAAGTGACAGTTTATGTATCAGTGAGAAAGGCAAATTATTTCTGTAGTAAAAGGGAGTTTAATTTATAATACCATTAGAAGGAAATGATAGAAATATCACACTATAACCATTTTAAAGATTTCTGTTTTTTTTTTTTTTTTTTTTGAGGTGGAGTTTTGCTCTTGTTGCCCAGGCTGGAATGCAATGGCAGGATCTCACTGCAACCTCCGCCTCCTGGTTTCAAGCAATTCTCCTGCCTCAGCCTCACAAGTAGGTGGGATTACAGGCATGCACCACCATCACCAGCTAATTTTGGTATTTTTAGTAGAGATGGGGTTTCACCATGTTGGTCAGGCTGGTCTTGAACTCCTGACCTCAGGTGATCTGCTACAGCAGCCAGCCAAAAATTTGTTTGTTTGATATGCGTTCTTTCGCTTCTGAAAGTGTTGGCCAGTATTTTGCCTCTGCCAAACAGTTCTACCAATTTGGGGAACATTTACATTCTCTAATTCCTTCTCAACTGTTTTCAATCTCACCCCCAAATACTCTATTTGGTGAAATCCTTGCGAAAATTAAATTAATTAGGATTACTTTACTAGCGGTAGGTTAATTGTAAAATCAAATACACTCTCTCCATCCCCCCAAAACTTATAAAGGATGTATAATAGAAGAGTGTTTGCTCTCCTCTAATGATGATTCAGGGACTTAGGCTTCCATTGTGCAGCCTCACCATCTATTCAGCTGCAGTGTCCAATACAGTGACTACATTTTTAAAAACTTATTTATTTATTTATTTGAGATGGAGTTTCACTCTTGTCACCCAGGCTGGAGTGCAATGGTGTGATCTTGGCTCACTGCAACCTCTGCCTCCTGAGTTCAGGAGATTCTCCTGCCTCAGCCTCCCGAGTAACTGGGATTTACAGGGGTGCACCACCATGTCTGGCTAGTTTTGTATTTTTAGTAGAGATGGGATTTCACCATGTTGGCTGGGCTTGTCTCAAACTCCTGAGCTCAGGTGATCCACCTCCTCGGCCTCCCAAAGTGCTGGGATTACAGGCATGAGTCACTGCACCCGGCCAGTAACTACATTTTAATTTAAATTATATTAAGTTAAATAATATTAAAAACTCAATTCCTCAGTTGTGCTTTACATATTTCAAGTGTTCATATGTGGCTAATGGATACCATATGAGATAGGGCAAATATAAAATATGTTCACGATCTCAGAAAGTCCATTGGACAGCCTTGTCTTCTTGCTCCACCTGGCCAAAGGGGAAAGAGAGTGTGGAGGGGTCAGGCCTTTCACCAGAAAGCTGTGGCCTGGACATGGCATACATCACTTCTGCTCACATTTTGTTGGTGGAAATAATTCTTTTGAACTTCTATTCAAGGGGCCCTGGGTGGCAAAAATTCTATTCTGTTTACAATAGGGAATGAGTTTTGTTTATAGGCATTTCTACTACATTAGATCAATTTAATAATCCAAATATGGCCTAGAGAAGAAAAAGCCTTTGGAAATAGACAGATTTAGATTCAGGTTCTGCTTCTGCACCTTCCAAACTGTTTGACCTTGGGTAATTCAGATATCCCAACCTAACCTCCTTGTTTTTATTTATTTTTATTTATTTAATTTTAATTAATTAATTAATTAATTTTTTTTTTTTAGCGACAGGGTCTTGGTCTTGTGCTGTTACCCAGGCTGGAGTGCAGTGGCATGATCATAGCTCAGTGTGGCCTTGAACTCTTGGGCTCAAGCAATCCTCCTACCTCAGTCTCCTGAGCAGCTAGCACTACAGGCATGTGGCACACTACCCAGCTAATTAAAAAAAGTTTCTTTGTAAAGACAGGGTCTTACTATGTTGCTCAAGCTGGTCTTGGAAGTGGCCTCAAGTGATCCTCCTGCCTCAACCTCTCAAAGCACTGGGATTCAGATGTGAGCTACTGCACCTGTCCAACTTCCTCATTTTTATAAGACAACCGTGGTGATATCTAATTCCTAGGACCTTTGTCAGGTTGGAATGCATGTAAAAATGCAAATACGCTTTAAAGTTCAAATACACACACACACACACATATACAGTCATGTGTGGCATAATGATGTTTCAGTCAACAATGAAGCACATAGTGGTCCCAAAGATATAATAGAGCTTAAAAATTCCTGTCACCTACTGACATCATAGCTGTCCTAACATCACAGCATAATGCACTACTCACATATCTGTGATGATAATGGTGTAAACAAACCAACTGCTGGCCTGGCACAATGGCTCACACCTATAATCCCAGCACTTTGGGGGCCAAGACGGGAGGATCACTCGAGCTCAGGAGTTTGAGACCAGCCTGGGCAACATAGTGAGACCTCGTCTCTATTTACATAAGAATGTAAATATTTTTTAAAAAACCAACTGCACTGCCAGTCATATAAAAGTGTAGCACATACAGTTATGTATAGTGCATAACACTTGATACTAAACAACTGTGGTACTGGTTTATGTATTTATAATATCTTTTTTTTTTTTTAGATGGGGTCTCCCTCTGTGGCCCAGGCTGGAGTGCAGTGGCACCAGGTTCACGCCATTCTCCTGCCTCAGCCTCCCTAGTAGCTGGGACTACAGGTGCCCGCCACCACACCTGGCTAATTTTTTGTATTTTTAGTTGAGACAGGATTTCACCGTGTTAGCCAGGATGGTCTCGATCTTCTGACCTTGTGATCTACCCGCCTCGGCCTCCCAAAGTGCCAGGATTACAGGCATGAGCCACTGCATCCAGCCTGTATTTATAATACCTTATACTTTTGTTGTTTTAGAATATACTCCTTCTACTTATAAAAGCCTGTAAAACAGCTTCAGGCAGTTCCTTCAGGAAGCATTCCAGAAGAAGGCATTGTGCTCACATTTTGTTGGTAGAAATAATTCTTTTGAACTTCTATTCAACGGCCCTTGGGTGACAAAAATTCTATTCTGTGTATAACAGGAATTGAATTTTAGCAGGCAGCTAGGTATTTCTACCATATTAGATAAACGTAATAATCCAAATGTGGCCTAGAGAAAAGCCTTTGGAAATAGCAGACTTGGATTCAAGTTCTGCTTCTGCACCTTCCAAACTGTTTGATGTTGGGTAATTCAGATACCCTGATTCAACCTCCTTGCTTTTATTTATTTTATTTTAGCTCCATGGGTGCTATTGACCCTGAAGACCTTCCAAAGGGACAAAATGTGGAGGTGGAAGACAGTGATATTGATGATTCTGACCCTACGTAGGCCTTAGTTAATGTGTGTGTTTGTGTCTTTGTTTTTAACAAAAACATTTCAAAAGTGAAAAGACAATTTTAAAGTTTTTAAATAAGAAAGCTTATAGAATAAGGATATACAAATATTTTTGTGCAGCTATACAATGTGTGTGTTTTAAGCTAAGTGTCATTATAAAAGAGTCAAAAAGTTTAAAGAATAAAAAATTTATAAAGTAAAAAAGTTACAGTATGCTATGGTTCATTTATTACTAAAGAAAGAAAAGTTTTCTTTTTTTTTTGAAACAGAGTCTCGCTCCAGTTGCCCAGGCTGGAGTGCAGTGGTGTGATCTCGGCTCGCTGCAACCTCTGCCTCCCGGGTTCAAGCGTTTCTCCTGCCTCGGCCCCCCGAGTAGCTGGGATTACAGGCATACACCACCTCGCCTGGGTAATTTTGTATTTTCAGTAGAGGTGGGGTTTCTCCATGTTGGTCAGGCTAGTCTCAAACTCCCGACCTCAGGTGATCCACCCACCTCAGCATCCCAAAGTGCTGGGATTACAGGTGCGAGCTACTGTGCCTGGCCAAAAACTATTTTTAAAATTAAATTTAGTGTAGCCTAAGTGTAGAGTGTTTATAAAGTCTACAGTAGTGTGCAGTGATGTCCTAGGGCTTCCCGTTTCTTCACCCCTCACTGACTCACACAGAGCAACTTCTAGTCCTGCAAACTCCACTTGTGGTGGGTGCCCAATACATGTGTGCCATATTTTATCTTTTTTTTTTTTTTTGAAATGGAGTTTCACTCTTGTTGCCCAGGCTAGAGTACAGTGGCGTGATCTTGGTTCGCTGCAACCTCCACATCCTGGGTTCAAGTGATTCTCCTGCCTCAGCCTCCCGATTAGCTGGGATTACAGGTGCCTGCCACCACACCTGGCTAATTTTTGTATTTTTAGTAGAGATTGGGTTTCATCATATTGGCCAGGCTGGTCTTGAATTCCTGACCTCAGGTGATCCACCTGCCTTGGCCTCCCAAAGTGCTGGGATTACAGGGATGAGCCACCGTGCCCGGCCCACATTTTATCTTTTATATTGTATTTTTACTGTGCCTCTTCCATGTTTAGATATGTTTAGATGCAACTTAGCACTGTGTTACAACTGCCTATAGTATTTAGTATGGTAACATGTCATACAGGTCTGTAACCTAGGAGCAGTAGGCTGTTCCGTACAGCTTAGTTGTGTAGGGGACTATATCATCTAGGTTTGTGTAAGTACATTATGATGTTCACATAGTGATGAAATTGACTAACAGTGCATTTCTTAGAACACCATTGTTAAGCAACACATAACTCTCTGTGTGTGTTTATTTATATACACTTGTATGATAAATTGCATCACTGACCTCAACTCTTTATCCCTCCCTGCAGTCTTGCCTTTTTCTACACTGCTTTTTGGTATAGTTTCCTGCCTCTTGTATCTAGGCTGACCTTGCAACTTGTTTTAGCCAACAGGATGAAGGAAATGTTATTGTGCCAGTTTTGAGCCTAGGCCTTAGGAAAATTTGTGGGTTTCTGCCATCACAATGAAAAAAATCCGCTTGGGCTAGCCTGCTGGTCCCAGAAGGAGGCTGATGGACCAGAGCTGTCCCAGTTGGCCCCTCTTAGTTCAGCCAGTCCTCAGCGGATGCATAAGCTAAACAAATGCCTGTTATTGTATGGCGATGAGTATCGTAGTTGTTTGTTGTGCATCGTAGTGATATTAAATCACCGCAACTATTAAGTTACAACTTGAACAAGTTTTAACATTTTAATTAATATAATTTACCTAAAATATAATAGTAAAAGCCAGTAAAGAAAACGTTTGGCTGGCTTTAAAATACACACACACTATATATGTATGTATACACACACATGCACACACACACAAACACACAGATATATGTATATAATTTTTATTTACATTTCCTGGTACTTTTACTACTGTGACTTGAAAAGGAGTGCTCTTGATGTAGTCAGTAGCAACAACAAATGAGATGAGATAAAATGATAAAAGAATAATTATGTGATCAATGCTTTTAAGTAAGAGTAGACAAACTTTGTGTAAAGGGCAAGATAGTAAGTATTTTTGACTTTGCACTTACTCAGCTTTGCTTTTGTAGTGTGAAAGCAGCCACAGACAGTATGTAAACAAGTAAGTGTAACTGTGTTCCAATAAAACTTTATTTATAAAAACAGGCAGCAAGCCAAATCCACAAGCCATAGTTTGTAGACCTCTTTTCTTAGGTATACTAATTATTGGTATGGAGATAAATAAACTTAGATCCATGCCTCATTCCATATACTGTAAACAAAGAGGATGTGATGTTACAAAAAGGATACAAAGTTGTAAGACATGAAAAAGAATTGTTACACAGATTGTGAAGGGCAACAGGGCTAGAGCCTTTGTTGAATTGAATGAGACCCTCTAGTCTTTTGCCTAATACTCAGCACAGGGCATGCTTTAGGACTGTGAATTTTTGTTAGAGCAATAGAAAACTATTATAAACAAGGCTGATGGGTTTAATTATATTAAAAAGGCCTCAAATTTCTACTCTATAAAAATCAGTTAAACTAAGATAGAAAGGAAAATAATGTAAAAGAGTAGACCTACTCTGTAAGTGTATCTCACTACTACTTCAGCAGCCTGGGGTACTTTTAAGTTCATATCACACTATCAAGAAATTCTTTATTTTATCTTTTGAAGTCTCTTCATCCATGGGTTTATTTAGTCCAGGATATCATTCTTTGATATGCTGGGTTGTTGGAGAAAAAATGGAAAACTCTAACAAGTATCCAGTAAGCCCTGATGTTGCCAATCACAGGGGGTCATGTGAGGCCCTGGGGATTCTGCTGTTTGGCTGCTCTTCTTGGCAAATGGTATCCAGCCCACCCAGTGTCTAATGTGTCAAGATATTCCATTGTTGATGGCACCATAGCTTAGACAAGCTCCCTTTGTACTGGTCACAACCACCCTTGCCACAGAACTGCTGCCAACACTGTTGTGGGAAAGGGAAACATCAGAGGGCTTCTGGGAGTAATGCCCTCCCCAGTCTGCCTCTCGGGGCCATGTTATTTCCATTATCTCCTCATCATTCCTAAAGTCTGTCTGAGGACTTCCCACCTCCACTCCCTCCCGTAATTCTTCTGTTCCTACAGTCTCCTGTTTGCTACTCAAGGGTACTTATGTATATTTTTTAGCAGTCTCATATATGTGGTTAAGGCATTACTATTAATAACATGTAAAATGAATAAAAATATATACAGATAATATCTGTATCTACTGAACAAATGATTAAAGAATATGAACAAATATTTACAAATGAAAAAATGCAAATCTTTCTCGTCCCCTGCAGGATAAAATACAATTTCTGGCCCTTCCTCTCTAGTTCAGCTTTCTTTCTTTTTTTTTTTTTTGAGGTGGAGTCTCGCTCTGTCGCCCGGACTGGAGTGCAGTGGCCAGATCTCAGCTCACTGCAAGCTCCGCCTCCCGGGTTTACGCCATTCTCCTGCCTCAGCCTCCGGAGTAGCTGGGACTACAGGCGCCCGCCACCTCGCCCGGCTAGTTTTTGTATTTTTAGTAGAGACGGGGTTTCACCGTGTTAGCCAGGATGGTCTCGATCTCCTGACCTCGTGATCTGCCCGTCTCGGCCTCCCAAAGTGCTGGGATTACAGGCTTGAGCCACCGCGCCCGGCCTCTAGTTCAGCTTTCTAAGTAACCTCTCGGCTTTGAGGAGCTTAGGAAAAAGAGATGAGTTGATATTCCTGCCAGAAGAGGAAATTTGAAAACAACAAAAGCCATAGGCTTCCAACCAGAGATAAGCTAGTAGCTAAAAATCTTTGACTAAGATATTCATTTTGTAGAAAGAAATTTAAGTACCAGTTCTAATAAAGGCCCAGAGAAATAAACTTTGGAGGTGGGACTTACCAAATGGACCATAAACAGATTGGGAAATATAACTTTGAAAGTCTATACAAAATGGTAGTTGTGCTGAGTGGTTTTAAGAAACAGCCACTTTCTCCCATTATGGCACTAGTTATAAATTTTCTTTGTATTAAAGAAGAAAATACAAATAAGTGGGGAGGTTAAGGGTCTGGGCTCTGAAGTCAGACAAGCTGTGTTAAATCCCTGTCCTGCCACATAACAATGTGACCTTGGGTAAGTATTTTTAACCTCTCTAAACCTTGGGTTCCTCATTTGAAGAGAGGGAAAATAATCGTAGCTCTCTCAGGGGTTTCTGTGACCATTGAATGACATCATGCTTGTAAAGTGCTTAGCATTCATAGCAAACAATTAATATCACTTATTACTTTTGTTACCCATAATCCTACTACTCAGATATCACTGCTGTTAACGTTTTGATGTACAGGAGGGGTCCTCATTAATTGAATATTTATTACCTAAGTCACAGCAGTTACAAACTTGTTAGAATATAGCAGCATAAAAGTATTAGCTCATTAACTGACTAATTATAAAATATCTGCTCCTAGACATACCTTCCTGCTTAATCCTTGTGTCCAGCCCACCCAGCATATCAACATCTGATGATAAGGCAAATTGAAATATGAAACTGCAAATCTTACACAAAATGCAGGATTTCATGTAAGCAATGCTGGGAGTCTTATCATTGAGAAATGAGAATCTGGCAGAGTTAGACCAGTTAACAAGTGAAGAACAGAAAATCAGCTGTGATAGTGGCATGAGAGGCCCCTTGAAAGAGAATGATTTGAATATTAAAGGATAAAGAGAGGCTCTTGGGAAAATTGATGAAACTCTCAAATATTTCTGCAAAAGAGACTCTTTACCCTGGCTTTTTGGACAGGAGCTAATTTTGCCAGATGCTTTTCTTAGACAGACTCCACTTCTTTCCTGTAGTTGCATCTTGCTAGGCCCGTGACCATCAAGGTGTTACCGGCTGGGCCTGATGGCTCATGCCTGTAATCTCAGCACTTTGGGAGGCCGAAGTGGGCAGATCACTTGAGCTTAGGAGTTTGGAACCAGCCTGGGCAACATGGTGAAACCGCATCTCTACAAGAAACACACAAATTAGCCAGGTGCGGTGGCATGTGCCTGTAGTTCCAGCTACTTGGGAGGCTGAGGTGGGAGAATTACTTGAGTCTTTGAGGCTGAGGCTTGGGGAGCCATGTTCATGCCAATGTACTACAGCCTGGGTGAGAAAGTGAGACCCTGTTTAAAAAATAAGTGTAACCTTTAGGGTGGATTCTCCAACATAAACAAATCCTGTAAATATTACTTTTGAAGAAATTGTGGTTTACAATGATGCCCTTTTGTCTTTCCTGACAGGGGTCTTATATAACAAAGAGGATTGTTGAGTCTGCAGAAACATAACCTACTTACAGAAAGATCCGATCTCTTGGCCTTTCTGCAGATGCTACAGGGTTTTTGGTAGCAGGCCTTTCATTTCTGGTAGTAGATCCTATTGAGAAGCTGATGAAGGTTAATTATCCCCCTTCCAGAAAAATGAACATTTGTACCCAGCATGAAAATTTTCATACAGCTTGAAGGGAATTCCAGTGAAATCCATTTACAGATCACAGATTAATAATCCATGTTTTAATTATTACATTTTAATATCTGAAAATATTTATGTATGGCAGACGCATCTGACAGCAGTAACTGAAGCATACCCTGAGAATGACCCTGTATGGCAGATGCACCTGACAGCAATAACTTAAGCAGCTGAGAATCACCCTGTGGTCAAAGAAGAATGTATGTCTGGAGTTTTGAGCTAAGGAATCTGGGAGTGGCCAACCCAGAGATTCATTCCTTATCTGTAAGGAATATCTGAACCCCTGGTTCATCCCATGGAATACAGGCCATACAGGGCATTGAGGCCCTTTGTTTTGGGTTAAATGAGAGTTGCCAAGTGGAGTTTGCTGGGGGAGGGTGCTAAGTGAAAATGCTATATAAACTGCATTCCTTTTTTAAGCAGTTGTAGTTCTCCTGTCCCGCCTACTGGCACTGAACTGCCCTGTGTGTAAACCCTATGTCTTGTTTGCTGGCTCCAGGTCTTTTCTTTGGCCTCTTGAACATGGTACCATCCTTATTGAAATTGGTAGGGGACCAGCATGACAATTATGCATTTATAACCTTAGAATTCAGTGAGCTTTAATGCAATAAATATATATTGAACATTTGCCCTTTGCTTATATCTGTAGGGGATAAAGAAGAAATACTGGACATAGCTCCTGGGTTTCAGCTAAACTAAGGGAACAGCCAGAGGATGCAGATAGGACATAGTGAAATAGAAAGCCACCGTCAGTCCATGTAGCCAGAGAGTTACCCAAAAATGTCATCTGCAAAGGTATTAGGAAGAGCCTATAACATAGGGAGGTGAGGGAGAGGCCCCAAGAAAAGTTTCTGTGCTCCTCAAGGTCAGGATATGGGAAAAGTATGCAGATAAGAAACATAGACTCAGAGAAGAAAGGAGCTTGAGTGAAAGCCCTCTTACGTGTTCTCATCTGGGGCCATACTGATGTCAGTTTATTAATTGAACTTACTTGGCAGTCTGTTCATCCGTCAGCTCATTCTAGGCACCTGTATGGTGATTACCCTGTCATGAGCACTTAGCAAGGTAGATGCTTGTTAAGTGCACACGTAAGTGAGTTCTTATTTACTTAAGAACTGAGAATGAGTGATCTACACAATGAAAAACGTGAAGTTATTTATTAAGCAACACACCCATATCCATATTCATATGTACCATATGTATAGGATTTAAAAAGCACTTACAGGTATGGCTCCTGGTTAGTGCTGCTGTTTTCATGAATTTCTCCTCACTAGAATATTGTGGGAGCCATCAGCCAGGTGGAACTTTCTGCACAAGTTCTTGAAGGTGCGACTGTCCTTACTACAAATTCAGTATGCAAAACACCTACTGTAAACGAAATCTTCTGTCCTGGGGCTGGCGGGGTCTGATAGGCTATTGTTGGTTTTAGCAGGAAATGGATTGACACCTAGAAGAATCTTCCATGTGACTTCCTTTCTTTTACTATCTACTACTTAGTTCGATTCCTACAGTCCTAGAAATAAGAGGGTTTAAAACTATTATTTACTCTATCAAAATAATTATTTTGTTAGACATATTTCTTATGTTTGGGGTGGGATGTTGGAGATTGTGATGGGTTTTTCTGCCTTCTTTTCACTGTAGTAGCAAGAATTAAAAGGATTCAGCTTGCTGCCTTGCCAAAATTTTGCAGTTTAGCTATTTAATCTTCAGTACAAATGAATCCCACCTGCAGATTCACACAGACACACCTGGGTTGGCTGAAATAAAAAAGACTGAGAGGAACTGAGAGACAAGACAAACGTACAATTAGAAGCCAATACAGATTAGTGCATGACCAAGTGCTCAGCTGTATTGTAAGTTAATATGAACAGAGTCATGCGGTAGAGAGACGTGGGTGCTGTTAGAGGTCTGGGTGGCAGTCACCTGAGTTTGCAGCATACATTGGATGGGCTGTGGGAAAGAGAATACGGGAAGCCAGAGGGTGAACATCATTCAAAGTAGCAGAATTATGTGTTTCCTACAAAGGCAGCATGACGCAGAGCAAAGCACATGGGGATTATAATGCATTCATTTGACAAATATTTATTGGGAGCTTACTATGTGCCGGGCCCTGTTCTAGGATCTAGACACAGATGAGTGAATCAAAGTCCCTGCTCACATGCTAGGATAAGAAGACTTGTGTTTGAGCCTGGCTCTACTAATTATTATCTTGTTCATACCACTTTACCTCTTTAAGCCTCAGATTGTTGTCTATATGGTTGAATTATTCTAATTCCCTCCCAGTTCTGTTAAGGGTAGGCTATCCCAGATAATGTAATCAAGCCATTTAATAAGCTATAACATTCAATGCCAATTTTAGCTCCTGTTCCAATTGGTGAATGACAGGATGTATGGTTTTTATCTTTTTTGGGTGGTCCTGACTTAAAATATGAAATTTTGGAAGAAGAGAAAAGTTGTTAAATGGCCAGTAAAATATAATAAGGTGCAGGTGCTGAGCTAACTGGCCTCTCCTCTGCCTGAAAGCTATGTCCAGGAATACAGCCTTGGCCCAGGGAAGAATTAGAGGAGAGTGAGCAAAATGAAAGTAGACCAGTGGCTCAACATACGACAGCTGAATTTGATGAATGAAACACCAAAGAAGAAATAGCTGTACTAGTTTATGAGGGAAATATGCCAAGTTAGGGCAAAGATATCACTCAAGTGCAAATGTAAGCACCTGATGTGCTATATGCTCTTGGATGATGTTGAAGATAATGTATTTTTAGAAAGTTCGTCATGAATAGAGCAGTGTTTCCTGAAGTCCACAGCGTTTAAGATCAACCACAAATACTGTATTTCTTCCTAAGAACTTACTTAGTCTTGAAAGCTATGGATTGCTTTCCTTTATGTCTTTTTTATATGGCTTGTTGGTTGTAGTGACCTAAATACCTTCATCAAGCCACAATTAAGTCCTTGGGACTGAGCCATGTGCCTCTGTGGGAGGTAATTATGGAAGCTGGATTAATTTGCCATTGAATTATTTATGTAAGCATAAATATTGCAGAGGCAATTAAACCTCAGGTATTTCTTTAGGTGTGGATAAATCAATTTGCATTGTGTGCTGCTAGTTTATTTCAGGAGAAATGTGTGACAGGAAATGGAAATCTTCATCAAAAGACAAAAATACCTCAAGAACCCATCTCTCCATTAGTTTTCTTTGTGCTCTAAACATACCCTGTAAAGTAATTTTGTGTGTTATTGTAATCCTTTCCAACTGCCAGAGATAATAAGTCAAAAGACATTGAGAGTTCTCTCTTGTCAATACCAGGAAGTCAATCTTCTGTCTATTCCAGTATAATTTAGCGCAGTGAGAATCAACTGATTTCACAGATATTAACTTTATCGAATATACAAACGAAAGTGTTATAGGAAAAATAATTTCTCAGTGAATAGCAGAGATAACTTAGCAATCAGGAAATGCAATCTCCTTTTGGTCTCAAAACTTACTCAAAGGCTGGAGCTCGCCTGGAATCCACCCCCCTTATCCCCCCACAAAGCAGTGATTTACAGAAATGAAACCTGCGGGATACATATTATGCAAACGCTCTGGGGAAGTGAATCATAGCACATCCAAAACCAAAATTGATGGAGCTGCCGTGAAAATAAAGTTATTAAATTTGTGGTGAAGGGGAAAATGCAGAAGGTAACACTTTTAACAGTATCTCCTATATAAAACCAATCAGCTATTTCTAAAGAAGTTGTTACTGGAAGCCATTGCATCCTCTGCCCTTCTAACCCCATTGTGTTCTTCCAGTCTCTATCTTAATTTTCTCTCATGAGACTAGTCAAGATTTCAGATCCTTTACATTTACCCTGGCTCTAGATTCAGAGCTGCATTTTGTATTTTGTTTTTGTTTGGAAAAACTTAATTTTAAAAATAATTTTTAATTGAGCAGTACAATTGCATATATTTATGGTGTACACCATGATGTCTTGATATATCCATCTACTATGGAATGGCTCACTCAAGCTAATCAACATATGCATTACCTCATAGCCTTATCATTTTTTTTGTGTGTGGTGAGAACACTTAAAATCTACTCTCTGTGTGATTTTGAGTATATGATACATTGTTATTAACCATAGTCACCATGTTGTACCATAAATCTCTTGAATTTGTCCCTCCAGTCTAACTAAAATTTTGTATGATTTGAACAACATCCCACCAATCCCCACCCCTATTCTGCAGCCCCTGGTTGCCACCATTCTACTCTCTGCTTCTATGAACTCTCCTTTTTTAGATTCTGCCTATAAGTGCAATGACACAGTATTTGTCTTTCTGTGCCTGGCTTATTTCACTTAACATAATGTCCTCAAGAAACCTTGAGGTTTCTATGTTGTTTCAAATGACAGGATTTTCTTCTTTTTTAAAGGCTGGGTAGTATTCCATTGTGTACATACATACCACATTTTCTTTATTCATTCATCCATTGATGAATATTTAGGTTGATTCCTAAGTCCTTGTATATATATAATATACACACATATGTGTGTGTGTGTGTGTGTGTGTGTATTATATAAGGCCACCAATACCAGCTCACAGACCTCATTCAAAGCCACCCTGGTTTTACTGAATTCAGGAGCTATTTCCGAGAGCAGCTGAACATCTGGCAAATCTAAATTATCTTTATCTGGGTCTTTTCTGTGGTGGACGCACTGCAGTATCCTAAGTAAAGAAGTTGAAAGATTAACAGACTGTAATTGAGGTTAGCCACATTCATCTATCAAAGCACATTAAAATGGAAGCTACAGGAAGGTAGGGGCTTCTCTTCTACTGATTCAATGATGAAAATAATTTTGATTCAAATTACTATTCTGCACAATGTAAGTGAACAATAAATGATGAAGGAGTTAAAAATACACCATTTCGGCACATCGATTATTTTGAATTAAAGGCACTTGAAAAACAGCAGGTGCAAGAAGACCATTCTGACCTCTTTTTCATTTCTTTTTCTTTTTTTTTTTTTTGAGACGG
>NW_012115466.1:1219308-1222445 GCF_000951035.1 Colobus angolensis palliatus
GCGTGTGCCTGTAGTCCCACCTATTTGGGAGGCTGAAGCAGGAGGATTGCTTGAACCTGGGAGGCGGAGGTTGCAGTGAGCCGAGATTGCACCATTGCACTCCAACCTGGGTGACAGAGCGAGGCTCCATCTCAAAATAAATACATACATACATACATACATATTAAAATGAAAAATTAAAATAAATAAATAAATAAATAAATAAATAAAAAAGCTGGGTGTTCTTCTGTTGACCTGTCTTATGACAATTTAAACTCAGGCCTAACTAGGACCCTGAAAGAATGGAGGTGGGATTTTGCCTCTTCTGCAATGACAAATTCAGAGGTGCTGGGCTGCATTGTTGGTGGGGGGTGTACAAGGAAAAGACTAGCATGTGGTAGAAGCAAGCTCAAAGAGTCATCCATTTTAAAGACTCCGTGGGAAGCCAGAAAACAAGGTTTGATTCCACTCTAGTCCATCCTCTGCAACATAGAGAGTGGCTGTGTTGAAACACAAGTTTGTTCATATCATTTCTTGGCTTAAAACACATCTTTAGCTTCTCATTGCCCTTGGAATAAGCAATCACATCCTTAATATGAACCTGCAAGGTCCTGCATGACCTGGTCCCTGTCTGTCTGTTCAGATTGATTTAGTGACGTGTGCTACAGCCATGCAGCATTTCCTTGAAAGCACCATGCTTTCTCCTGTTCCTGGCATTGCACGTGCTAATTTATGTGCCTGGATGCATTGTTCCCAAGTCCCCCCAGTCCCATCAACTCCTACCTATTCTTCAGCACACACTTTATTTCTTAGGGAAAATTTCTCAGATGTTCATGATGTGAGGAGACAGTTCTGTGGATTTCTCTCATTTCTCATTCATCTGAGCCTCCTGAGTGAAGGACATGCTTGAATAGCAAATACTCTTGGAGGCTAGAGATGGTGTTTTCCTAGAGACATTTAGCACATACCTTCCTGGAGCCATTTGCTCCCATTCCAGAGTAGTGATGATGTTTCCTCCTCTTCCCCAGAGATTTGCTTACATTACTCTCTCTTTCTCTCCAGAGAAGTGTATGAGTAGATGAACAGCCTTGTAAGAGTCAATCTTCTAAAATTGAGGGTTCCTCTCCTGTGGTGCACCTTACTGCATGAGCAGGTAACGTTGGTCCCTCATCCACAGCCCTGTGGAGATTGAGGGGTGGAGGAGCTGTACAAGAGACTGCCCTGGCTGCTGTTTTGGTACGACAAACTATCCGTTTCTGACCCAGGAGTCTTGTATCTTCTGTCATTACATGTATGCAAAATTGGCAGGCTTTTTTGTTAACTTGCGAGCTGGATAAAATTTCAGGTCCTTTACAGTTTCTGATTTAACATATAACTGATCACATCTCCTTTACCATAGAGCGCCAAGGCCACCCATTTATGGCATATATCACAATTTTACATGTTTTCTTTGATTATTTGATTAATGTTTATCTCTTCCAGTAGAAGGGTGGCATGTTGCCATGTTTTCTCTCCGTTGTTTCCCTTTACCCTAAAATAGTGCCCAGCATTCAGTAGTCACTCAAGTATTTATTTGTTGAAAGTGGAGGAAGAGGTTAATTCTAATATAGAAGGCGAAGAAGACATTTGATGTGGGCCTTGCAGTGTAAAATAGACAGTTGGAAACAGGGCATGTGCATTTCTGGTGGTGAAAATAGAGCAAAGTCAGGGGATGGAGTGGTGTGGGTCTGTACCACCAGTTCCTTGTGGCTTGGATGTGAACAGTGTGTGGTGGACCATAATGAAAAAATGAGTCATTTTTTTGGGTAACTATGAACCCCATTTCTGAGTATAATAAAGTATAGAAAACTCTGAAGTTTACTGGAAATGAGAGATTGACATGTCTATGGAGATTTAATTTTAGTGAGGCCAAATAGAATCAAGAAGGGAAGGACTTACATGATTTTAGGGGTTAAGTCCTTTTTGTTTTTTTTGATACTGCTAGTGAGGAAATAGATGTATGTCTTAAATCATTTGTTTCTTTTTCTTTGGGGTTGATGGAATAAGGAGAAAAATGTTGACGGAAGTAACTTTCTTCTTTTGAGTTTCTAAACTGAATTTAGTATCGGTTGATCTCAAGGCATTTTAGAACCCTAAGAAGCAAAAAGCATATTGTGACCCCAAACAAAACAAAACAAAACAACAAACGATAGAAGAAACAACGTTAACTCTAGTTTCTCAGTGAGAAAGTGGAGATGGGCACTCTGCAGACCGTGGGCTTTCCTACGGACAGTCCCTGCTCTGTTCTTGAATATTTCCCTGAGATCTAGGGTTCTTCACAGAAAAATGGTGCTGCTGTGCTCCCCAGGGCATCGTGGGACAGCTATGCAGTAGCTCCTCCAGGCACAAAATTAATGTGCAGATTGAGCTTAATTTGAACATCTCTGACTGAATTAAGATTGCTTTTGTGTCTTTTTTATTTGTTCGCTTAATTCAAAAATGGAATTGGGCATTAGCATATTATCTTTCAGAGATTCTTTTAAGGAAAAAAGTATAAGAATATGAAATCATGACTCAAAAACCTACAAGGAATCTTTTCTCAGAGATTGTCCTCAGTAATAACATGTACAAAAATCATCTTTAATCAGGCTGCCATGAGGAAACTCAGTTCCTTTTTAATATTATAGGGGCCTTGTTAATTCTTGAATTCTACTGTATTTAGTTATAATCTCTAGGATTTTTTAACTCACATAATTCTGCTGCTTGTCTTTTTAGGAAATGGCCACATATAGATAGCTATGCCTCCTGAAAGTGTGGGTGACTGTATATAACTTTTCCATTTCTTTTTTCCATTGGTGTTGCTATGAGTGTGCCTGACTTGATTCTAACAATGTTCCCTGCCCACCCTTTCTCTTCTGTTGTCAATTATCTTCTTTGGGAGGAGCCTCCAGATGGAACAAGCCGGTTAGAGTCGTGTGTAAAGTGTATGCAGATCAAGTATGAATGATGGCCTCGGGAGCTCTGTCAGTCAGGATCAGACTGGCCTGCACATCAGAGAAAAACCCATACTAACACCCACTTAAACAAGACAGATGTTTACTTCTCACATAAAATACATGTGGAAGTAAGGCATTTAGAGCTGGCATGGGGTGTTGGCAGATTTTAGGTTTTTTTTTTTT
>NW_012115466.1:1222900-1228055 GCF_000951035.1 Colobus angolensis palliatus
CACCACCATGCCCGGCTAATTTTTGTATTTTTAGTAGAGACAGGGTTTCACCATATTGACTGGGCTGGTCTTGAACACCTGACCTCAGGTGATCCGCCCACTTGGGCCTCCCAAAGTGCTCGGATTATAGGCGTGAGCCATCGTGCCCGATCAGATTTTACATTTTTAAAATGGCTGTAACAATATCTTCTGCTTTTCCTGAACTATGATCTTGCCATTCCCTGTCCTCCCTTTTTCCGAAAGTGAGTGTGAGACCTCATCCTTGAACCTGTCTTTGGAGAGCGGATCACAAAGGGCTTTATGTGGCAGCTAGATTCCAAGATCCGAAACAAGCAGATGTTGTAAGGCATCTGACGAAGTCCAGGCCACATTGGGAAGCCAAGTGTTCTGAGTTAGAGCAGCAGTTGAGATCCCAGCGATATAATAAGCATTAACCTCTGCATATGTGAGTGAGGAAGTCTTCAAATGACTCCAGCCCCATATGAGAAGCACTGAGCAAGAGCTCCCTAGACCACACTCGGAATCATGAAAAAGAATTGTAGTAAATTATTGCTATTGTTTTATGCCAGTGCATTTTACGTGGTTTGTTAATCAGAAATATAAGGTTGGAATAGGGGCTCAAGAAATTTATTAGTGACCCAGGCTCCTTCCAGCTGTCTTCTTTGTTATCTCTGGTATGCCACTTTCACCCTCATGTTTTAAGATGCTGCTGGTGCTCCAGCCACCACATCTGCATTCCAGGCAGCAGAATGGGATTATGAAAGAAGAAAAGTGTACTTCCTCCCTCTTAGGGAAACTTCCTGAAAGTCCTATACAACATTTCTAGAATTTAGTGGCCAGGATTTAGTCACATGGTCACTCAGGAGCAGGGGATGCTGAAAAATGGATCTTTTATTTTGGACCGTAATGTACCCAACTACAAACTGAGATGTTTGAGGAGGAAAAGAAGCACAGCTATTGAATTAGACAACTGTTAGTTTCTGCACTGAGGGCTTTCTCAGGAGCCAAGGGCATGAGCTTTAGTGCCCATAATCCAGCACTATTTTACCACATTCTTGGTATCTGCAAGTAATGGTTAGATGACTTTTATGTGCAGTTTTTATGGTAACTGGAATTTCAGTCTTCTCATTCTGGTATTTCTGGGTTGGTATGGTAATTAAAAAGCAATGCCTGATAACGCTCCTCAAAACTTCCTATGAAAATAGCCACAAATGACCACAAAAATGCTAGCACAAAAGCTATACACCAAGGAGGAAACAAAGTTGAATCTATATAGACTGCATTGTTACTGAAACATGGTTGCGGTTAGATTTTGAAAAGCACTCTATGGCTTTATATCCTCCACTCACTGACCCAGAATATTATGGTGCGAGAAAATGGTGACTGAGGTCAATGTTCACATTTAAACGTGGGACTCTGAGTCCTCTCCAGTCAATGAATCAGGTAACTGCCTTTTATTTGCAAGACAATTATCTGCTGAACCAGTATATTTATATTATGTTCCCTAGGTCTGCCGTCCGCTCCCCATGACTTTTTCCCTCTGACATCCATTGAGAGGCCCATGTCCAGAGTATAACGTCCAGGATTCAATGTGGCTGGCATAATAAGGGAGAGGACGGGGCTGGGTGCAGTGGTTCACGCTTGTAATCCCAGCACTCTGGGAGGCCGAGGTGGGTGGATCATAAGGTCAGGAGTTCGAGACCAGCCTGGCCAATATGGTGAAACCCCATCTCTACTAAAAATACAAAAATTAGCCAACCATGGTGATGGGTGCCTGTAGTCCCAGCTACTCAGGAGGCTGAGGCAGGAGAATGGTGTGAACCCAGGAGGTGGAGGTTGCAGTGAGCTGAGATTGCACCACTGTGTTCCAGCCTGGACAACAGAGCAAGACTCTGTCTCAGGAAAACAACAACAACAACAAAAAAAAAAAAAAAAAAGAAGAAGAGAGAGGACGGGTCATGAGGAGGTGCATTCTGGGATGTCTCATTACTTTAGGAAAGGCCCTTATAGGCAGAGCTGAGAACAGGAAGAGAGGCCGGACCCGAGAGAGCTGAGATGGGTGGTGAGTGGTGGGCATGGCTCTTTATGAACAACTCTTTGCTGAAAAACTCAGAATGCATCTGGAAGAGTCCCCTGGATTAATGCCCAGAGGCTCTACTGCAGGACGAGAAGCTGGGCTTACTAACATTATCTCTAGGTCTAGACCAATAGAGGAAAGTATCTAGTCCCCCAGTGCTCAGGAAGGTGATAAAGGACCCCCTCAACTTCCCCGACTCAGTGTGCAGAGAGGCAGAGAGAGCTCATCTTATTCAGAGAGCAGTAAACAAAATTTCCCTAAACTTAATCAGATGGAAAAAATCTACAAACAAAAACCTTACCCAACTGATATCAATATTTATTTATTTCTTAAAGGATAAAGATGAAGAAAAAGAAGCCTTATGAGTACTTCTCAAGGCCATTAAAGATTCTGTGTAATCCATTGCCATCCCACAAGTACACCTACAGGCCTGTGTGATGAGAACTGATGTTCAGCATGAGAACTCACAGACACTGCAAGATTTTCAATCATCAAATATTCAATTATGTTCTCTGTGTTCTGTTTACTAAAGCAGGGAAGCAGACATATAAAAAATGGTTTTCCATAATAGGAATTGGTTTTAGTTTCACAGACACTGTACTCTCCTGGTTGTATTTGTTTGCTAGTGTAATTTAAGCCCTTACCAGCCAGCATCTAAGACGATGTAGAAAATATTGAACATTTGCTTTTAGATGATCTGAAAGCAGAATAACATAAAATGAGTATTTTAGTTTTAACCACTCACTCTAGTCTCTACTTCCAGCCTTACAATCATCCATCCATCCATCCATCCACTTATTGTTATTGTGTGCACTAGCTTTTAACATAGATCAATAGAAATTAACTGTGATAGAATTTACTGCATTACTATTCACTTTATGTGTAACATTCAAACATTTCTACTTAACGATGATAAGAAGGGTGATGAAGTAGATACTTACCATTTGCTAGCTATTGTCCTAGATGGTTTGCATGTTTATGTGCTTTTAATCCCAACAGAACTATGAAGTAGGTATTATTAATTGCTGTCATTTGACAAGTAAGGAGAGTTGAAGTTACTGAAACAAAGCCCTACAGTCAAGAAGGGGTGGAACTGGGACTTGAACACAGGACTGTGAGTTTAAGGACTACTACCTTTTCTACATACTAGCTATAATCCTTCAGTTTTGAAAATTTTTAGTTAGTAATTACAGTTAGTGTGCATATTATACTTTATGTTTTATAAAGGATATATCATCTGTCTCTACTTCTCTCACCATCCCCAGGAGTATATGTTAGTGGTCTTGGCCTCATGCATAGGTATCTTCATGTCAAATCTGGTGTTCTTTCCACTGTGGGAAATCATAGCAAATGCTGTTAGAGCTCACCCTGTCCATTCAAGTCTTACCATTTCATCGTAGATGAGCTGAAGTCAACTGCCAATCTCACATCCCATTCACTGAAGGCTTTTCCTGGCTGCTGGAGCCAATCTACCTACATGCTCAGCAGACTTAAATTGCCAGGTTATTATTATTATTATTTTTTGAGACGGAGTCTCACTTTGTCACCAGGCTGGAGTGCAGTGGTGTGATCTCGGCTCACTGCAACCTCCACCCCTCAGGTTCAAGCAATTCTCCTGCCTCAGCTTCCCAAGTAGCTGGGACTACAGGCACGCACCACCACGCCCAGCTAATTTTTGTATTTTTAGTAGAGATGGGGTTTCACCATGTTGGCCAGGATGGTCTCGATCTCTTGACCTCGTGATCCGCCCACTTTGGCCTCCCAAAGTGCTGGGATTATGAGCATGAGGCACTCTGCCCGGCCAAATTGCCAGGTTATTAACACCCTCCTGTTTTCCCCTACAGCACCCCTCGACCAATCACTAATGGCTATTGGTGTATACATACCCTAGCTCCCTCACCCTGGGGGGGATAATTCTGTGTGTTCTTCACCCAGGTTTTTCTCCCTAGCAGCATTACGATCCAATTGCTCAACTATCTCAAGGACAGAAAACCAAACACCGCATGTTCTCACTCATAGGCAGGAATTGAACAATGAGAACACTTGGACACAGGGTGGGGAGCATCACACACCAGGGCCTGTCTTGAGGTGGGGGCAGCGGGGAGGGATAGCATTAGGAGATATGTCTAATGTAAATGACAAGTTAATGGGTACAGCACACCAACATGTCACATGTATACATATTTAACAAACCTCCACCTTGTGTATATGTACCCTAGAACTTAAAGTATGATACAAAAAATAAAAGTAAAAAAAAAGATCCAATTGCTCACAGGCGTAACCCACTTGATGACACATCCTTTGTTATCTGTCTTCTCCTCCCCGTCTCAGGTCCCCATGCCCCTACTTGTGTTTTCCTTCACCTATCAAATAAATTACTTGCACTCAAATTCTTTGTGTCAAGCTCTGCTTATGGAAGAATCCAAACAAAGATGATTGTATTGTGTGACAGTCCTTATATGCTTTACCTGACACTTCAGAGCTCTGTTATTTTCTCTGTTTTCTCCCGAACCACACTGAAAGCAGTATGAATACACAGCTTTTCCTTCATGATCCCTAGGCTCTTGTGTGTTTTGGATTCCAGTGGGCTGTTCATGAGATTGGCCAGCCCATTCCATGGTCTACTGTGAGAGAACTCTGGGGCCAGGGCTGCGCTCATGATTCAAAGCTACTATGGATTTTGGTGTACTCATGTGGCCCTTACCAATGAATCATTCATTCTGACTCTGAATTGCATGCTCTCTTGAGATACTTGACTGTCTCTTTGAGCGTAGGTTTGGTCACCCATTCAAAGTGGTGGCTGTCTTGAAAGCAGCAGCTGTCTCACCTTGATTTCTCCTGGCGCTGCATGCTTTGCAGGTACTTCTCATATGCTTGTGTTTTGAAGTATATATACTGTTTTCAATTTGTAAATTATTCTACACACGCAATGTGTTTCCCTTTAATATCTATGTCACAGCTGGAATAGTTGTTTGTTTATTACATTAAAAAAAGTTAGGTTGAATTTCTTTTTTTTTTCTTTTTTAATTTATTATACTTTAAGTTCTAGGGTACATGTACATAATGTGCAAGTTTGTT
>NW_012115466.1:1229450-1271565 GCF_000951035.1 Colobus angolensis palliatus
CTACTTATGGCTAGACAATTTTCCCAGCACCATTTATTAAATAGGGAATCCTTTCCCCATTTCTTGTTTTTCTCAGGTTTGTCAAAGATCAGATGACTGATCTTATTATTCTACACATGCAATGTGTTTCCCTTTAATATCTATGTCACAGCTGGAATAGTTGTTTATTTATTACGTTAAAAAGTTAGGTTGAATTTCTTTAATTCCAACTTTGTGTTAGAACTAAATTCAGATTGAAGTTTATCTTGGCACTACTTAGGGAAAAAGAGGGCCTGTTTAGTTACCATTGACATAAACTAGCTTGTATAGGAAAGATTTATCTATTTAAGAGAAGCTTTTCTTTTATTGCTTAAGTTACTGTTGCACATTTACAAGGTGAGCAGATCAGAGACTTGCACTTTGTTACAATAATTACAAATCATTCTTTTCTATCTCGAACCCAGAACTTTTACCTGGTGACATTGGTGTTTGAATGAATGAACACAGGAGGATTCATTCACTGGCTGGGGTGTATGAAACGTCTCTGCAGTCCCTTCGGTGTCACCCTGGGCTGCCCTACTGGAATCTGGACTCTGTCTTGTCATTTTATCTGTGTGTTCTCAGAGAAGAAGGGAGTACTGGTTAAGCATGAAACTTCCCGTCACACCCATGGTTGGTGTAATAGACACTTTCTGGGTGACTGCCCAGCTCACAGTAATTCAACCTGCCCTGACCCACAGACATGGACTCCCGGCGGCTGTGTCTGGTCCAATATGACCTTATTTTCTCGGCAGTGGCTAAATTTGTTCAGTGGTATCCTATGAATGTAAACTGGGCCACTTACATCTCTCTCCTGGGAATTTTGGAATTTTGAGCTAAAAACACTGGACCAGGGAGTCATAAAGATTGAGGGGCATTAATTCTAACATTCCAGAGGAGTAGTTCTCAATCCCTGGCTATGCACTAAAATCAACTGGAAAGCTTTTAAAATATACTTATTCAAGGGCCCTACCCCTTGAGATTCTGATATAATTTGTCTGAGTGGAGCCAGTGCATTCCTTTTTTTTTTTTTTTTTTTTACAGTTACCTGTGTGATTCTATTATGTAATCAAGGTTGAAAATCAATGCTCTACAGGAAATTAACCTTCAAACCCCTGGAACTTTACGAACTCCTTCCCGTGTCCTTCCAATAAATTCATTCTCCTCCTTTCCCATCTCATACCTCTCTGAATCTAGCCAGAGTTTGTATTTATTCCTTATTACTAGAAGAACCTTAATACTGATGATGTTGGTGTCAGGATTATCATCTTTGGAGTTTTTTGTGTGTATGGAAGCATGCTGATTAGCCACCTGAATCTCCATTTTGCTATTATGCATCTTAGTTTTCAAAAATTGCTATTTGGGCCAGGCATGGTGGCTCATGCCTGTAATCCCAGCAGTTTGGGAAGCTGAGGCAGGCAGATCACTTGAGGTAAGGAGTTCGAGACCAGCCTGGCCAACATGGTGAAACCCTGTCTTTACTAAAAATAAAAAAATTAGCCGGGCATGGTGGCATGTGTCTGTAATCCCAGCTGCTTGGGAGGCTGAGGTGGGAGAATCATCTGATCCTGGGAGGTGGAGGTTACAGTAAGCCGAGATTGAGCCACTGTACTCCAGCCTGGGGAACACAGCAAGACTCTGTCTCAAAATAAATAAAATAAAGTAAAATAAAATAAAATAAAATAAAATAAAATAAAATAGCTATTTGGGGTTTTCTAATATTTTCCTTTTCCTTTTTTAAAAAAATTAATCAAGACATTTAATAGATGATAGTGCAAACTATAATTTCATTTGAATACAAATATATGCACATGTTTCCAACAAGTTATCTAGCAGTTACTACAAACAGTTCCAAGGACCTTAGAATTATATTTTAAAACTCTATGGCTACAATTTAATTCTAACAATCTTACTTGCTCTCAAGAGAATATCGTCAATTTCAAATAAGAGTCACAAACTCCAAAAGACCAGTGGAGCGGGAATGAGGAGTGGTCAAGAGAAGTATACACAGGGTTGAAGAGAAATACAGCTCTTTAGGAAACCAAAATCAGATGCATTATTATAGCTAAGGGCAAGGAAAGGTCTATGACTTTTAAAAAATGGCTTTTCTTCCAGTACCATACAAGTCTTACAGAGAAACGTGGGACAAGTTGACTGACTTAAAAGGACAGAGATTACATTTTCAGACACCTTCATCTGCAAACAAGTGGCCCTTTCCTTTGAGGATTCAGCAGTGAAGTTATTATATCTAGCCCAGAAGCTAAATGTTGAATTTGCAAATACAGTTTATTTTATAGAATTCAACATCATAAACAGCAGGCACCTGCTGCTTTGCTTACTGCCCCCAGCCCCAGCCAATTTTCCCCTCCCCCGTGCAGACTCTGTAGAGGGAGCAGTGATGCAGCCCTACTGCTTTGAAGTAAGGCTAGTTCTTCTAATTCCGCTATTAGCTAATTCTTGTCAAACTCTTCCAGACCCTACAGGTCTTGAAATTGTTAAAATCTCCTCTGCAAGTTCTTGCTGGTCAGCAATGTCCTGCATTAACTCTTCGACTTGACCCATGTCCTTGTAGCAGGCAGTCCTCACAGGCTTGGCAGCATAGCCCATGTTTACGAGCTCTACTGTGTCGGGGCTGGTGTTGGAGTTGTCCGGGGCCTCCTGCTGGAGCTTAATGGTTAGTGATGTGCTGTCGATTGGCATCAGGTGCTTCTCATACCTCTTCCTGAGCCTTGGGTGCCAGGAGGGCTGCACTTCGTGTTTCTTTGCTACTGTCAGCTCCTGCTCGATCTTCTCCAGGAACTCAGGCTTCTGGCTTCCCATCTCTTCTGTGTCCTGCAGCTGCTGGATGGCCTCCTGGGGGTCAGGCTGCCCCTGTAAGTCTTACTCCCTCCTACCCCAAATAGCTTCCTGGATACCTGAACACTGATTTGGTTGCTGTTCCAGTGTCTGCTTCCAGCCCCCTACAATATTTCTTAAAGAATATTTCATTTCTTTAAGGTTTTCAGGGACTCATTCTCTTCCTTTGTTTTTGCTTCATATTTTTATGCCTGCGTAATTCTTGTCCTACTGGCCAGATTGTAGTTTTTGGGAGTGAGCAGTAAGAATGGAATGCTTTAAAGTTGCATTGGGTGAGCTGGAGTTTAAATTTATTTTCTTTACTCTGTAAGGCCCCAATTTGTGTGTGTGTGTATTTTAGTAAGAATGCAGTGCCAGCCTCACACCGTAATATACTGTAAAATGTCTCATTTACCTGTGCTCTTTTTTGACTGTTTTTCCTTTTCCTTTTTTGCACCTATTTGCTCCACATGATTCCAAAGAGATGAGAAACAATTTATTTGAGCCTTTGTATTGCTTATTGTCAGCCTGAAAAACAATTGCCAATAAACTGTATTGATTCATATCATTAAACACACACGGACTCACACATACACACGCAATCAAATTTTAGTGTTACCAAATTGCAAAATATGTCTTCAGCATGGTTGCTTTGTCAGTGACCAGCTGAGCCTGCTGATACAGGACTCAGCATACGTATGCTCCTCGGCTGTACTGACCAGCTGGCATATGGCACCATGCTGGCACAGGGTCCTGTCCGTCAGCCCCACAGGCATGCCATTCACCCAGAATTAGAACCAAAGGGAAGATCTTTTCTTTGCAAACTGTTAGCAGAAGTGACCTTTCCCAGTGGCTTAGGATAATTTTGTAAGTGTGAAGGAGAGCCATTTATTAGCATAAGTTTTTCAATAGCCTTATTTAAGGCTAGAACCCAGTGATTTTTAACTGAAAATATTGGCTGTGAATTGCTGGAAGGTGTAATAATATTATTCCTGTCTTGAAATTCCATTACACAGGATTGAGTCAAATAGCATCTGTAAGTCACCTGAATTTCTCTCCTGGCCAGCTGCATATTTGATTTTGAATCACTGTGCTGCCTTGGATCCAAGGAGAGGCCCACTGTTGTTTTCACCTCTAGGCTTTGTCATCCTCTCTAGTTCTGTTTTAATGATGAGGGATGGTAAACTGGGCTGGGAATTAAGAGATGAATATTTGGATTATATTTCTACCACACAACGAGTTGTATGACCTGTGATTAGATAGGCTGGGATTTAATAGTAATTCACTGAAAAATTGCGATACTAGTTATCACCATGTCACCCAAAGATGTCCAGCGTTTAGGATGTATCATTCCTTTAATACTCACAACAAATGAAACAAAATACACTCAAGGCCAAATCCACATCTGATTGGGAATCCTAGTATCCCTGTGGTGGGGGTAGGGTTAAACTGTTCCTAGCATGTTTCTCTTTGGTTTCCTACTCTTGATTTCCTGCTTCTGTTAAATTCGTATTCCCTGTTTGCGTCTCACCTCCTGGTCATTTTTTTTTCTTTTATTTTTCATTAACTCCATATATGGAAGACAACTTTGTCTTTAATTTTCCACCAATTTTCTTTTACCCAAGACAGTGTATCTTGCAGATTTTTACTGAAAGTCTGGCATAAAGTGTGTGTGTGTGGGTGGGTGGTGGTGCTAGAGGTTGAATTGTGTATTCCCCCAACCCCAAATTCATGTTTTGATGTTTTAATCTTCAGTACCCCAGAATGAAACTGCATTTAGAGATAAAGTGTCTTTAAAGAGGTAATTAAAGTTAAATGAAATAATTGATATGGGCCCTAATTCAATATGACATGTGTCCTGAGATTAGGACAGGGACACACACAGAAAAAGAACATGTGGAGACCCAGGAAAAAGCCATCTCCAGCCGGGCGCGGTGGCTCAAGCCTGTAATCCCAGCACTTTGGGAGGCTGAGACGGGCGGATCACGAGGTCAGGAGATCGAGACCATCCTGGCTAACACGGTGAAACCCCGTTTCTACTAAAAAATACAAAAAACTAGCCGGGCCAGGTGGCGGGCGCCTGTAGTCCCAGCTACTCGGGAGGCTGAGGCAGGAGAATGGCCTAAACCTGGGAGGCGGAGCTTGCAGTGAGCTGAGATCCGGCCACTGCACTCCAGCCTGGGCGGCAGAGCGAGACTCCGTCTCAAAAAAAAAAAAAAAAAAAAAGCCATCTCCAAGCCAAAGAGAGAGGTCCCAGAAGAAACCCACCTTGCCAACACCTTGATCTTAGGCTTCTGGCCTCCAGATTTGTGTTGTTTAAGTTGCTCAGTCTGTGGTGATCTGTTATGGCAGCTCTAGCTGACTAATACAGCAGGGTGATCTCAGAATAGAACACTGCATGGGAAACAATTTAACATTGAAGAGTAGCCATCTTTATTTTAAAGATCTTTTGGCTTCTGTCACCAATGAAAATTTCTCATGGTCAGTTTTTCTTTTTAAGATCTGGTCTTTTTTTTTTTTTTTTTTTTCTTTTTTCTTTTTTTCATGTTGTCAGTGTTTTTCTTTTCCTTACTCCTCATGTCTTCCCCATTCTACCTCTAAGGAGGAAGAACTCTAAAATACGTCAAGGAGGAATGGGATTTTTTGGGAAACTCATAGCTAGATGGGGGAAATGGAGGAGTTCAGACACATGCTTGGGGGTCAGACAGGACTGGCAGTTCACATCCTGGCTCTACTACCTCCCAGCTGTGGATTTGGGATAGATTACTGAACCTTTCCATTCATCTGCTCCTTATCTGTAAGTTGACGATTGTGTTGGCATCTACCTGACCATAAAACAGTGCATATAGAACACTTAGCAGAGTGCTGAGCTCAACAAATACAAACTGCTATCATTAAGTCACCATCCCACCACAGGGTGCATTCATGGGTGGAGGAAAAGGATGATAAGTCGATGAAGGCGCCCAACCAGCCCATGTGTAAATATGAACCATGATCACATTTCCTTCAGTATACCAATGGGGAAGGCAGACCCTTCTGTTTGAATGAATGCCATCTTTCTCTCCCTTTTTTTTTTTTGAGACGGAGTCTCGCTGTGTCGCCCGGGCTGGAGTGCAGTGTCGCGATCTCGGCTCACTGCAAGCTCCGCCTCCCTGGTTTACGCCATTCTCCTGCCTCAGCCTCCCGAGTAGCTGGGACTACAGGCGCCCGCCACCTCGCCCGGCTAGCTTTTTGTATTTTTTAGTAGAGACGGGGTTTCACCGTGTTAGCCAGGATGGTCTTGATCTCCTGACCTCGTGATCCGCCCGTCTCGGCCTCCCAAAGTGCTGGGATTACAGGCTTGAGCCACCGCGCCCGGCCTTTCTCTCCCTTTTTAAAATGAGGTCTGCTCTCTTCACTTCTTGGTATGCCTCCTGTTCAGGTGCCATCAGGTTCTTTGAGGGACTGGTAGCACCAAGGTGGGCCAAGACAAAGGAGCCACTGAATGAATGTCTTAAGTTTGCCTACAGAACAGATCAAGATGTCCTTTTGTCTCACAGATGCTCCACCCAGCTTACAAGGTAGAAGAAGAGAAAGGAGTTTGGGGCAGATGTTTTAGTTAATAATAAATAATGTTTGTGTGTATGTGCGTGCATATTTTAGGTGACCTGGTGTGGTTGTAAACAATAGGATAAGATTCAAGAATACAGAAATCTGACCCTTGTCACTTTTACCATAACCAAAGTAAATCCTTTGTTGTTATTTGGGCATAAGTAGAAACAGCTTATTCTAACTACACAGCTGGCATCAGCTCACTTCAAGACAGACCAGCCTGGATCATTGCAACCCCCATGGCTGGGTTCGCCTCACTTGTGTCTCAAGAATCATGGGTAAAACTGGCAAAAAGAAGCCAGCAGCCAGAGTCACCTCCCTTAAAGATGTGCAATCCAAGAAGATGACACCTCAATTACCTAGGGCAAGAGAATTCCCAAGTTACACCAGTCTGCGGCCATTAGAGATGTAAGCTGTGCAACAATGTCGATCAATTCTGGCATTTAATCTTGATTTCATCTCCTTTGAAAGCTTTCCCTTTTATATGTAGTTAACAAAAGGCATTGAGGAGAAAATGCCATTCAGGCCTTGACTTTTTGCCTAATGTGAATCCTTACAATTTCTCACACAGAGCTTTTAGGGGGTAGTTATTAATTACACACATTATAGATTATACAATCAATATGCCTGAATTCATCTAAATTATCCCATAATTTGATCACAGAGTAACTCAGTTAACAAGGCAGAAATAACTTTTAAATTATGTCTAATTACCATCCTAACCACCAGATGTCAGTTTTTAAATGCAGGTCACAGATCAAAAGGCATTTTTTTCTTTTTTTTTTTTTTAACAATTGTAGGGGAGGGAATGGTGCCTGGTGAAGAAAGCTCAGCAGTCATGGTACATGACTTCCTGGGGAGTATGCTGAGGAATTACAGCAGAGTGGCAGGACCTTCATTTTGGTTCGAACAATGCAGACTAGAGGATGGAGTTTGTGTACTTCATATAATAGTCATACTCTGGGATGACACTGACCAGTGTATGCCTGGGCCCCAGAAACCGTTATAAGAGTTCCTAATATGTGCTGGGTTGAACTGAATATCCTGTGGAAGTGCTGCTTTACAGGTGACAGGAGTGGAGGCACAGTGTCTGTACAGGTCAGCAAGGTTTCCCCTGCCTCTCTCTATCTCTTTCTCTCAGCAGTATGATCACACACACAATGGCAAGCAACCCCGGGACTTTCTCACTTTCCAACAGAGTCCCTCAATCCAATTACACAATACAATTCTAAAAGCTGACTCTGCTATTATATATTATTTCTCAAATATGTCCAGATATTAACATTTCAGTGGCTAACGGGCAGTGCTATCTTTTTCTTTTTCTTTTTGAAACAGGGACTTACTCTGTCACCTAGGCTGGAGTACAGTGGCACAGGAACATGGCTTCCTGCAGCCTTGATCTCTCTGGGATCAAGTGATACTCCCGCCTTAGCCTCCTGAGCAGCTGGGACCACAGTCACACTATGCTGTCCAGCTAATTTTTTGTAGAGATGGGGGTCTCACCTTGTTGTCCAGGCTGGTCTTGGAGTCCTGGGCAGCATGCATCAGCCTCCCAAAGTGCTGGGATTACAAGCATGAGCCATCACGCCTGGCTTATCATTTTCACTGTCATGATTCTATCTGATAAGTAGATAATCTACTCTGTGAAAGTGCCTCCTTCCCCACCCCCTCTATTGGATTGATACAGCTATCGTCATTTGCATGAAAAAAGATGTAGCCTTGCCATAAACATTTTGTTTTGCTAAGTTGGCCCTCCTGGATAAATGGATGTGTAGCCTTTCAGGCTCACACTGGGAGGTTTTGAAAAGCCACTGCATTTCAAAGATGCAGGGTAGTGTGGTGAACAAAAGCATTTGTGGTCTTTGAAGTTGCAGGGACCTGTGTTTTAGTCAAGATTTACTACTAGTAGTACCATTAGTACTACTACTACTAATTATTATTATTTACCTTGGGTAATATGAGTTGAGGGTAACATGCAGATTATAACACCTCTTTCCTAGAGTTATTATGAAGATTATATGAAATATTGCCACTAAAGTGCTGCACTTGGTAGGTCACCTGTTGAAATGCTGTTCAGGGAATGCTGCTGAAACTCCCTTTATTTGTGAGATTTAAGAAAACTGGCTGAAATCAGTTGGAAGCAATATGGCCAACCCGAGTCTGTACAGAATGAGCTTGTTGATGTCACAGCCCGAATTTCCACCATGTTTTATACTAACTCCCGCTGAATTTGCACGTGATCCACGAGGTAGCATGAAGAGATAACTGCGCATGCCCGAGGACTTTCTAGACCTCTCCCTTCCTTCCACCATCACCTAGTAATCTCAGAACGCACCCCCTGAACCTTTTCTAATAAAATGACTGCCTTAGATCCAGCAAGGGGAGACAGATTTGAACTGCGCTCCTATCTCCTTGTTAGTTGACCTACAATAAAAACTTTTATTTTCTCAAAAACCCAGTGTCATGGTATTCATGTCTAGTGCATCAGGCAGCAAGCCCCTTTTGCTTGGTAATAACAGGAACTTGCAGCTATCATACCATCAAGCATCACCATCAACATCGTCCACCATCACAATCAGTCTTGTCTTCTCAGTCCCATGAGCTAATTAAGTCAATTTCTGAATCACTCCTTCTTTATTTTGTTCCATCTTTTAAACCAGCAGTCCCCAAACTTTTGGGCACTAGGGACTGGCTTCATGGAAGACAATTTTTCCATGGATAGGGGGTGGGTTGTGGGGAAGGGATGGTTTGGAATGAAACTGTTCCCCCTGAGATTATCAGGCATTAGATTCTCATAAGGAGCAGGCAACGAAAATTCCTCACATTTGCAGTTTACAGTAGGGTTCGCGCGCCTAGGATCTAATGCGGCTGCTGATCCGACAGGAGGTGGAGCTCAAGTGATAACGCTAGCTGGCTCACCAGCTGCTACTCTCCTGCTGTGTGACCCAGTTCCTAACAAGCCAGTTCCTAACAGGGCCTGGGCCTGCTGCGCAGAGGTTGGGGATCCTTGTTCTAAGCCATACATGTTCTTCTAGCTATAGAAGAACCTCACCCTTACTGCAGGAATACGCCTCTGTTCCAGTCTACGGTTGCTTAGCAGCTGTGTTGTTCCTTTCCTTTCTTTTCCATTCCTTTCGCCTCGCCTCTGGCCTCGCCTCTCCCCTCTCGCCTCTCGCTTGGCCTCTCACGCCTCGCCTCGCCTCGCCGCCTCCTTTCTTTCTCTCTCTCTCTCTCTCTCTCTCTTTCTTTCTTCTTTCTTTTTTTTGAGATGGAGTCTCACTCTGTCACCAGGGCTGGAGTGCAGTGGCATGATCTTGGCTTACTGCTACCTCCACCTCCCGAGTTCAAGAGATTCTCTTGCCTCAGCCTCCCTAGTAGCTGGGAGTGCAGGCGTGCAACACCATACCCAGCTAATTTTTGTATTTTTAGTAGAGACGAGGTTTTGCCATGTCGACCAAGCTGGTCTTGAACTCCTGATCTCAGGTGATCCACCCTCCTCGGCGTCCTGCAGTGCTGGGATTACAGGCGTGAGCCACCGAGCCCGGCCGTTTCTTTTTTAAAGCTCTGGGAAATCTTTTATTTTTATTTCTAAATTATTTCAATCTTTTTTTTGGGAACATTATATCATTCTTTTTGTTCATTTTTTGTTTTGAGACAGAGTCTCTCTCACTCTGTCACACTCAGGCTGGAGTGCAGTGGCGCAATCTGCTACCTTCACCTCCTGGGTTCAAGAGATTTTCATGCCTCAGCCTCCCAAGTAGCTGGGATTACAGGTGTGCATCACCATGCCTGGCTACTTTTTGTATTTTTAGTACACTGGGTTTCACAGTGTTGTCCAGGCTGGTCTCAAACTCCTGGCCTCAAGTGATTCTCCCACCTAGGCCTCCCAAAGTGCTGGGATTACAGGCATGAGTCACCACACCAGCTGACAGTCCATTATATCATTCTTATGCCTTTGCATCCTTACGGCGTAGCTCCCACTTGTAAGTGAGAATATACAATGTTTGGCTTTCCACTTCTGAGTTACTTAGCATAATGGTCTCCAGCTCCATCCAGGTTGCTGTGAATGCCATTGTTTCATTCCTCTTTATGGTTGAGTAGTAGTCCATGGCATACACATACCACATTTTCTTTATCCACTCATTGATTGATGGGCATTTGGGCTGCCTCCATATTTTTGCAGTTGTGAATTGTGCTGCTATAATGTGCGTGTGCAAGTGTCTTTTTCATACAATGACTTCCTTTCCTCTGGGTAGATACCCAGCAGTGGAGTTGCTGGATCAAATGGTAGTTCTACTTTTAGTTCTTTAAGGAATCTCCATACTGTTTTCCATAGTGGTTGTACAAGTTTACATCCCTACCAGCTATGTAAAAGTGTTCCCTTTTCACCACATCCATGCCAACGTCTATTATTTTTTGATTATGGCCATTTTTGTAGGAGTAAGGTGGTTTCGTATTGTGGTTTTGATTTGCATTTCCCTGATAATTAGTAATGTTTAGTATTTTTTCTTAAGTTTGTTGTCCATTTGTATTTATTCTTTGGATAATTGTCTATTCATGTCCTTAGCACATTTTTTGATGGGATTATTTGTTTTTTTTTCTTGCTTATTTGCTTGAACTCGTTGTAGATTCTGGATATTAGTCCTTTGTCAGATAAATAGTTTGCAAATATTTTCTCCCACTCTGTGGTTTGTCTGTTTACTCTGCTGATTATTTCTTTTGCTGTGCAGAAACTTTTTAGTTTAATTCAGTTCCATCTATTTATCTTTGTTTTTGTTGCGTTTGCTTTTGGGTTCTTGGACATGAAGTCTTTGCCTAAACCAATGTCCAGAAGATTTTTTCCAGTGTTATCTTCTAGGATTTCCATAGTCTTAGGTCTTAGATTTAAGTCTTTGATCCATCTTGAGTTGACTTTTGTATGAGGTGAGAGATGAGGATCCAGTTTCATTCCTCTACATGTGGCTTGCCAATTATCACAGCTGCTGTCCTACTTTCTGACTTTTTCTTATATCTGGGAGAAAACCCCAATGAAGGCTCTGGAAGGCAGCCTTATATTTGTCTTTGTCAGCTCCTTACCTAGTAAAGTCTATATAATAGGAGATTATATATAATGATGAATAAAAACATGTACAAATTGTTATGCATATTCATTTGGTGATGTAGGTGCATATGGATTCACAGACAAAAATGTAAAG
The DNA here is from genome assembly GCF_000951035.1 of Colobus angolensis palliatus. NCBI lineage: Eukaryota > Metazoa > Chordata > Mammalia > Primates > Cercopithecidae > Colobus > Colobus angolensis. The sequence continues at coordinate 1,241,090 of NW_012115466.1, forward strand.
TTGGGAAAGATCTTTGAACCCATTGATTTCATCTTGTATTTAATAGATGGGGAAACTGAGACCCAGAGAAACAATAGACACTGAGAGAGTTTTACTGTATGTTCCTGTTGTCATATATGTATATATGTGTGTGTGTGTATAGATGTATATATATGTATATGTATATATGTGTATATATGCGTGTGTGTGTGTGTGTGTATACATATATATATTTGAGACAGGCTCTTACTGTGTTGCCCAGGCTGGAGTTCAGAGGTGTGGTCATGACTCACTGCAGCTTCAAACTCCTGGGCTCAAGCAGTCCGCCTGCCTGGGCTTCCCAGAGTTCTAGGATTACAGGCATGAGCCACCACAGCCTGGCCTACCTGTTGTCAAATTTGTATCATGTTCAGCGAAAGTTTTAAGTTAATATAGACCTAAGTATGTAACATTCCTGTTGAAGCATGTTGGATTCTTTCTTTTTTTTTTTGAGACAGAGTCTCTCTCTTGTTGCCCAGACCGGAGTGCAGTGGCGCAATCTTGGCTCACCACAACCTGTGCCTCCCAGGTTTAAGCAATTCTCCTGCCTCAGCCTCCTTAGTAGCTGGGATTACAGGCATGCACCACCAGGGCCGGCTCATTTTTGTACTTTTAGTAGAAATGGAGTTTTGCCATGTTGGCCAGGCTGGTCTCGATTTCCTCAGGTGATCTGCCCGCCTAGGCCTCCCACAGTGTTGGGATTACAGGCATGAGACACTGTGCCTGGCTTGGATTCTTTGTATGTGTACTGTTAGAAAGTATTCCCTTAAGAAGTTATTTTAGGGACTTTTAAAAGAAAAATCAGGAAAAATTCAATGTACTGATGTTTGTTTTCTCAGACCAGACTACTATATTTATGTGTGCTCATTAGCATAGGAGATTTTAGCTGCCTACCCTCCCTCTATTATGTCCTTTTTAACATACCTGGATTTCATTCAGGTCTCCTCCCCTCCTTCATGCAGCCCATGGGGCTCAGAGGAAGCTGACCTCATTTGTCTGCAGGGACGGATCTTCTGATCTAAGACTCTAAGCCAATGAGTTTAGTCTTAAGAGTCAGCCCATTCAAGAAAAGAGGTGTTTTAGTATTTTGAGCAATGAGTCAAGAGAAATTGTTTGTCAGGGCTTTATGGGAAAGATCCTCCTCTCTCCTCTAGGATCTTTCTGGGAACCATTCTCTCTCCCTCCCACTGAATGTGAATGAGAACACTATGAGTACAGATTTCTACTGCAAACATCCTAAAGACACAGGAAGAGCCAGCCTAAAGATGAAACAACAATGTGGATAGCAGAGCATGACAAGAAAAGAACATAGGCTTTTCTTGATATTTTTGTGCTGCCAGATTAGCAACAAAACTGCCAATGGACTTCATTTTACATAAGACAGTAGGACTCTTTAACGTGTAAGTCGGTTTCAATGGGTTCTGTTGCTTGCCTAATATTCTAGCAGAAACACTTGTAGGTAGATATTTTCCTGCAAGTACAAAATGGTTCCCTGGCAGGCAACAAAATGTAGTATCAGCCGTAATATAAATTAAAACCTTTGCAAAACCCTCCAGAGAGTTCTGAACTATCCAAGTGCTTCAGAGTGTGGTTAGAGATTTTTAGAACAGTGACTCAAATATCACACCACAACTGCTAGCAACCCCAAGGACCTGTTACTATCTGAATGCTGAAGCTTTACGGACAACAACTCAGAGCCAGTACTTGGTGGAACTGCAGGATTTATGGTTTTAAAAATTTTTATAGCTTTAGGGGATACAGGTGCATTTTATTAAATGGATATATTGTGTAGTGGCAAAATCTGAACTTTCAGTGTTACCGTAACCCAAATAGTGTAAATTGTACCTTATATGTCATTTCTCACCCCTCATTCCCCTTCATCCCTCCCACCTTTTGGAGTCTCCAATGTCTATTCCACTTTGTATGTCCACGTGTACAAGTAGTTTACTTCCAACTTATAAATGAAAACATGAAGTATTTAACTTGTTTCCTTTAAGATTTAACTTGTTTCCCTTGCAGTTCAATCCACATTGCTGCAAAAGACAGGATTTCATTGTTTTTTATGGCTGAGTAGTGGAATTGGAGGATTTTGTAAATTAGATGTAGACTGGAACCTGAGGACAAGGATGGTGGATAAGGAAGAGCTCTTGGCACGCATCCTGAAAATAAAGCTCCTTAATGTCTTTAAATTTCTGACAAAACTCAGTTGTGTTTAGCTCAGAAACTTTATTTATTTATTTATCTATTTATCTATTTATTTATTTATTTATTGTGTTTGTCAATCAGTATATCATATTCGTACATGCTTTGGGGGTACAAGTGATATTTTGATACATGTATCTAATATGTAATGAGCAAATCAGGAAAATGGGGACATTCATCATCTCAAACACTTAACTTTTTTTGTGTTGGGAACATTACAATTCTATTCTAGCTATTTTGAAAGATACAATAAATTATTGTTAACTATAATTTCCCTACTGTGCCATCAAATACTAGAACTTATTCTTTCTATTTAACTGTATTTTTGTACCCATTAGCCAATTTCACTTCATCCCCTACTCCCTTGCCTTCCCCCAGCCTCTTGTAATAACCCTCTCTACCTCCATGAGATCGGCTTAGTTTAGCTCCCACATAGGAATGAGAACATGTGATATTTCTCTTTCTGTTCTTGGCTTATTTCACCTAGCATAATGAGCTCCAGTTCTATCCACGTTGCTACAAATGACAGAATTTCATTCATTTTTATGATTGAATAGTATTCCACCATGTATGTACACCACATTTTCTTTTTTCATTTGTTTATTTTTATTTTTTATTTTACTTTAAGTTCTGGGATACATGTGCAGAACACGCAGGTTTGTTACATGGGTATACATGTGCCATGGTGGTTTGCTGCACCTATCAACCCATCATCTAGGTTTTAAGCTCCACATGCATTAGGTATTTGTCCTAATCCTCTCCCTCTCCTTGTCTCCCACCCCCCGGCAGGCCCCAGTGCATACGGTTCCCCTCCCTGTGTCCATGTGTTCTCATTGTTCAACTCCCACTTATGAGTTAGAACATGTGGGTACACCACATTTTCTTTTTCCATTCATCTGTTGATGGACACTTAGGGTCATTCTGTATTATGGTTATTGTGAATAGTGCTGCAATAAATGTGAAAATGCAAATATATTTTTGATATACTGATTTTCTTTTTTTGAGACAGGGTCTCTGTCTGTTGCCCAGGCTGGAGTGCAGTGGTGTGATCATGGCTCACTGCAACCTCTGCTTCCTGGGCTCAATCAATCCTCCTACATCAGCCTCCTGAGTAGCTGGGACTACAGGCATGCACCACCATGCTTGGCTAATTTTTTGTATTTTTTGAAGAAATGGGATTTTGCCCTGTTGCCCAGGCTGGTCTTGAACTCCTGGACTCAAGTGACCCGCCCGCCTTTGCCTCCCAAAGTGCTGAGATTACAGACATGAGCTACCATGCCCATCCCTGATACATAGATTTTTTTTTTTTTTTTTTTGAGACGGAGTCTCGCTCTGTCGCCTGGGCTGGAGTGCAGTGGCCGGATCTCAGCTCACTGCAAGCTCCGCCTCCCGGGTTCACGCCATTCTCCTGCCTCAGCCTCCCGAGTAGCTGGGACTACAGGCGCCAGCCACCTCGCCCGGCTAGCTTTTTGTAATTTTTAGTAGAGACGGGGTTTCACCGTGTTAGCCAGGATGGTCTCGAACTCCTGACCTCGTGATCCGCCCGTCTCGGCCTCCCAAAGTGCTGGGATTACAGGCTTGAGCCACCGCGCCCGGCCTGATACATAGATTTTTAAAAAGTATATACCCATCAGTGAGAGTGTTGGATTACATAGCAGTTCTATTTGTAGTTTTTTGAGGAATCTTCATACTATCTTCCATAATGGCTGTACTACTTTATATTCCCAAGATTATGAAATTGAATAATAATTATTATCAGATTTAGTATTATGCACTTACTCTGTGCCAAATCCTGTATAAATATTTGTGCTTTCAATTGTCTTAACTGCCTTGATGTTATGCCTATTTGGTAGATGAGCAATCTAACGCTTAAAGAAATTAAGAAATATGGCAAAAATCCAAGATATAGAGGACAGAGAAGGGAGCCAGTTTCAATTCATGTCTTTTCGTTTTTGAAATTTGGGCTACTAGCCAATATGCGATATTATCTTAAAACCATATTATCATTCTGCTCACTTATCCTTTAATTCAACTATACAATGAATATTCATAAAGCGCCAGGCACTGTTCTAGGCCCAGTAGAATGTGGCTGGTCTTGAGATTACATTCTAGTAGGGGAGGATAATCTCTGAAAAAAAATGTGAACCAAACATATATGAACAAACATATATACTTATATACATATAAGATGCATTTATAATGTGAGATATAATAACAAAAGTGAAAACTATTTTGGTATGGTCTCCTTACAAAAATATTAACATCTGAAGTGACAAGCTGTACACCTAACGACGGGTGCATTTCTGCCAGCGAACACCTCAACATGGTTCTTTTTGTCAGATGTTGCAATCTTTAATGCTTGCCAGTAGGTGGCGTCCATGCCTTATAAACATTAGAGACACAAACCTGGTAGGCACAGTTTACAATGAGACCTAAGTTCTTTGCTTTTATAATGCTGGATCTTCCTATGCTCTCTAATTATCTCTGTTGAATGGGTTGGGTATATGAAAGACTTAATCAGTACAATTTGAAATACAGGTAATGTGGCTGTGTAATTTTCAGTGGCAATTTATATAACTTTTATTTTAAGGTATTCCTAAAAGTGTACCACATTTTGTTGAAGCCTATGGATTGCATTTATATTCATGATGAACAATCGACTGAGTGATGAAAATAGGCTTAGGGAAGTGCAGCATTCTGCTAAATTATATGGTCAGAGCACAGTTAGAGTTGAGAATCTAATAAAGGTTTTTGAAGAGGAAAATGTGATTGAAAAATAAAACCTATTCCTAGAAATTGATATGCCTTTTAATCAAGCTTGCAAAGTTGTTCTGCTATTCTGCATGAAATCTTTGCTATTTTAAAGGAAGGAGAACATTACAGTATGCTGGATTTAGAAAAAAGATACAAATATTTCGAGCTCTGATTAAAGATCTTTTGATAATATCCCTACCATGATCCTCCTCTTTAAAGTTAGGTTGTTGGGTTACAACGTGTAAATTTGTAGTGTAGGGTCATTACTGTGTCTTTTCAAGTCACACTGTTTTTTTTTTTTCCAGTAAGGAGTTAAGATGTAGTGTTGGATGAAACTTGAGGTTTTAAGATGAACATAATTTTAAAGGGTATGTCTATATCTTGCATCATTTACTAAAGGTGAAGCCACTGGGCCTTCACTTTTTTTTTTTTTTTTAACTTGCTAATACGTTTGTTAATCCATTACACTACTGTACTTGCTGAGAATGTTATTTGCTTTCTGTCAGATTTACCTTCTGCATTGCAAGGTAACATCTTATTTTAAAAATCTCAGATCCCTTTTAGTTGCAGTGTTAAAAAGCTGTCAGCCAATAGGTATTTACAAAAGATATTCCACTGGTGTCTGCAGCAGCCAATGCATTTATGACTCAGTTGCTTTTAAGCTAAAGGCTTGAGAAGTCTAGTGCTTTCTGTTCTCCTACATCTAATTTGGGAAAAGCTGTATTTTGAAAAATTGTCAGAAATAAGTAAAGGAAATGCCAGCTTCATTTGAGTTTGAACTGCTAGGCTAGCATTTTGCTATTAAATTACTCTGAAGTTAATGTGGATACATTTCTATTTACTTTCTTTGTCTCTCTGGGTGTGTGCCTATTAGGCCAGGTAAAAATAAAATGGCAGTCATCTTGAGTTAAATTTCATTTATGAACTTAAAACCTCCCCTTTTTCTGTTTTCTTGGAGGAGAGTATTAGGAAATTTTCAGTCCCCAAAAGGATGGTAAATCTCTCAGATCCTTTCTAGGATGTTCAGCAACTCATTTCTCTATAGCTGATTATTTCTTAAATTGGATTTAATCCAACTGTTCAGTGTGCTAAATTCTTTTAAGCAAAATCATGTCCAGTGCTTTCTTCTTCTATCCTAACTATGCCACAGAGATAAAAAGAAGTCTAGAATTTTTACCTCATATATACTTTTTGTAGCCCAGCATTAGGTTTTCTTTTTCTGAGAAATCAAAGAAAAATGAAGTAACCAATCAACTAAGAATAACAACCTGTTTTTAGCTGAGATGAGAAGAACTAAAATTGATAAATTTATCTACAGCAAAACAAAATCTTTCTTTGATTTTGGTTTAATGGTGTTACTGAAGATTTTAACCTAATGATACTTTGGTAAGAAATCTTTTAGAGCATGAAAACTGTCAGCTTAGAATTCTTTGCTTAAAAAAGAAACTATCATCAGAGTGAACAGGCAACCTACAGAATGGGAGAAAATTTTTGCAAACCACTCATCTGAAAAAAGTTTAATATCCAGAATTTACAAGGAATTTAAACAAATTTACTAGAAAAAAAACCAAAAAACAAAAACCAAACAACGCCATCAAAAAGTGGGCTAAGGATATGAAGAGACACTTCTCAAAAGAAGACATTTATGCAGCCAACAAACATATAAAAGAAAGCTCAACATCACTGATCATCAGAGAAATGCAAATCAAAACTACAATGAGATACTATCTCATGCCAGTCCAGAATGGCGATTATTAAAAAGTCAGGAAACAACAGATGCAGGAGAGGCTGTGGAGAAATAGGAACACTTTTATACTGTTGGTGAGAATGTAAATTAGTTCAACCATTGTGGAAGACAGTGTGGTGATTCCTCAAGGATCTGGAACCAGAAATACCATTTGACCCAGCAATCCCATTACTGAGTATATACCCAAAAGATTATAAATCATTCTGCTATAAAGATACATGCACATGTATGTTATTGCAGCACTATTTACAATAGCAAAGACATATAACCAACCCAAATGCCCTTCAGTGATAGACTGGATAAAGAAAATGTGGTACATATACACCATGGAATACTATCCTGTCATAATAAGGAATGAGATCATGTCCTTTGCAGGGACGTGGATGAAGCTGGAAGCCATCATCCTTAGCAAACTAACACAGGAACAGAAAACCAAACACCACATATTCTCACTTATAAGTGGGAGCTGAACAATGTGAACACATGGAAACAGAGAGGGGAACAACACACGCAAGGGCCTGTTGGGGGTGTAAGGGGGTGAGGGGAGGGAACTAGAGGACAGGTCAATAGGTGCAGCAAACCACCATGGCACTCGTATACCTATGTAACAAACCTGCACGTTCTGCAAGTGCATCCCATTTTTTTTTTAGAAGAAAAAAAGAATTATTTGCTTAAGCCAATTCACTGCTGAGCACAGAACTCGATCTGTAAGAGTCAGGGACAGAGTTCCTCCAAAAAGTCTGGGTCAGGTGCATAGTCATGCCATCTTGCCTTCATTTTAGGAACTAGGGACAATGCTATATCTATTTCTTTGATTTTTTTTTTCCTTTCACTTTGTGTTTTTGTTGGAGTACTGGTTGATAAGTTTCTCTACAATTCTTGTTAGTTCTTTGTGCATATATGTCTGCAGAACATTTGAAAAAAATACTTCATTCTTCTCTGAAAACAAAATGGGTCAGGGTGGGGTTTTCAATAGAGGAGAATCTGAGAGATTAACAGTAAGTCACTTGTATAATATGGCATTTCAACAGAGTGACAGCTAGCAGGTGTAGTTCCTCCTCCCTGCCTTTACTAAGTGAATCTTTCTTGGAATGGTAAAATGGAGAAAAAAATCAACATTGTTTACAGCTTGAAAGAAAACCTTTCACAAAACCTTTGAAAAATGGGGACCCTGTGCAGCTTTCTGAAGCCTCTGAGAAAAGACAGCATGGCTCACTGCTTCTAAATTAGATCACAAATTTTCTGGCTGATGGCAGCATCTTAGTGCACACCCGGAAGGCAAAGATCTGAACAAATTACATTTTAGTATCTTAGGTTCATTTATCTCTGCTGAGATCACATAGAAGCAAAGAAATACACATACATGGAAATCCAATAGGCCCAAGGGACTGGCAGCAGTGCTGTACACGGGAAGAGAGGAACGGTTAAAGTGAAATTAAACTTCTCTGCCTCTGCAGCAGATGACATCCCCTGCCTACTGCACACCATCATGCTGACAGCATATACCTCTTTGGTAAAAGAGGGCAAAATAGATTTAAGAACTAAACTTGGCCTATTGAGATGTTCATGCAGTTAACTACACAAACCCTCAGTTTGTTTTTTACCCCATGCGTACCAAAAATGCTAATTTTGATATAAGGTTTGAAGGAACATTTATTTATTTATTTATGGGGAGAATGTAAGAACTTTGGAGGATAAGAGCAGAGAAAGGTAACATAAGATGTAACTATTCTGGGGAAGACTGTGTGCTGGACTAAGGAGTTCCAACTTGATGCGATTGATTTTGTGAATCAGGAAATTTTTGAGAGTAAAAATGATGACTGTGGCAGAGGTGTGTATCATACATGGAGATGGTGAAAAGGAGACACATCATTTAGGACATTGTTGCAATACTCAAAGCAGAGAGGTAGGAACTAGAAGAAGGGCAACAAAGATAGGAATGAAGATAAGAAAAGTGATGAAGGGGTGATCATGAATTTTCAGGCTTGGCAACTGCTTGGAAACAGCAACCAGAGTGAGGAGTCACGATAATGTAAGTAAGATTTTGAGATGCGGTCACTATCACTATCAGATTGGTGGCATTCCTGATAGGATCCCTAGGAATAGAAACACCTTTGGGAGGAGATGTGAAGTCAGTTTTCAATCAGGAGGATGAGGTTCCCGTGAGAGATGCAGATGGAATTGTCCATGAAGATACTGAAAATGTGAAAGAGCTGTTTGGGGAGGGGAGAGATGCGGCATAAAAGGTAGATTTTCTTGGAAAGTTTGTGCTTCATCTAAGAATTCATTTTTTCATTTTATTATTCAATGTATATGTGTTGGTGTCTTAACTTTGTTTTACAAATGAGCCTGATAAACATTCCATTAGCTGAAAAACTCTTAAATATATGAGTAGATATTTACATTTGTTTGGCTTAATATGAGAATATGTTTTAATATTAGTTATAGTCAAGTAATATCAACACTTCTGGACATTACTGCCTCTGTTCTACCATGGGCCCCAGGGAGTATGCAAATTAGCATTTGTTTTAGTGGTCACCTGTTAGAAATAAAGCTCAAAGTCACAAATGAAATGAACGCTCTGATAGTTGATTTCTCAGCGAGGCAAAGTTTACTTCTGCAGAAGGGTGCTGCTCGTTAGTTTGGTCACCACAAGAGGACTCTGAACAAAGGAAAGCAGTGGCTTTATCTTTAATGCATTGGGCTCCTACTGCTGTGTCCAGTTTCCATTGGCTAGAGTTGGACTGCACAATCTAAGCTGAACTCAGCTGGCTAACTTGAGAAGTGCAGGGATGCATTTACACTGGTGAGAAAACAGTTTTGGTGGGGCGGGCAGGAGGCGTGGTGGGGGGAGCATTATGATGGGAGGGGTAATTTACAGAGTGAGTGGTAGATGTGGAATGTGGGCTCTATAGATAAAGACTGAGTGGAAGGTTGTTTCCCAGGGCAAGGGAACACAGAGAGTAAGGGAGTCTGGCCTTGAAAGCAGGGAGCAAAGGACAAGGAAACTTAACTGAGTTAACCCTTTGCAGAAGAATGTCTTACTGTATTTAATATCACCTTTAGAAATAAAAGAGATTGTCAGAAAAGAGAAAGAAGGACAAAGGGCTATTGTGACACATTAGGGATACGTTTATATTTAAGAGGAAGAGGAAGATAAACTCAAGAGGTTGATGAGAAAATTCAGAGAATTAATATTGCTGGTATTCAGGGAGGAGGTGGTCAAGCATGCATGATCAGCACAGTCCAATACACCAGAGAAGGCTCTAAGAATGAAGACAGGGTCTTTAGATCAGGGAGAGAGGGCTATGGAGAGAGAAATTCTAGTAGAACAAAGGGTGGAAATTCGATCCCAATGATTAAGAAATATGTGGATAATAAAATAGAGGAAGGTGAGTTTAGGATGAAAAGATTTGCACGTTTGCAGGCTGATGAAAACTAAGTCGTTTAAAAGGAGAGATGGAAAATTCAAGTGTGAGAGAGAACTCTGTTCTAAGGGTAACAGGACTAATTGGAAGGAAAGGTTGAAGCCCTGATGAATCTACAGATGCTAACTCTAATACTAGATTCTCTTTCTCTCCCTTATTTGCAGCAGAACTACAAGGAATTCAGTGACTAAAAGAAAAAATAATCTGTTTTGTAAAGTAATGACAAATCTGAGTTAGAGCAAAGGCAACAACATTTATTCCTGCCAGGAAAGCTGCAAGAGTTGTGGGGTGCTGGATCTGCTTAGATGGTCTGGGTGCCTGCTGGTGAAGAGCAAAGCATCCCAGAAGCTCCCTTCTTGCCAATCTGGATAATGTGTCTGGTGTAATGCAATGAGCAGCTCTGCTTCATCTGTATCACCCAGTGGATTATTTTAGGCCATACAAGCATGCTAATTTAATTATTGCTGCCCTTGCTTAGAGATGTTCTCTAATATTCTTGGGCTGAAAAACCATAATGGAAAGTATGGGTTAGATTGACATTTGACTTTGCTAAAGTGCCAGGATTCCAGAATTCACATCCTTTTCCTGGAGAAAACAAAAACCTGCCTGCCAAGTTTGCTAAATGTGCACAAAACAGTCTTCTATCCATTAGAGGCTGGGCATATGTTTCTTTTGCCAATTTGGCCAAAGCAAGCAAATACACTTCTTTTCCAAGTTGAAGATAATGAGCACACTTTACCCAGTCCCCTAGAGGAGCAGTTTAGCATGTCAACTTGCTACTCTTACGTGTACATCTCATCAAACATCAGTGTTAATTATAACTGATTAGGATGAGTTGGATTTGTTGACAGAATATCTAATGTAACTAATCAACTCCAATATTTTTCAAAGTTAATTTTGTAAATGTATTCCAACTGAAGCACCACGGGGTAAGAATTCTTCTTGTTTACAGCTCTTTATCTATCAAAAAAAATAGGAAAAAATAAACTATTGGACTGTATCTCTCTTAAATTTCTTAGACTTGTGCCTGAGAAAAGGAAAAAAAGGAATTCCTGGAGGCACAGACCAGTCTGTGGAAGATGGTGGTGAGGTCATTTGTGCGTGTGTAACAATGGACACAATTGTTCTTAGATGCGATCTATCTTGGGATTGATTGCCCAAAAATTCCTTATTTGAAGCAATGGGTCTCATGTAAGGTCACTTCCTAAAAGTGTCATGTCTAAAAAAGTAAACTCAAAATTGATTTGTTTTTCTAAGACCAGCCGAGCGAGCACAAAAGAACCAGCAGGTAGGCAAGTGTAGGAGCAAAACTGCAAGTTTATTTTGGTAACCTAAGGTGTGGGGAAGAAGTCTGTCGGCCTCCGGCAAAGAAGGCCGACAGAGTCCCCCCCCCCTCGTGGGGCTCTCGGGCGGGGTTCCTGCATCCCGACTTCAGTGGGGCTGGAGGCAGACCGCGTGGGACCTGGGCCAAGAGCGGCTTTTCTAGGGAGTGGGAGGGCAATAGGCGGGGCACGGGCGTGTCGGGGGCGTTCCGCAGGTGCGACCAGGTAAATCTTGGTCTCTTTGGATTGACGTCACCTGGTGCATGCCCAGTTGGTCTGCACCGTCCCGGGTCACCGGCTGCATTTTCGCGCGCGCGGGAAAAGTTGGGAGGGGGGGATGAAGAACCCGGAAGTGCACCATCTTGTCTCCGTTCGTCCAAACAAAAATCTGTTTCTCCTTGGGTGAATTAGCCAACATCTAATTCATCTCCCTGTGTTGAATGTACATATTTCAAGATGTTGCAATACTGATGTTGAGACTTTTGAACTGACAAGTGACACTTCTGTATTTATGAAACCAGAGCCGTATCTTGAACATAAACAGCTTCCCTTAGCAAATGTACATATTCTGCTCTGACAAAGTAATAGAAAATTAAATTAACCTTTTCTTTTTGAGTTCTTCCCAAAGTCACCTTCATACTTTTCTTAGAGATGTGTTTTTCATTTTCACAATCTTTCCACCCTAAGGTACTATTTAAATATGCATTCCACTTGGTCATTCTGGGATTTGAGTAAAAATTTGTGCTTTTTTTTGTCATTAGAAATGCCATACCCCAGTTTTCAATGGCAGGAGATTTTGCCAAGGCAAGTATCCTTGATTAATTGGCATTTAGTAGTAATTTATATTAAAGAACATTCAAGGTATTATTTGTTGGATAGTTCATTTTTCCTAATTTCTACACCTCAAATGATTTCTCATATATATATATGTGTGTATATATATACACACACACACTTGGGATATATATATATATATATATACATTTTGGGGATATATATATCTGTGTATATATATTTGGGTAAATGGTCTCATATACAGAGATCCAACTTCATGACCTCAAAAGTTATCATCAAAATGCTTATTTCATATATACTCATATAGGATACAGAAAGGCTGAGGATTTCTGTAAACTTCAGAGGTTTGACTAAAATTGGTAAGAAGGCTATGAAATATGTGAATGTAACCTTTGCCTATTTCCATGTAAATCATTTAGTTTCAGAATGTTTGCCCTGGCATGAGTGAAGGTTTGTATTTCCTTCTTGTCAAATTGCCTGTGAACTGGGAGTGAAAGAATGATGTTTGCAAATGTCACTTTTAATGCCTGTCTGCTGGATCCCAGGCAGCTGCTTTTATATATTTTAACATTTTGAAGCCTCTGAAAGTTTGTGACTGTGAGCAGTACATAGAGGTGGCCTTAAAAAAAATTTGATGATAGTGTATAGTGATTGCAGAAGGAAAGATGTGAAGACCAATGCCATTCCAGTTTTACTTAACACTAGAAAGCAAGCAAAGTAAGGGAATTAATGCCCTCATGTTGCTATTAAGTCATTTCCAGGTAAGTGTTGTTGAGGTATTTTTCTTACCAGCATCATCACACGTCTTTTCCCTACTCCTGTGTTTACAACAGGACTGGCTGACATTTGAGATGTAATTTCTTCCAGGAAACTTAGAAACTTTGGGTTATGATGGTGATCTCAATAGGAATACATTCTACCCAAGAATGACTATGTTAACCTGGTAAAAATAAGCTATTGCTCTCACAACAGCAGATGATAGAGGAAGGGTTAAAATTCTTGCCACAATGATGCCTACTCCTCCAAGAAAAAATTCTAATCTGCTTTGCATACATTTAACTTCAATAAAACTTGCATTGGGGAATAAATTTTATGAATGTGAGAGAAATAAAATGACTAGATTCAATTTTAATATAGTAAAAATAACTTTTTGAGTGTTTACTCTTATTAGAAATTGTTCTAGATACTTTCCATGTGTTATCTCATTTGATCCTCATAACAGTTCAACATAGAATGAATGTTTGTTCTTCCCTTGCTCCAGAGGACTAAACCCGAGGCACTCTCTCTGAAAGTTTGAGTCTACTTGGAGTGAATACAAATAAATTTAAAACTATTCTGAAAGTTTACTGAGCAAAGATCATGCTTTTTTTTGAGACGGAGTCTCGTTCTGTCGCCCGGGCTAGAGTGCAGTGGCTGGTTCTCAGCTCACTGCAAGCTCTGCCTCCCGGGCTTACGCCATTCTCCTGCCTCAGCCTCCCGAGTAGCTGGGACTACAGGCGCCCGCCACCTCGCCCGGCTAGTTTTTTGTATTTTTAGTAGAGACGGGGTTTCACCGTGTTAGCCAGGATGGTCTCGATCTCCTGACCTCGTGATCCGCCCGTCTCGGCCTCACAAAGTGCTGGGATTACAGGCTTGAGCCACCGCGCCCGGCTAAGATCATGCTTAAGCTCAGTTCTTTCCTTTAGCTACATTAGGGATTCCTTCAATCTAGAAACCTCTGTCTCCTGGAGCTGATTCTTTTTTTCTTTTTTTGTGTGAGACAAGGTCTTGCTCTATCGCCTAGGCTGGAGTGTAGTGGCACGATTTTGGCTCACTGTAGCCTCCACCTCCTGGGTTCAAGCAATTCCCATGCTCCAGCCTCTCAAGTAGCTGGGATTACAGGCATGCACCACCATGCCCAGCTAATTTTTGTATTTTTAGTGGAGATGGGGTTTGCTCTGTTGACCAGGCTAGTCTCGAACTCCTGGCCTCAGGTGATCTGCCTGTCTTGGTCTCCCAAAATGCTGGGATTACAGGCATGAGCCACTGTGCCTGGCTGAGCTGACTCTTCTTGGTATCACCCCTCCTGGGTCCTGACCAACTCTCTTTCTCCAGAGATCCAGATTCTCTGAAGTGAATTAATAGCCCCTTCTATCACTATGAGAGGGAGGATAATACAGCTATGAAGGATGGCTTCTTCAGCCTTCTAATGGGCAGGTGGCTAGTGTGTAATCTGCTGGTGGATTAGATTCCTTGGAGATTTCAACAGGGAGGTTGTAGGATGGTGTGGCAACCCTTATAATATCCATCAGCTCCCCATTCTTTGGTATGTGATATCTACTGCAATGATAGCTTCAAGTTCAAAGCAGACTACCACCTTTAAGACCCTCTTATCTAAACAGTCTGAAGCTTCCCCTGCTGGGTGTCTTGAGAGGAATGGTGTTGAGCCTTTGGGTAGATACAGATTGCATAGGGAAAGTAAATACAGTGCAAGTGAGAATGACTTGATGGGAATGAAGCTCCAAATAATAGAGCAGAGCAGAATAGTAGCAGCAGTCAAGGATATACTGCATGAAGGCTACAAATGTAACAAGCAATACCTGCAGGATAGAGAGGAGGAAGGATGTCAGCTGGTAAGGATTTTCAACTATCGCAGCAAAGCCCAGACAGGGAGTAAATTCAGAGGGGAGTCCCCAAATTTTCAGTGATGTATGAAAAACAACTAAAAGCAAAATAGAGATACTGGCCTAGATATCACTGCTTGGAAAGGATTTGTTCTCTGTTTGAGAGAGAATAGTGGTCAAAACTAAAATCACATTTGTTTGCTTTATTTAACTGAAGGATTCAATGCAGTTAATAATTTAGCAATCAGACACAATAAGTTTTTCTTTTTTTTTTTTTTTTTTTTTTTTGAGACAGAGTCTCGCTCTGTCACCCAGGCTGGAGTGCAGTGGCCGGATCTCAGCTCACTTCAAGCTCCGCCTCCCGGGTTCACGCCATTCTCCTGCCTCAGCCTCCCGGGTAGCTGGGACTACAGGCGCCGCCACCTCGCCCGGCTAGTTTTTTGTATTTTTTAGTAGAGACGGGGTTTCACCGTGTTAGCCAGGATGGTCTCGATCTCCTGACCTCGTGATCCGCCCGTCTCGGCCTCCCAAAGTGCTGGGATTACAGGCTTGAGCCACCGCGCCCGGCCAAGTTTTTCTTAAAGAAATCTTCTTGGGTTCTATATTTTGAGTAAAAACCGTAGCTAGCTACTATGAATTATATCAGATTTATTTGAATCTGACCAATGTCTCTTTAGTTATTGGACCAGTGTGTAGCCTGGGAAGGACTTTCCTTGATCTTGTGTCCTTGGTTCCCTTCCCCGCTGAAGAGAGGAAAGAAGGTCCTGAAAATGTAGTAAACCACCACCAGAGAGTTGGGTTATTTTCCAATATCGAACATGGAAAACTGCAAGATGCTGTTTAGACAAGATTGTATTCTATTTGCTTGAGTTGGGGTAGAGAAATTTGCTGGAGGTATGTTTGTTTAATGTAGCTGTTGGAATCTTTGGCTTACACTACTTAATTTCATAGCTGTCACTTTGTCTCATGGGAATGTGGTATTTCCAGTAATTTGCAAGAATATGTGAACTAATCATTGCCAGATCTTATGGCAGGGATGAAATTTACGTGTATGATCAGAGTATTCCACCTGAAACACTAACCCGTTAGGACTAGAATACTTTTTCTTTTTTTTTTTTTTTTTGAGACGGAGTCTCGCTCTGTTGCCCAAGCTGGAGTGCAGTGGCGCAATCTCAGCTCACTGCAAGCTCCGCCTTCTGGGTTCACGCCATTCTCCTGCCTTAGGACTAGAATACTAAATAACCAGTTTAAATATGCTTTGTTGGCTATCGGTTTATTTTATAAACTGCTTTAAAACTTCATGTGAAATATATATATTTAAAGACACAACATACTAAGTAAATAAATAGTAGGAAAACCCAAATGCAAACTCTAAGACTTCTGTTTACAGATAAGCTTTAGCAAAAATATTTATTTTTCGCCCTTCTATTTACATTCTGTGCTCTACTTAAGTCCTCAAAATATTCATGAGTTTAGAACAGTGGGTGCCTGTTATATGGTTTTTTTATGAAGTGCATTTGTTATGCAAATTGTTATAGTGAACCATCCTTCATGAGCTATTTGTGTTCATTTTAATAGGAGAAGAAGTACCCTGTCTCATTCCATATAAATTCCTCTTTACAATCTATCAAATGCAGAAGGATGCTTGAGATTAAATAAATGTGTTACTAATATTAGCGAATGTCTGATGCTTGAAATATTTAAGAGATTTTTGGACATTTTTAATTACACTCCCCTAATTGCTCTGGGAATTGACAAAGAGGATGAATGATAGGTAGTGCTTCAGGCAGTTGTCTCCATGGTCCCTTGTTCCACTCATAAGGATGACTTATTTTATAAGGAGATACAGGTCAGTAAGCAGAAAAGAGAAGCATTAAAAAGGAGGTGGCTCTCTAAGAGACAGTGATGCAAGCATTCATTTCTCCATTTAAGATTTGTAAACTTTGCTAGAGACACAAAGTAGACATGGTTCCTACCTTCAAAACGCTGACAGTCTAGTCAGGGCGTTAGGTGTGTGATAGAATGCATTCTTCTTGCCGTCTACCCTTAACTTTAGATCTTTGTACAGAAAATATGTTCTTTGCCCCCATAGATTCTCCATGCCTGCCAAGAGCCTTTGGTCATGTCAGGCCAGTGCCCAGCTCTTTGGTCATCCAGATACATAAGAAGGACAGAGGGTGAAAACTATGGGGCTTAACAGGAAAGGGGAATACCCTGAGTTACAGGAACTAAACAGATGTATTTGATTAAACGTTGGGAGAGAATAGAGAGTGGGCATGAGGTAAAGCTAAGTTGGGTGAAGAGTTTTGTTTGTGTTTGTGGTGGGTGATGCAGAGCATTTAAAAAGGGGCAGGCTTCAGAGAAGCCAGAGAGAGAGAGGCTATGAGAGAAATGTGGAGGAGAGAGAAATGGAATTGAGAAGTGATGCCCTTTCTTTTAAGTTAGAATCCCTTTTAATGCTGTTAGAAGAATACAAGTAAAGTGTGGAGTTCCATTTCAGTTTTTTTGTTTTTCTCTTTTCGTTTGTTTTTGGTTGCTGGACTCT
Organism: Colobus angolensis palliatus; assembly: GCF_000951035.1. Taxonomy (NCBI): domain Eukaryota; kingdom Metazoa; phylum Chordata; class Mammalia; order Primates; family Cercopithecidae; genus Colobus; species Colobus angolensis. The sequence goes on from NW_012115466.1 coordinate 1,258,504, forward strand.
GATTTTATATATTCGATTGGGCCATATAGTACCCTGTCTTTGCTTAGGGTTATATCCAAAATTTCATTTATGTGGGGCCAGGAACTGGCAGAAATAGACCTTCAGTATAAAAACAAAAGGTGAATGTCTTTTGTAGGTCAGTAATACTGCAACGGTAGGATGAAGTGGGAAGATTTGTGTTGTGTGTGTGTTTCTGTGTGTGGGCACGACTCTCACCCTTTCTTCACTGTTCTGTTGCCAAAGTCTCTAAACTGGTCTTCCTGCCTTCAGAGTTACCTTCAAAAAACAAATCCAGTTATGATTTCTTTTCCTGCTTAAACTCTCTGTTCCCCACAGGATATGGCCAAATCTCTGAGTAGAACCAACAAAACCTTCAATTTCATGCCCAATCAACATACTAACCACAATTTCTGACCTCTCTTTTAATAAGCACGCAGGTTGCGATTCCTTTGAACTTACTGCCCCCTAAACTCACTTCACTGGTTTTTACTCCTGGACCCTAGTCCCTGGTAATGCTGTGAAGCTTCTAGAATGATCATTGGCTTTAGAATTGAGGATCATACTTCTTTGCTCTTGCCTTGCTGTCTGGTTTTATAATGACAGATCAGGCATGCCAGACTGTGGGTTTAACTTTATCCTGACCTAGATTAATTTCCTGGACACTGTAACTAGCTGTATTGTTACGCTAAGAAACCTCCCTGTCCAAGGAAATTTGGTGAGTGTAATAAGTTTTACTGAATATCATTTGGAGAATAAAATGTGGGCTTTATATTTGCCCAGAATTTAAAAACCTATTTGGGAATGCTGACACATTGCAGACCAAACCTCTTGTGGCAGTGGTATCCTCCCAGAATCCCTCCCTTCTCTGTGTTAGTGGTTGTGTAAGGAAGTGCTTGGGTAGGTGACCTTGGTTCTAGGGTGTATGGCATTCCTGCATTTCTTCTTCTTAAAACTGTTACTTTTTTCCAGACACGAAGAATGATCAGCTAGCCCAGTGCTTGGCATCTGTAGATGCTGCTATGTTATGCTGTTTCTTTTTGTCCATTTCGGGTTGTTGGAAGAGTGGCAGCACCTCTTCTTATGAGAGGGAAGGTCATTTCTTTTGAATTCTGAAAACTCTACTAAATCTGGTCCCATCAGTGGATGGTGGTGGTGATAGCATAAATGTGACAAATGTGTTAGGGTTATAGCAACTCTCACTGGCCTTACAAATTGATTTTTACATCCTCTTGCACTTAGCTTGCAAACAGGAAGCAATTCCTTCACTTTAATAACCCAGGTGGATAGTTGCTTGCTGTGGGGCTCGGGAAGACAGTTTATATAAAACCAGAGACAGGTTTGGGTTGGACACCCATCAAGCAACCACATCATGCTCCCAGCATAGGAACTGGTTCCACTGTAGTTTTTGGTTTAAAAATATTTGTTTCTTCATTATAAGGGAATTTTCTAGAGTTACATTTTAAATATTGGAGTTTCAGCTTGATAAGCTCATAACGAGTAACCTGTCCTTTAAATCTGTGATTCTCACTTTCGGGGGCTTGTCAGATAGTAAGACAGGTTGAACATATAGTAGGGCCATATAGAAGTTGTCTGTAGTAGCATAATTCTCTTTTTCAATGTAAATGAATAATAAGGTAATACTGGTACTATATTTCTGATAAAATAACTTGAAGCAATATGCATACTAGTTGTGGGATACTTAATATTTCTAGTTCAGGTGGTGATGTTGACTTTGTTTTTTGAGATAACAGTTTTCAAAACAATGGATAATTTTAATTATGCAGGAGAGAGAGGGCGTCAGGAGAGAGGGGGCGTCGGGAAAGAGAGATACTGTGTGAGTGAGCATGGTGGGAAGGTCATGCTCATGGATTTGTTTTATAGTTTATTTTCTCCTAATGACAACACACCATAGAAGTCTTTTTATTTGAGTAGCATTGAGACTGAAAAGGAAAAACAGAGTTTCAAGTTAAATATACCTGAGATTAAATCAAAGCTCTGTCATTTACTGGCTTTCTGACCTTTGTTAGAAAAACTTCTTGAGTGTCTGTTTACATACCTATAAAATATAAGAAAAATACACTTCTTGAAGGAGAACTGTGAACTTCACATTAAATAATGTATATTTGCTATTTAGCCCCATCTTGTCACAGGCAGGTGATCAGTAAATGTTTGGTGAATGAATGAGTACAACTGTAACTGAGCTGAGATGCTGCATAGGTTATAGACTGTATGTGTAAACAACATATGGTCATTTGCTGAGCATCTCTTAAGTGTCTCATACTCTGGGCTAAGCACTGGGGCTACTGATGTGTTAAGTCTCAGGCACTGCCTCAAGGAAGTCACAGTCTACTGTGGAAGCCAAGACCCCACACTAAAGGTCGTAGGATCATGCAATAGGGACAATGCTGTGGGGCATAACAGGAGTTACGGGAGTGATGGGGGGCCTATGTAGGAGAGCTTCCTGAAGGGAGTGACCTTTGAGCTGTCTATGGACTGGCAACTGTGAATTACTTTAATGTATCAAATATGAAAGTAATAAAGAAAGTGGAAGCAAGGAAAGGCTCTTAGGACCTGAACACACATCCGGTTTCCTAGTTTTGGATGGAAGGGTTTTTTTTTTGAGATGGAGTCTCACTCTGTCACCAGGCTGGAGTGCAGTGACCACAATCTCAGCTCACTGTAACCTCTGCTTCCTGTGTTCAAGCGATTCTCCTGCCTTAGCCTCCCAAGTAGCTGGGATTACAGACGCCTGCCACTGTGCCTGGCTAATTTTTTTGCATTTTTAGTAGACACGGGGTTTCACCATATTGGCCAGGCTGATCTCGAATTCCTGACCTCGTGATTCACCTGCCTCAGCCTCCCAAAGTGTTGGGATTACAGGTGTGCGCCATTGTGCCCGGCTGGAAGTTTTATGGATCAAAACATTTTCCTTTTTCATGGAGTTCCTGAATTCTCCTTACTGTCCCTCTATCAGCACAGGAAGATCCAAGGAGGAGAGGGGAGATTGTAGGGCACACCATTGTAAAGCTGTGACTCCTAAGCTCTATGTTCTGGATGACCTCATCAGGGAGGCAGTGGTGTATTGGTGGTTTTCTATGTGTGGGGAAGCCTTGCTGTTGATTTCAAGGAAGTGAAAGCAAGGAAAGGGCAGGGCAAATTGACAGTGATGACACTCACTGCTTTAGAGGTGAGTGTGACTGGTATATCCTCATGTAGCTACATGGCATTGATAGTCAATGCGCGCTATGCTCCTGCAGGTCGGTGGGAGAGCATCTGAGATAGCAAGATGGCAGCCACACTGGATAGTGAAGGCTCCTCCAGGCTATGTCCTGTATCCCAATGATTCCTGCCTCTCTTCAAACTGCTCTCTTCCAACACCCCCTGGCAAGGATATATTCTCTGGGAAATCCACTTGCACCAAAAAAAAAAAAATACAATTATTTCTGTCAATTGAATGCAAGTCATTCCTTTGCATTCCTGGGCGGGTGGAATCTCTGAGGCTTCAATTACCAAAACTACGAAAACAGCATCTTTTTAAGATTTCCTTAGAGTATGTGCTGCACAGGGAGAAGAAGATGCTTTGTGAAAATTGGGCATTAAAATTGCCTTGAAAATACGTTTATAATTGCATATAAAACAAAAAGAGCATGTGAGCTGTGTGGTTTTATTTTTAATTATCTGTTTTTTTAGTAAACATTCCACTAAGATTTCAAGAAATAAAATCTCACATATGAAATCTCACAAATAAAATATGAGACATAAAATCAGATGATATAATGTATATGAAAAAATGGCACAAGAGGAATATAAATAGAAAATATATACAGTCTTGTAAAACTAACATTGTGCTCTTTTATGAAATAAATATCTCTAGAATATTATAAGCAAACAAGTTTTAAAACTTAGAAATGTAGTCTATTATTTTATCTTAGATTTCGTGTCTAAACGTTAACATATTTGTATTTCTTTTTGGTTTTATTAATCCAATGAAGGAGCCTTCACCTAATTCTCACAGCCTAAATGTAGTCTACAGATGCTATCTTTTCATAAAGAAAAAGTAAATTTATATTTCATGGTATGGCTATATTATTTTCAATGAAAGGAGTTTTATTGTATTGGATTTTTTTATTCCTGTGTAGCAAAACAGTCTCAAAATCGATAAAACAGCAGAACAAATAATGAATAATATGTAGAAAAGTAGGTCACTTGGCATTAATTCATAGAGAAAATAGGTCTGCTCAAACACAGGTCTGAGAGGCGTAATTAGTGGTAGTCACTCTGTGAATGCTGGAAGGAGCTGTGACTGATTGCTGTCCTCCTTTTTCCTCCTGTACTTCCTGGACTCTTGTGTCAGCAAACACTGAAAAAGCAAATAAAAGAGTTGTTTCAGCAGTTCTGAGAGACAAGGCCAAATGAAGGTCTGGAGTTAATGGTGACTGAATTTCCGAGTCCCCTCAAACGATGACAAGCACAGCAACAAAGTGTATGTGGAAGCCAGCTCCCTTCCCTGGAGCAGCTTCACTTGGGGAAATACAACTTAAAATATAAAAATGAGAGGGCCAGTCCAACAATCATGGCTTCCATGTTTGTTGCTGACATTTACATACAGTAGCTCCTCCTTATCTGACGGGGATATAGTCCAAGGCCTCCCCCAGTTCCAAGACTCCCTAGTGGATTCCAAGATCCATCCCAGTGGATGCCTGAAACCATAGAGAGGACCAAACCATATATAGGTCACACATACACACACACACACACACACACAACACACACACACACACACACACACATATACACACAGGAGAGGACCAAACCACACACACACACACACACACACACACACACACACACACACACACATATACACACAGGAGAGGACCAAACCATATATAGGTCACACACACACACACACACACACACACACACACACACATATACACACAGGATACTTTCTTGGTCTGGTAACCGAGACAGCTACTAAGTGACTAACAGCTGGAGTGTTTACAGTGGATACGCTGGACAAAGGGATGATTCTTGTTCCAGGTGGGATTGAGTAGGAGGGCATGGGATCTCATCATATGACTCAGAACGGTGCACAATTTGAAATTTATGAATTGTTTATTTCTGGGATTTTCCATTTAATATTTTCAGATTGGTTGGCCTCAGGTAACTGAAACCACACAAAGGAACACTTCAGAGAAGGGGGCCTCCCGTATCTCAGGCCAGTGTAACTGCTACTTGTTGGTCTCATTAGAATACTTCTCCATAAGCTTGCCTGTGGCCTTGAGAGAACCATGCTGACCATTTATGATACTGGTGGTGAAGGATTTTTATTTATGGAATTCCTGATATCTAAGTCAGCATATCTAGGACAGAGGTAGCACACTTGTAGTTCCAAGATATATTTTGTTTAGGTTGCATAATATTTTTAAAATTTTTGAGTTATTCTTCAATATTTAAAAACCAGGAGATTTCCTGTTAAAAAAAATCCCCGCAATTTCTGGATTTTCTTAACAGATCAGAAAATCTGGCAATAGGCCCATATTCTTTCCAGCTAGAGGTAAACAGCAGTAGTACTTGCTATTTTTTGTTTGTTTGTTTTTGTTTTTTTTTTTGAGATGGAGTTTCGTTCTTGTCACCCAGGCTGGAGTGCATTGGCGTGATCTCTACTCACTGCCACCTCCACCTCCCAGTTCAAGCAATTCTCCTGTCTCAGCCTCCTGAGTAACTGGGATTACAGGTGCCCGCCACCACGCCGGCTAATTTTTGTATTTTATAGTAGAGACAGGGTTCACCATGTTGGCCAGGCTGGTCCTGAACTCCTGACCTCAGGTAATCCACCTGCCTCGGCCTCCCAAAGTGCTGGGATTACAGGCGTGAGCCCAATAGTACTTGTTAAATCCCTACCCAGGTGTGTGGTTTCTAGCTTGCTAGAATCTGCCCTGCTCCCTGATATGTGACTTCCTACCCATTTCTTTCCTTTATATCGTTTACTTTTGTGCTTTTGGACCAGTGAGCATCAAAATGGCTGCATACTAGAATCACCTGGAGAACTTTTGTGCCTCAGTTGCACCCACCCCCACTAGACTTGATAAAATTGATCTGGAATGGGGTATTTTAAATAGCAGCTATGGTGATTTTAATGTTCAGCCAAAATTGAGAAACTATGGTCCAGGGAGTATAGACAGCAGGCACTGGTCATTTTCTCATGATTTTCCCAGTTGAGCCATTGCTTGACCTTGTGATCTTTATTAAGGAAATTGTAAGTTTCTTCATTCTCCCAAGGAGAATTGATCTAATGTTTTCTTACTTTAAATTTCATATCACTTGGGAATTCACTGGGGCTCATGAAATTCACAAATTGTGTTGGGGGCAGAAGATGAATCAAGGATCTTGCCTTTCAAGCATTTACAAATGCTGAGGATCACAGTTTTAATGCTGAGATTTTCTCCTCTTATAAAACACAATGTGGAGAGTTGTAGTTTACTACCCTTGAGATCTCTGTCTCTCTCTTTCTCTCTGGTGGTGTGCAAGGTAGGGATTTTTTGGCTGAGCAGAAGGGGATGCATCTGTAGAATATGTCACAAGGTCCACCTTTTTAATGCCCATAAAAAGACAGGATGACAATTTAAAGCCTCATCTGTCACAAGCGTTTTCAGTCTTGCCGTGATTTATGAAACACTTGTAAATTGCCATCACGCCAGCCCATAACATCCTGGCAGCTGCTTCAAAAGCAAAACACTCACCCAAAAATATGACCTGTAGGTGGGATAAAAGTTTCAGAAAGGGAGTGTCGTTTAATAGATGCTATTATCACGAGCTTGCAAGGGAAAGTTTTTTTTAGTAAGAAATGTTTCTTTCCCACCCACAGGACTGGTTCCCTGCACAAAGCGTGGTGAGGGAGAGTTCTGGCTTGTAGTTTTCTGTATATCCTACGAGTGAGCTAGAGTTCAAGAAGGATGTGTCAGAAAGAAAAGGCAAGAAGAGAATTGAAGTTCTCATTAGAAATGCACTATCCAAGGTTCTGTTCTCTGTGCTCTACACTTCGCCTGCAGATATTCATTCCAGTAGCCCTGTGTGAGAAGACGGAAAGCTTTGCACAAGTCAGGATGGGTCAGTTTGACATGTGTGTAATGGACTGACAGGTTTAGGATGCTAAAAAAGTAAAAATGTATGTGTGTGTGTGTGTGAAAGAGAGAGAGAGAGAGAGAAAGGGAGAGAGAGAGAGTGTGCTAGAGAACAGTTAGGGCTGTGTCCAATTGATTTTTGTACCAAAACTTTCATGTTAAAACACAGTGACTTCTTTAATAAACCTTGTTGACAGAGAACCATACTCTTGGACTGTCAGAAGAAACTTAACAATTAAGATTCCTAAAGTGCTTTTTGGACATGGATTTGCTATCATCTTAGACTTAGATGGAATTAGATGTAGAGAATTTACCTCAGCTGTATTTACAATGGAGTGATCTGTTGTAAGGGGCAGGGGTGTGTGTGTGTGTGCATGTGTGTGTGTGTGCATGTGTGTGTGTGTGCATGTGTGTGTGTAAAGACCAGAGATCCAGAATTTTAAGGCAAGATGTTGCTGCTTACAAGACCTGAATTACAGAAAGAAAGTGGGGAGTGCATGAACCAGGGGCTAGGAATTGCCTTGGTCCAGTTTTTTAACACGTCAAAATGACAGGTTTTCTTTTATGCTCAATCAGTCCTTCAAGCTCGGCCTTGTGGTCAGCTGGGGAGAAGGAGCCTTATGGCACTGAGGTAGGAAAAAGCAGACAAAAAGACACTGAACAGGGGAAGGGAAGGCAAACTTACAATAAGTTGCCAGACTTCCAAAAATCTATTTGAAAGGGGCATATTTAAAAGGAGTTCTGATAATATACATTTGAAAGGATGCCAAATATACATTTGAAAAGAGGTCGGATATACATTTGAAAACAAAGGGAGGCACAGTATTTGTTCTGGAGAACAAAGAGGATTATGACATTGAAATTCTATAAAGGGGTCATGATTGTACAAGGAGTAAAATCTTAAAGATATTTTTGGTAAGTTGACTTTTTAACAAGATAAGACATTCTCTGCATTATGGAAGAGCTGATTTCTTCTCATATTCTATCTTAATCATCTTGGTATTCCCCTTCATGTAGTCTGACCCAGAGTAAGTGCTCAAAGAATACATTTTGATAAATGATGTTTCACTCGTGGGCAGCAAGAAGTTAGACTTAATCAAGAGAGCACTTAATTATTTGATGCAAACCACTGTGGGAGAGCAATTTTGTTTTATCCTCTGACAATGTTGAACTTTATCTGAGCCCTGTGATTCCAGAAAGCACTGACAGTTAAGATATGCCAGCATATGTTTGTGTCCTGAAAATGGCTGTTCTCAAAGAGAAATTGCACTGGACGAAATTAAATAGGCAAGGAAGGCTTTATTCAAGACTATTGCAGCAGGGGTCAAGACTATTGCAATAGGGGAGAGAGACTGAGCTCAACTCAGAGTACAACAGAAACAGCTGGGAATCCATAGCCAACAGGCAGGGTGAGAAAGTCAGTGGATGGAAAATTACTAAGAGGAGCTTGGTTAGGTATGAAGAGTGGGGAATTCTTGTTGAACTGGTTTGGCAGGATTTTTGCTGAATTGGGTCAGCAGGCCAAGTTTCAGGCCTAGTTGAGAAGAGGGTTCAGAGGAGCCTGACTAAAGTTTGATGGAGGAGGGAGTCCTTGTCACTGCAAAGAACCATGCTGCCCTTGTCAATCGTTGGGTAAAACCCACCCCAGCCTTCCTCATGGCTCCTATAAGACTCACAGATGCTGAGCTTGCTTATCTGCCTCCATGAAGCCCTGCACTCCTTTCATTGTCTGAGATCTTCCTCATTAATAAGTATTCTCCTTATCCCAACAACCTGAATAAAATCATCTCTTTGGTTGACTGGTGCAATTTGTTTTCCACAAATGTCTTGGGCAGGAGCGGAATCCTCACCTTTGGAACCCTGTTCACTCCACCCAGGTAACAAGGCTTCTGGGAGCACTTTGTGCTGTTTCTGACTAGTGTTTGGGCACTCCATAGTGAGTCAGACTCTGCCTTCCCCAAATTGAATCCTAAATGATACCTTTTGTCTATAAAACTGACATTTGAGATTTCTAAAGGGTCCCTGGAAAATCACAAATAATTAGTTTTTTCACCTTTAAAAAGAGAGGCACTAGAAATAATTAGGTTTATGTGATATGTTACTATTGATGAGTTGCTTGGGAAGAGCTGTCAAATCAGAAGAGGGGCTTTGCCTTCTCTAGGTTAAGTTTGTAAGAGTGAAATATTGACACAAATATTTAGGAAATTATATGCTCTTAGAGAAGTTCCTAGAGAATTGTCAATGCCCTTGCTATCCATGATGTTCCTATTTATTAATATCTGACTCCTGGTACTGCTTTGCTTGATAGTAGACAACAACAGTATAGTATTATCAGTCGTAGTGTAGCAGGACAAGCCACAGACAAAACTCCTCAGACACCGAGTTAAAGAAGGAAGAGGTTTATTCGGCCGGGAACATCGACAGGACTCCTGTCTCAAGAGCCGAGCTCCCCGAGTGAGCAATTCTTGTCCATTTTAAGGGCTCACAACTCTAAGGGGGTCCATGTGAGGGGATTGTGAGTGATTGAGCAAGCAGGGCATATGTGACTGGGGGCTGCATGCACTGGTAATCAGAATAAAACAGAACAGGACAGGGATTTTTACAATGCCTTTCCATATAATGTCTGGAATCTATAGATAACATAACTGGCTAGGTCAGGGGTCGATCTTTAACTACCAGGTTTAGGTCAGGCAGGCCCAGGCCTGGTTTTGGGTCTGGTTCCTTGGTTTTGGGTCTGGTTCCTAGGTGCTGGGCTACCTGCCTTTAGCTTCACTTCTTTCTTTTTCTGAGTAGAAAACAATATGAGAGGGTCTGTCTCCCTTTTCTCATTTCCCACCTTTGAGACTTTCACTTTTTATTAGCGGGAGTTCTCACTCTTATTTTTGCTACTTATGTCTTCCTGTGCAACAGACTGATAATGATTCATATGGTACACTTGTGCTGATACATAACATCAAGTGACATTGAGAGACTGGGCTATATGCTCAGCTAATTGCAAAAACAAATTTCTTGTTTTTCCTGGAATTTTTGGTACTGGCACATTCAGCTCATCATAGAAGGTTTGAAATACCGGCTCAGGAGAGTGTTTATAAACTTTTCCTCAAACCATGATATGGACTTGAAGATCCAGTCCAACTCCATCAATTTTTAGGGTTACACATTCCCCTTTCTTCTAGCGAGGATTAAGGGTGTTGGTTATTACTAGTTCTAAGGGGTTACACTGACCACTGGTATAGAAAGAGTCTCTTTTCCCTTGCTGAAGGTGGACAGGATTTTTTCATTTTTTATCTAAGTACTAAATGACACAAGACCAGTATCCACATTTATTTTTACACAGTCCTAATTCACGATAAATGTACTTATTTTCTGCCATATAGCCTCTTTCCTAATTAAGAGAACCACATCCTATTTTTAACTTATTACTATTAATGACAGCACAGGCATCAAATTTCAAGGTGACTTGTTTGGGCACCTCTTTTTTTTTCTGTTTTGGCTAACACTTTACTTGCATTGTTTATGAGCCTCCACCAGTCTTCAGTTTTTAATCTTATTTTAAAAACTGTGGTCATGGGAGGCTCAGATGGGTCATAACACACATCAGGTTGGTCATTTCCTGGGCTACATACCTTGTATAGAATAACATTATACAAACACTTTTGTTTTTAGAGTCCTGGTACACTTATAATGACTGTAAAATAATAGGACTGTTGCAACCTTTTCTCCTACCTCAGTGACTTGATGTATTCACTGGGAATAGTCCTCAGCCTCAGGAAGGTCTGCTGAAGTCCTTACTGTCCAAGTCCAAATTTTAAGGAAAATGAGTCCCACAATGAGTTTCGTCATGCTTTGGCTGTGTGTGGACCAGTCAGCTTCTGGGTGTGACTGGAGCAGGGCTTGTCATCTTCTTCAGAGTCACTTTGCAGGGGTTGGCGAAGCTGCTTCTATCAACGTGCAGCTCCTAGTCTACTGATGTTTAAGGATGGTCTCAGAGGTTGGGCCCGCTAGAATAAACTGAGTCCAATACTTCTACACAGTTATGTTTAACTGGGCTCTCTGATACCGGGAGCAAGGTGGCGGGGTTTAGGGTGTTGTAAACTTCAATGGTTATGCGGGGTCTTTCACAGAGCAAGCTTTGGTATCTAGTTAGTCTAGCATTCATTAGCTAATAATGTCCTTTGGTATTTATTAAAGTCACCACAGCATGGGGGGCCTTTATATTCAGGTTTTGCCTAAGGGTTAGTTTATCTGCTTCTTGTGCTGATAGGCCCATTGCTGCCAGAGCCCTTAAAGATGGGGGCCAGCCTTTGGAAACCCTGCCTAGTTGTTTTGAGAGATAGGCCACTGGCCTTGGCCAGAGCCCTAAAGTCTGGGTTAAAACTCTAACTGCCATATATATATATATTTTTTCTGACACAAAGGGTGTAAAGGGTTTTGTCAGGTCAGGTGGCCCCAGGGCTGGGGCTGTCATGAGTTTTTTTTTAACTCATGAAAAGCTCGTTGCTGTTGGTTGTAATAGGTGTAGTTTGTCTAATCTACATTTTTATTAACTGTCACCTACTAAAATATTGACTGAAATCTTGTAGCTATTTGATTTCAAGCTTTAAATTGATCTGGTATTCTTTGCGGGGCTCCAATTGTATCTAAATAGATGTGAGAGTTGAAAGACCCAGAAGGGGCTTCTCTCGCTTTACGATGTCTTATTTTTTTTTCTCCCTCTGGTTGATGAAATACCAGGGTGAAAGGGATAGCCAAATGGACTAAAGCACAAGTGCCACTCTAGTTATTTGGCAGATTGCCCAGTAATCCACAATAATACCACCACATATCCGCTCGGAGATGAACAAGGGCTGATTGATTGATAAGCTCTTGAAAATTCTAGCTCATTGCATCCTTTCAGGTCTCCAAGGAATGCTAAGTTTCCTCCTTGTCATGAGAGACACGAGGTGAACTTAGTGTTGGGAGATGGAGGCTGGATGGCCCTTGGGGCCAGACTTCGGGATATAGCACAGAGAGAGAGCTTGGCATGACTTATTACTCCAGGCTGTAGAATCCTGGAAAAGAGCTACCATGCAGCCTGTGCCTGGTCGACTGGAGGACCAGCTTAGTGGAAGGGGGACAGTCTGGGCCTCTGGCCTGCTATGTGCACAAGCATAACAATTGCTTTTGTTTAACGTGCAGATGGAATATTTGATCCATGTTAACCAGGCATTTGCATCTTGGTATCCTGTCTTAATTGCTAAAGTTTGTTTTAAGTCTTTAACTTCTATGATCCTTCTAGTAAAATGAATGTATGATTTTAGAAAATTATGAAAACCGGTTGGGGCAGTCCATCCTTGCTCTTTAGTGGTCCACGGAATGTTGGACCAACTATGGCATAAAAGCTCTACACTGGGGGGCAAGACTCTTCATTGGCACTGTGGTCTTTATTGAAATCTCCCTGGATTAAATGGTCCTAGTTTACTAATGCCCAGTCTGAGGAGAGTCAGGAGGGACAGAAGTACTTTTCTGAAGTAGAAAGCTGTCTTTGACTTGGCAAGTCCCTACAAGGTATAACAAGGCAAGCATTAAATGCAATAGTTTGAGGCAAAATTGACTTGGTTATGTTAATAACTAGATGACTAGCAATAGCATGAGGAAAGAAGAAAGAGTAATAGAATAGACGAAAAGAGTTAAATTTTTCTTAGCTTTAGTTTGGTAGGGTTTTCCCCTGGGACTATGGCCCTTAACTCTGGAGGGGGTGGTGCTTTCTTGACTTGGGTGTGATAAGTCCATCCTTTTTTGCTGTATGAACAGCAGTCTTGGTGGTTAGTGTTGGAACCGAACTCTCGATTCCCTCCTGGGCAGGGGTCGTCGCGAAGGATCACCGACACGAAGTTCACAGCAGAGAGTTATTTATTACTAGCGCGCTAGGGTCCCAAGCTCTAAGTTGGTCCTG